>NW_016806571.1:2752601-2763569 GCF_001698545.2 Rhinopithecus bieti
GTTTTTTTTTTTTTTTTTTTTTTTTTTTGAGACAGTGTCTCACTCTGTTGCCCAGGCTGAAGTACAATGGCATGATCTCAGCACACGGCAACCTCTGCCTTCCAGGTTCAAGCAACTCTCCTGCCTCCGCCTCCCAAGTAGCTGGGATTACAGGCACCCGCCACCACGCCTGGCTAATTTTTTTGTATTTTTAGTAGAGACGGGGTTTCACCATGTTGGCCAGGCTGGTCTCGACCTCCTGACCTCAGGTGATCCACCCACCTCAGCATCCCAAAGTGATGGGATTACAGATGTGAGCCACTGCGCCCAGCAGTGCTGGTTAATTTTTATGCTTAATTTTTATAACTTTGTTAGGCTATGGTACCCAGTTGTTTGATCAAACACCAGCCTAGATATTGCTATGAAAGTAGTTTTTAGATTTGATAAACATTTAAGTTACTCAAATACTTTGAGTAAAGCAGATTATGTTCTATAATGAGGGTGGGCTTCTTCTAATTAGTTGAAGGTCTTGAGAGTAAAGACTCAGGTTTCCCTAAGAAGAAGGGGGTATTCTTCCCAAAACTGCTACGTAGACACCCTGCCTGAGCTTCCAGCTGCAGAATTTGGGCTCAAGGCTGCAACAACAGCTCTGAATTTCCAGCTTGCCAATCTGCCCTATAGATTCTGAACTTGCTGGCTCCCACAACGATGAATCAATTCCTTAAAATAAACCTCTCTCAGCCGGGCACAGTGGCTCATACTTGTAATCCCAGCACTTTGGGAGGTTGAGGCGGGCAGATCACGAGGTGAGGAGATCAAGACAATCCTGGCCAACATAGTGAAACCCTATCTCTACTAAAAATACAAAAATTAGCTGGACTTGGCACATGCCTGTGATCCCAGCTACTAGGGAGGCCGAGGCAGGAGAATCGCTTGAACCAGGGAGTCAGAGGTTGCACTGAGCCATGATGGCGCCACTGTACTCCAGCCTGGTGACAGAGCGAGTCTTATGGTCTTTTGAGACAGAGTGTCTCAAAAATAAAAAATAAAGAAATAAACCTCTCTCTCTCTCTCTGGTCTGGAGAACCTTGACTAATTCAGGGGTGGTCAAATAGGTAACTTCTGCCTGGCATGTACCCAAATTCCAGACTTTCAGAAGGAAGGCAGGTGTTCAGCATAAACCATATTGTTTAGACAAACAATTTAGGCATAGCGAGCCACTCTTGTCAGTTCCTGGTGAGAACTGTTCCAAACTCCAGGCAAGAACCAACGTGCTTCTTATGAAGCAGGCCTTCCTAAGAACAGGCAGTGAGGCCTACCATGTTTACTCTTTTCTGCAGAGAAGGTAAACAATTTAAATTGAGGGAACAGGGAGTCAGTGAGTTTTTTTATGTAAATATATTCCTCCACTGAAGATTTTAAGAAGGAGGTGACGTGTTTTGTTCCCTGAGGTGGCAGCGGTGTTGGGGATGGTTCACAGAGGGATGAAGGAGGGAAGCAGGCTTCAGATTAGGAGGCCTAGGCCAGGCACGCAGTGCCCCACATCTATAATCCCAGCACTTTGGGAGGCTGAGGTGGGAGGTTTATTTGAACCCAGGAGTTTGACATCAGCCTGGGCAACATAGGGAGACCCTGCTTCTACAAAAAAAAAAAAAAAATTAAAAATTAAAAAATTAGCCAGGCGTGTGCTTGTAGTCTCAGCTACTGGGGTGGCTGAAGTGAGAGGATCACTTGAGCCTGGCAAGCCAAGGCTGCAGTGAGCCATGATCGAACCACTGCATTCTAGCCTGGGTGACAAAGTGAGAACCTGTCTCAAAAAAAGAAAAAAAGAGTGGCCTCTCCGGCTATCAGGCAGAGCAAGGGTGGAGAGGTGGGGATAGATTTGAGAAAACAACAGGACTCTTGGTAGGAATGTCCCCACCTCCTGAGCAGTCACTTCCTCTGCCATTCAGTGGGAGCCTGGGAGCCTCAGAGAAAGTTCTGTGTGTGTTATGTGTGTTTTGTGTGCTTTGTGTGTGCTGTGTATGTGCTGTGTTGTGTGTGTTTGTGTGTGAGAGTGTTGTGTGTGTGGTGTGTGTATTTGTGTGTGTGTGTGTGTGTGTGTGTGTGTGTGCTGGGTCATCTCGAATCTCACTTTCCTCTCCTGGGTTTTCAGGTGAGAGATGATGAGGGCACCTGCCATGGCTGACAGAGAGGAGGCGGGGGGGGGCTGCATCTGTATCCATGGTTGAGGTCAGTCAACCACCTGGAGACCTGAAGCCCCCACAGGGCCAGGCCCTTATCCCCCTCCTGCCTCCCATCTCAATCCACATAGGGCTTGTGCTCTCTGGGACCTCAGGGGTACACCTAGAACTTCATAGCTGAAGGGATTTGGTGCAACATTAGGCTTTCATGACTCAAAGTGATGGTCCCTGGACCAGCAACACTGGCATTTGTTGGAAGCTTTGTAGAAAAGCAGAATCCAGGCCCCAGCCCAGTCCAGGCCCTACAGGATCAGAATCTGGGTTTTAACAAGATCTCCAGGCGATTCATCTGAACATTAAAGTTTGAGAGACACCACCCTCCGCTTGTCCTGCTGGGCTGGTGATGATGTGGCTGTGGTGGTTAAATCGAGTGCTGGGTACCATGAAGGCAGACTGCAGCCTCCTGTTTAACTTTTGGCTGATGTTCTTGGAATTATAATAAATTATACTATAAAATAAATAAATACTTAAATACTGCTAGTAGTACTAATGATGATGATTCTAATGGGAATAATCATAACAATTTGGGGACTTCATGTGTTAGCTCCTGTTAAGGTCTCGATGCATGCAGTATCTCATCTAACTTCATAACATAACTTCATCTAACTCCTGCCCCTAGTGACAGAATGTGTTCATAATGAGCACCTTTTTCAGCAGCCGCCTCCCCCTTGTGCCTCTTCCGGGTGGATTCCAAGTTGGCCTGCCGACCCTTGCCCTTTCTTGTTGTCCTTAGTGGAGAGAAGACTGGAAAGGAGGCTAAAGGCTAAATTGATGCACATTTTTAAAGGGTCGGGAGCTTGTCCCAGAAGCAAGCACCTGGTCCAGAAGGCCAGGAAGGAGTCAAGAGAAAAGTGGAGGGAGAGGAGGGAGCCAGCCCAGCACAGAGATGCAGAAAAGAGAGGAGGAAGATTTGTGGGAGAGGCCACCTTGACAAGCAAGCTCTGGAATGGGGGAAGGAGAATGTTCAGGGAATTTTGTGTTTTGCTCTGTAGCTCTCCTTTGCCACCTCCTTGGAAGAGTTTTTTGTATATATCTACATTTCTTTTCCAAATATTTTTTGAGCTGGAATGATGTGCCTTCTGAATGCAACATGGAACTGAGCTTGAACCCAAAGTGATCTGACCTTATTTGTGTTACACTCTTAGCTCCACAATTTACAGATAAGCAAGCAAAAGTTAGAGAGTTTAAATAAATTGCCTAGGGTTGCACAGCCAGTAAATGTTGAAACCGGCTTCCCATAAGCAATCTGTGCCGGTGGACAGCAACCATGTGCCAAGTGGTTGGTTCAAATAAGCATTAAACCTCTTGTTACTATTCCCATGGCTATTTTCAGACTCCTCCAAGTGGCGGGTCTTCTTCCTCTTCCTCCTCTTTTTCTTCTTCTTGTTTGTGAGACAGGATCTCACTCTGTTGCCCAGGCTGCAGTGCAGTGGTGCCATCATAGTTCACTGCAGCATCGACCTCCTGGGCTCAAGCAATCCTTCCATGTCAGCCTCTGAAGTAGCTGGGACTACAGGTGTGAGCCAACATACCCAGATACTTTTTGGATATTTTGTACAGATGTGATCTTGCTTGTTGCCCAGGCTAGTCTCAAACTCCTGGGCTCAAGTGATCCTCCCTCCTTGACCTCCCAAAGTGCTGGGATTACAAGTGTGAGCCACCACAGCCAGCCTGGTTGGAGGGTCTTTGAATTGCCAGTTCACACGCAGAAGTGACTCTAGAGCTCTTGGACTGTGAATGCCATTTTGTGCACTCCCTTCCTTGAAGTATGTTTCCCAAATTGTCCCCTTATCTTCCTTTCCCTTCTCAATGAGCCACCCACTCCCTTCCTGAAACAGCCTCTGTATGGGCCTCTCACAGGTGCTGTCTGTCTGAGTGGACATTTCCTGAGGTCTTCATCAAGGTTTGCCCTTGTACCTTAAAGCCAGCAGCTGGGATGGCTGATCAGAAAATGGTGGGCATTTAGAGCACAGTTGGTATAGGAGGTCTTGCCAAAACCATGCACTCCCTTAATGATTTTTTACTGAGCCCCTACTGGGAAAATAGCCCTCCCTGGAGGCAAAGCTCTCTGCTGCCCCTCTGAAATCCTCCCTGACTTAAAACTCTCTTGTCATTAAATAAAACTAAGCTCACCATGGACCTCTTTCCCCACCAAGGACAGAAGGGCTTCAGGTAGGCAATGTTGAAGAGACTGGACTGTGGAAAAGGTACCTGGCTGGTAAAACGAGGGAAAGGGAAACTTCTATACTTTTTATCCTATAATGACTCAAGTATAAGAAAAATGTAGATAACAATATCAGCCACCCAGCTTTGCCAATCTTCGAATTTCTCACATTTATTTCAAATCACTTAGGTACATGTGAAACTCCTATGTACCTCTCCCCAATCCTATTAAACATGTTATTTAATATCCCTGTGCATATATTTATACCTTTACCACATATGACTATATCAGAAAGAATATCTGGTTGGGTTTTGCATGCTTTTAACTTTTGTGTGGATAGTACTATATATAACTTCTACAACTTGCTGTTTCTACTCAATGGTATGTTACATTGAAATTTAGCAATGCAAATACATGTAGCTCTTGTTTATTTATTTTGCCTGGATAGTATTTCATTTTGTAACACTTATCCATCCTCCCGTGGTTGGACATTTGGGCTATTTGCAAGTTTTTTCTGATACGCACAGTACAAAATGACCAATATTGCAATTGGATATGTGTGTGTATGCAGGTGGAAGAGATTCTAGAATATATACATATTCTAGGAAGGAACTTTTCATATGACAAGAATTCTGGATTGCATTTCAAGTTTAGAAATTGTAGCCAAGGGAGTATGAGGTGAGCACAGTGGCTGCCTCCAGCTTCCATTTTGGGAGACTCACGTCCTAAGTGAGTGAATGTGGCCGTGTTTCAGCAAGAATGTGGTACGTGACAGTGCTCTTATATCCAGACCCTGCAGAGTCACACCTGTAGACCCTGCTGTGAATCATCTGTCTCATCTGTGTTCCTTTTGGATCTACAGTTGGGAACAGTGACAATTTGGAGGGTTCCGATGAGTCACACTGAGTGACAGCGAGAGAGTGGGGGAGAGGGCGTGACTGTTTAGAGGAGGGGAAATGGGTTTATCATGGGGAAATCAGGAGGACTAATGGCCATTAGCCTTTTTTGGGTAATCAACCACCCAGCAAAGATTTCTTATTCTCTTAATTCTGTGGGTTCCTCTGTTGGTCTTTCCTGGGCACTCTTGTGTGGTTAGTTTCAGCTGGAGGTTGGCTGAGCAGGAGGGCCCCATAAGGTCTCACTCCCATGTCTAGAAGTTGGTGCTGGTTGTTGGCTGGGTCACTGTGAAGCCACTGCCCGTGGCCTCTCACCCTCCCAGAAGTAAACCCAGCTGCCTTACATGGTGGTCTCAGGGCAGTATTCCAATTGAGCGGAAGCAGATGAAGGCGGGGCCTAAAACTCACATATTAAATAACATCACTTCTACTGGATTCTATTGGCCCAAGCAAGTCACAAGGCCAGTCCAGATTTCAGGAGAAGACAAGTGGATGTCCCCTCTTGTTGGAAGGAGCAGGAAAGACACATTGCAAAGAAGCATGGGATGAATTGCTTCTGCCATCTTTGAAAACAATCTCCCATGGTTGAGCAATTTGGGCAGAGATGGAACTTTAACATTCACCCTTGAGATTTTAGCTAGAGTCTTCTGTGCCACCTCCTAAATAGATCAGGATGGCTTTCCTGACTGGAAGGTGGTTCACAGGGCTGCTGGTCCTCCTCTTTATTAGAAGCCCAACAAGGCATCTACCTTCACCTTTGTGAATTCTTAGGATATTTATTTTTTAAGCACTTCTTGTATACAGTGCATTGTGCTCGGTGCCTGGCACACCGCAGTGAACAAAACAGGTGTGGTCCTACTCTCTTGGAGCTTTCATTCTATGGAAGGGAGAGAAGCGTCATACAATTCACTGTATAGTTACATATTTGATGACTGTGATGTTCAGTGCCATGGGATAAGTGAGGTATGTGCAGAGGAAATTTAAGTGGGTGCTCTGACCTGGTGCCATGGGAAACTTCCCAAGGAAGATATGTGAGCTAAATGTTGAAGAATAAATAGACATTATGCAAGCTGAGGGAGTGGGGAGGGTGGTAAAAGGGAATATTTCAGGCAAGAGAAACATTATGTAGTAGGGTCCTAGAGAGGCAAGAAGCCTGCATGTCTGAGGAACTGAGAATTAAACAGAAGAAGGGAGAACTGACCAGATGAGATCAGAAAACAGGCGAGTGCCAGGTCGTGCAGGGCTTTATAGACCATGTAAATAAAGGGTTTTTTTCTATCCTGAGGGTAACAGAAATGTGTAGGCACGTGTTATGGACTGAACTGTGCGCCCCCAAATTGATATGTTGAAGCTGTATCTCACAGTGTGACTATATCTGGAGATAGAGCCTTTAAGGAGATAATTAAAGTTAAATGAGGTCATAGAGTGGGGCCCTAACCCAATAGGACTGGTGTTCTCATAAGAAGAGGAGTAGATACCAGGACAGCCGCGGCACAGAGGCAAGCCCGTGGGAGGACACGGGGAGAAAACGGCCATCTGTAAGCCAAGAGGAAAAGCCATAGGATAAACCAACCTGCCGGCACCTTGATCATGGACTTCTAGCCTCTAGGTTATAAGAAAATAAATTTCTGTTGTTTAAGTCACCCAGTCTCAGATAGTTTCTTGAGGCTGCAGAGGCCTCAAGAAACTTATACAATCACGGTGGAAGTATACTTTGTTATGGCAGCCACAGGGGACTAATGCAGCCTGTGAAATACTGAGATTTATGCTCCCAAGAAATCACCCTGGTTGTCTGTTGGGGATGGACCCAAGGAACAAAAATTATCACAGGAAGATAATCTAGGAGGCCATAGAAAATATCTGTGCAGGAGGAGGGCTGGCCTGCAGCAGGCTGGCTGCAGTGAGGATGGAGAGAATGGAGGCATAACCGAGAGGGGAGGCAGGGACTATTTAGAGGGAGGATGGGGTGGAGGCCTGATTGGAGGAGACACATGGAGGAGTTCTGGGGAGGAATGCCAGTGCTCTTCAGTTTGGCTGCAAAGAGAAGACAGATGGGCAATAGATAGAGGATGAAGTGGAGTAGAGTTTTGTTTTCTTATAAAATGAATGACACATAAGAATTTGTTTGTTTTTGAGACAGGGTCTCACTCTCACCCAGACTGGAGTACAATGGTGTGATTATAGCTCCCTGCAGCCTCAAACTCCCGGGCTCAAGTGACCCTCCTGCCTCAGCCTCCCGAGTAGCTAGGAACACAGTTGCACCCAGCTAATTTTTAAAATTTTTTAAATTTTTAAAATTTTAAAATTTAATCACCACACCCAGCTAATTTTTAAAATTTTTGTAGAGGCAGGGTCTCGCCACGTTGCCCAGGCTGATATTGAACTCCTGGCCTCAAGCAGTCATCTTGCCCCGACTTCCCAAAGTGCTGGGATTATAGGCATGAGCCACCATGCCCAGCCCCATATAAGCATTTTAAATGCCACTGGAAAGGGTGACTAGAAAGAAGACTTGAATAAAAGTGTTAGGTTCCACCCGGGGAGATAGGAGGGATCAGGTCCAATCTGCATGTGCTTTATGAGGGAGGGAATGAAGGAAAGAAAGTAATGTATAAACAAGAGAATGAATGAATGAATGAAAAGCACCTTCCTGTATGCACTGAACTATATTGTCAGTTAGAGGCTGCAATGCAGCAGCCATCCATTTTCAGTGTACACCACCTACCCAGTGAACCTATTCATAAAGCAGCTTGGGCTCTTTCCTCCTCCTTCAGCTGGATGTTTCCGATGCCCCACATGGCCATGGGCATGAGCTAAGGGAGCTACTGCCCAGGGATCCTGCTTGCTTGTGCCCTCCGGTCCTGTTCATGCCCAGTTCCAGGGGTGCTTCTTCCATCTCACTATGGCCTGCAGCTGGGCCTGCTCCACTCTGATTTGGTGGTTCTGATATGACTCAGTTCACAATGGGCAGTTTCAGCTTCATGGTCACTTGGTGTCCCATGTTCAGGTGATCAGTCTATTGTAGGGCCCAGAAGCACACCAGTTGTTCAAGAGGCATTTAGTTCTCCACTGCAGAGGCCATGGCCTCATTCCAGTACCCAAGGGTCTGCACTGTGATTCTCCACTGGGACTGGCTGCAAACCTCACACGGCAGCTTTTCCCATCACTGACATCTTCCCCTCCTCCATAGGTCTAGAGGATCACATGCCCCAAGAGGCAGAGGTGCTGGTGGCTGCAGCCGGGCCATGTCCCAGAGCCCTTTCGTGTCGTCCAGTGGATGGGCCTGGCACAGTCCACTCAGCCTTTCCCACCCTTCTGGTGACACATGATTTCCAGATGTCCATGGCCACCAAAAGGGAGTAAATATATAATTTTAACAACCACCCACCCCCACAATGTGTTCAGCCCTCAGAAGCTTGCTAAACACTTTCTTATTCCACCCTTGCAATTTCCCTGGAAGCCCAGGCTTAAGCTTTTTTCTTTCAGATGAGGAAACTGAGGCCTAGAGAGGTAGAGACTTGTTTATGAATGCTATACAGTGGGAGACAGAACCAGCAAGAAAACCAGGAGCCTTGGACTGAGCAGTAAAATGTTTTAGAAACAGGGAAAGTTGGGTAGAGTGGAGGAGAGCATGGTAGCGGGTGCCCAGGTAGATTAACAGTCAGCTCCAGCCTGCCTGACTGGAGGAAGATATCAGGCTCTAAAAGTTGCCTGATTAAACCAAGGTCATTGTATTGGTCAGTTATCATGCTACTATGAAGAAATACCTGAGACTGGGTAATTTATAAAGAAAAGAGTTTTCATTGACTCACAGTTCCACACGGCTGGCTGTGGAGGCCTCAGGAAACTTATAGAGTCACGGTGGAAGGCACCTCTTCACAGGGCAGCAGGAGGGAGAATAAGTGCCGAGCGAAGAGGGGACGCCCCTCATAAAACCATCAGATCTCGTGAGAACTCACTATCATGAGAACAGCATGGGGAAAACCACCCCCATGATTGAATTATCTCCACCTGGTTCCACCATTGATTGACACATGGGGATTATTATAGCTCAAGGTGAGATTTGGGTGTGGATACAGAGCCAGACCGTATCAGTCATCCCTTAGCACATGGAAGTGGATGGTGTGGGCTGGGCAATCCTCAAGACTCTGCCGCAACCCTCATCTCTCTCTACACTCCCCCTCACCCCAAAATCCAGGCTATTTAGAAGACCAAGTGTTTGACACCCACTTACAGATTGATGAAACCAAATTAGGTGCTCAATGAAACCCAAGAATATTCTGATAAAAGATAAGAGAACTAAGTCAAGGACTTTGAGCTCCCTTTTCTCTCCTAACGTTTATTTTAAAAGCAGCAAACTTAACTTTTAGCAGAATCACCTGCAGGGTTTTCTCAAACTCAGATTCTGGGTCTCGCTCCCAGGGTTTCTGATCCAGTAGGTCTGATGAGGGCCCAAGGAAATGTACTTTTCTCACAGGGTCCACGGTGATGCTGTATTGGTCAGCATCACCAAAGAAGCAGAACCAATAGATGTATATGTGTTATAAGAAATTGGACCCAGTGCTGTGGTTCATGCCTGTAATCCCAGCACTTTGGGAGGCCGAGGCAGGAGGATTGATTGAGCCCAGGAGTTTAAGACCAGCCTGGACAACGTGGCAAAACCCTATCTCTACACAAAAAGATACAAAAATTAGCTGGGCATAGTGATGTGCGCCTGTAGGCCCAGTCACTCAGGAGGCTGAGGTGAGAGAATCGCCTAAGCCCAGAAAGTCAAGGTTGTAGTGAGCCATGATGGCACCACTGCACTCCATCCTGGGCAACAGTGTGAGAACTTGCCTCAAAAAATATATATCTATTTCCTTGGAAAGCCAGGCTTTCCAGAAAAAATTGACTCACAATTATGAAGGCTGACAAATCCTAAAATCTGCAGTCAAGAAGATGGAGACCCAGGAGAGCTACCGGTGTAGTTCCAGTCTAGAAGTCTGCAGGCTCAAGACCTAGGAGGAGCTGATGTTTCAGTTTGAGTCTGAGAACTTAAACAAAAATGACATCCCAGCTCAAAGGCAGTCACGCAGGAGGCATTCCCACTTACTTGTGGCAGGGTCAGCTCTTTGTTCTATTCAGGCCTTCAACTGATTGGATGGGGCCCACCCACACTGGAGAGGACAATTTTTTTTTTTTTTCTTTGTTTCAAGTTTTAATCAAAGCTTTTATATAAGATTACTTTATTCCTGCATCTTCTCAATAGTTTCTTCCTTGTATTTGCCCTTTTCCTTTCCTACTTGGCGAGACTTGGCTTTCCGTTCAAGGATCTTTTTGCGGTCTTTGTCCAGTTTTAGCCTAGTGATAACTACCTTGCTGGGGTGGATGCCTACATGGACAGTTGTGCCATTAGCCTTTTCCCGCTGCACCCGTTCAATGTAGATAACATATTTCTTCCTGTAAACCTGGACTACTTTGCCAATTTGCTGACCTTTATAGTGTCCTCGTACAACCTGAACTTCATCATCCTTTCGGATGGGCATAGATCGCACGTTGTACTTCTGTCTCAGCTCTTTGGAAAGAGGGGAAGACATAATCTTCCTGCGAATGTGGGAAGGTGCATTGAAATGCCTTTTGCGATTCTTGCTTCGGTCGGAAGTCACAAAGGGATTAAATTTCATTTTGGCCGCTCCCGCTTCGGTGATGG
>NW_016806571.1:2763598-2784092 GCF_001698545.2 Rhinopithecus bieti
AAAAGCTGGAGAGGACAATTTTTATTCAACCTGTCAATTCAAGTGTTAACATCAGCCAGGAGTGGTGGCTCACACCTATGATCCCAGCACTTTGGAAGGCTGAAGAGGCAGATTGCTTGAGGCCAGGAGTTCAAGACCAGCCTGGGCAACATTGTGAAACCTCCTCTACTGAAAATACAAAAAATTAGCTGAGCATGGTAGTGTGTGTCTGTAGTCCCAGCTACTCAGCAGGCTGAAGCACGAGAATTGCTTGAACCTGGGAAGTGGAGGTTGCAGTGAGCTGTCTTTAAAAAAAAAAAAAATGTTAACATCATCCAGAAACTCCTTCACAGACACACCTAGAATAACATTTGGCCAGATATTCAGGCACCCCATCACCCAGTCAGATTGACTCATAAAATTAATTACACAGATGCTGCTGCTGCTGCCGTGTGGCCAAACTTCGAAAATCACAGCTTGGGAGTGTCTGCCTCTCTTTGAGTTGGGGTTAAATCATTATCCCCCTGTCTCACAATCTACAGGGGGAGCACCTATGATCACGGGACAGGAGTCACAGCAGGATAGGCACAGCCAACCACAGTAGCAAAACTCAACTGGCTGGCAGACTGTCAGGGGCATAGAGTCCTCAGCTGAGTGGCTGGAATCCTGTGTTGCTTGTCATCAGATCCCAAAAGTCACTTCATCTCCCTGGGCTCGAGACTCACTTAGGATCCGTGGATAAAACACAGGACTTAACTAACACTAAAACCTTATTTGCTATTTATCTGAAATTCAAATTTAACCTGCATCCTCTTTCTCTTTTTTCTTTCTTCTTCTTTTTTTGCTAAATTTGGCAACAGGGCAGGCCACTGCTGCTGTCATTAGAAAGACTACTTCCAGCCCAGGCAAGGGGAGGAGAGCAAATCTGGAGATGGTAACCTGCTCCCCTGGGCCAGAGGAAGCAGAGACCTTCTCATGAGGACCAGGCGAGCAGAAATGTGAGTCAGCCTGAAGGGAGGGTGGGAGATGTCCAGGCTCACTTAACCACAGAAGGGTGGCCCTCTTAGACCGACGCTGACACCAGCAGTAAACAGGAAATGTCCTCCGACCGCAGGCCTCCTGCTCTTCCTGCCAGGGTGGAGAAGATTCTAGTCCAGATTCAGAAGAGGAGCTGACTGGCCTGTGGCAACCCCAAGCTGGATGGCCAGCTGCGGAGGCAGAAGTGCCTCAGGTTTCTCAGCCCCCAGGCTGAGGAGGCTTCTACACCCACTTCCCCCACGAAGCTGGGGCCCAGGCCAGAGAGAGAGCCCCAAAGCTGATTTGGGGGCGGGGAGCTTCCTACAGGCCCTGGAGGTGCCAGGAGTGGGTGAGGTGTGGGGTGGGTGGACTCTACAGCCTCGGCACACAGTTTGTCCGGGGGATCTCTTGGTTGCTGGTATGGTGGGGAGGTGTTCTTGTAGCTGCTGCAGGCACCTCTGTTTCCGTGTGAGCTCCATGGATGGGAAGTGGGGTTGTGGAATGTGTATCTAGAATCTGCCATCTCCAGCTCTGTGCCCGTTTCCCCCAGCCCCATAGGCCCCAAGACAAAGCAAGAGAAATGAGAGGAAATCACAGCTGGCTCAAAGCTCTGGGCCACGAGTACCGAGGCAGGTGGTGGCACCCAGAACCCCTCTCCATAGTGCCCGTGAGAGCACAAGGCGGAGGAGAGGATAGACCCCTGGCTTGAGGGGCCAACCACCAGCTTCCCAGCCAGCTCTGTCACTCACTTGCTGCTTGGCAAGTCACTTAACTGCTCCAAGCCTCAGTTTCCACTTCTGGAAATGGAGATATGGCCCCCTGCCTGCTTCCTCATGCTGGCATAAGAATCAATGACATGGTGACAGGACTTTGTAAATTATAAGTTGGTATTAGTTAGGGCTCTTTAGTCACAAATGTGAGAAACTAGACATTAAATGAGGCAATGTAAAAGGGGGATTCACCAGCTCAGAGGCCCAAGACCCAGGGCAGGGAGAGGAGGCGCTCTTATTCCCTCTCACCCCTGCGGGTCAGTCTCTTCTTCCGCGAGCCTGGAGCCAACTTCACCTCCTAAGAGGAGCTTCTCTGCTCTGTCACTGCCAACTTTAACAATCACGGGGAGGGCCCTGAATTGTGTCACATGTTCACCCATGGTTGTGAGACACTATCTCATGCAGCTTCTTCTGGAAGTCCATACTGCAGAGCTGGGAAGCTGGGTTTTCCCAAAATGAGAGAGGTATTGTTCCCTAGAGGGGGGAATGTGCTGGGAAGACATCCACTGTCAAGGTAATATTTTATCAATCTTCTGGTTTTGATTGTTGGCATCAGCATTATAAGTCTGCCACATTTTCCTGATTCCCATCATCCTTGGACAAAATAACATAGGGGCTAAGGGCACAGGCTCTGGAACCCAGATTACCTGGATTCAAGTTCTGGTTCTGCCATTTTCTCACTGTGTAACGTTGGGCAAGTTGCTTAACTTCTCTGCACCTCAGTTCATAAGTTTGTGAAAATTAAATGAGTTGATACATGGGAAGTATGAAGAATTGTGCCTGGTGCCCACCAGGGGTTCAACAAATGCTAATCATTATTACTGTCAGGAAAAAAGGGGCAGTGCCTGGGAATCCCAGGATGAGAGACAGCCTAAAGATAAACCATCCTCCTCCACCTACTCCTCAACCTTCTTCCGGGGAGCGCTTACAACTGCAGGAGCTACGGCTCAATAAAGATGTACAGAGCTATGCAGTAAGCCCTGAGAATTACAGAAGTTGACAGAGAAAGTCGCTTTTTCTCCAGAAGCTCATTGCCGAGTAAGGGAGATAGAGGCATGAAGAGATCATTTCTGTCCTGTGCTGGGTAGAAGCGTGTGTAGGTCTCTGTGGGAAGCCACAGTGGGACAACCGGTCCAGAGAGAGCTGCCTGGAAGAAATGACAGCTGAGCTAAGGCTTGGAGCAGGGGCAAGAGCCTGCCAAGCAAGGAAAGGAGGGAGGGTGTTTTGCTGCCCATTGGCTATTGAGTCTCGGCTCCAGATCTCCACCTGTCAGGTTGGCGCCACTGGGGCTTGATCTGTGCAAATTACATGTGCCCTAGGTCAGCTGGTTCTGGCAGGTTATTCCAATAAGGGGCACTAGGAGACTGAGGTCAGGAGGAGAGAAGGGACTTGCTCTTTCGTGTTTGCTTACTTCTCCCCAGCAAGCTTTTTGCAGCAGAAGCATCCATCGAAGCCTCCAGCTTTTTTCAGCCTCAGCAGCTGGAAGCCATTTGAAGCAACTGACAAACAGCTGGAGGCTGACATGCCTGCTGTGGGGGGAGCAACAGTTTAAACCAGTGAGCATGTAGCATCAGAAAGCTACATGGATGATACGTAAGGTCGGGTGTGCAGATAGCCTTCCTCTCCAGCACTGGGTACCAGAAAGAGGCAGCTAGGGGCAGGGTCCAGCCCAGGGCAGGTTCAGAACCTAGATCCGATGTTGTGGGAGAATGGGGTCCATCAGGCAGAGCCTGGGCCCAGGGAGCTCTGGTGCAGATGCATGGAACCAAAGCACCCAGAACCTCCTCTGAGTTCCCAGCACTGATGGTGTTTTCAGAGATTACCATGGCTCCCAGCCCTGGGAAGCCAGACTCAGGGCCAGGACTCTGAGTGGGGGGGTAGGAGAGGGGACAGCTCTAAGGATGGAAGTTGGTGGCTGACAGCAAGGGGTTGGCTGTATCCTTTGAGTATCTGGGAGCCATCATGGATCAAGGTCCCACTCCCATATTAGGAAAATTCTTTAAAAATTCCTCCATGCAGTGCACTCTTGATTCTCCAGTGTGGGATGGGAGCAGTGTGCCCCAGATGTGGGAAGTCCTGGGCCAGGCCCCACTTCTCTGGACCAGAAGTGCCGTGTCCCCACAACCCATCAGAGAGCTGGGGAAGTGCCATCCAGGCGAGCCTGAGCAGGTCCGTAGCCTTTCCCAATTCCCACGTGTGCAATGGGAATGCAGCCAGTCAGAAGCAAGGGCCTCTGGCTCTATGCCTCCGCAGGGCCAGGATGGCCACAAGGACTTGTCAGCCACGGTTCGTGGACCCCTGCCAGTGCTGGCCCTGGCTCCAGGAGAGGAATGTCCCTAAAGAGCTGAGGACCTTCCTCCTAGTGCTGCTCCCGGATGTAGGATTGGGCACAAAGAACACAGCATGGACACGGAGGACCCAGGCTGTGAGCTGTCACCCTCCACTGGGCCTGGGGGTGGTGGAGGGGGAGGATGGATGGAGAGACGGGAGAGGGAAGTGAGGGAAGGAGGAAGGGAGGGAGACAAGGAGGTGGGGGAGAGGAGTCACATTGACGTCCAGGTTATGGACAGAAACAGACAGCTGAGGAGCCCATCGAGGCATAGCAATGCTGCGGAGGCCGAGCACGCATCCCCTCCCTCAAGCAGCTCCACTTCTTCTTATGGCACCTGGCTTGCACTTCAGTCTCTGTGAGTCCATCCAAGAGTCAGTCCTACACTCCTATTCAGCCCTGGGGGCCACAGCCTGCTCAAAGAGCATCTGAAGCCACCGAGGCAAGCAGCAGACCTGGTGGCCCTGCTGTGAGTGGGTTAGCTCATCTTCCTGGGACCCACAGAGCTGTCGGCCATTCCAAAGCATCAGCCTCCTCGCTGGTTTCCACCCAGCTGCCCAGGGACTCCCCATGGACTTGGGGGTTGACCTTCCACTGCCTCCAGCTCATGGGGATGGACTTCTGCTCTATAGGCAAGGCAGCACTGCCAATCCCCTGCCACTCCAACAAGAGGGAGCTGTTCTTTTTCACCGTAGGAATTAAAACTTACAATAAAAATACTCAAGAAGCAGGCCAGGCACGGTGGCTCATGCCTGTAATCCCAGCACTTTGGGAGGCCAAGGCAGGCGGATCACCTGAGGTCGGCAGTTCAAGATCAGTCTTACCAACATGGAGAAACCCCGTCTCTACTAAAAATACAAAATTAGCTGGGCACAGTGGCACATGCCTGCACTCCCAGCTACTCAGGAGACTGAGGCAGGAGAATCACTTGAACCTGGGAGGCAGGGGTTGTAGTGAACTGAGATCACGCCATTGCACTCCAGCCTGGACAACAAGAGCAAAACTTCATCTCGAAAAAAAAAAAAAAAATACTCAAGAAGCCGCAGCTCCAATGCACCATCAGAGCTTTCCGAAGTCCTTGTTTGTCACCACCTCCTGGGGGTGGCTTCCAATGACTACCGAGCAGACCATCAGGCACTTATTCTCTGGTCATTCCAGGCATGTGACACATTGCCAGCCACTGGCATTGCCAAGAAGCTTGGGATGGACTGCTACCATAGTCACCTCGGGGGCATTACAAGCAGATGTGCCCAAAGTACTAAAAAGTTAATATTTATTTATTTATTTATTTATTTACTTATTTTTTAGATGGAGTCTTGCTCTGTCGCATCCAGGCTGGAGTGCAGTAGCACCATCTTGGCTCACTACAACCTCCCGCTCCAGGGTTCAAGTGATTATCCTGCCTCAGTCTCCCAGGTAGCTGGGATTACAGGCACCTGCCACCATGCCCTGCTAATTTTTTGTATTTTTAGTAGAGACGGGGTTTCACCATATTGGCCAGGCTGGTCTCGAACTTGCGACCTCAGGTGATCCCCCCCGGCCTTGGCCTCCCAAAGTGCTGGGATTACAGGTGCTAGCCACTGCGCCTGGCCAAAGTTAATATTTATATTATCCAAAACCAGAGGTTCTACAGGAACAAATATTTACTTCCCTTTTTACAGAGGCCCACCTGCTAGGGCAATGTTTAGGTGCACATGACATAAACCAGGCAATGCTAGAGGTACGCGCATATGGTATCTGTGCAGGGGTAAGCGATGGTTTTAACACAGCCCTTGGAGATTTCTATGAGATTGGTCATTTCCTTAAACAGCTTATTTCTGGCATCAAAAACTTCCGTCTTCAACACTCTTACTCCCTCCCATTACTTCAGTTTCTACCTTTACTCCTAAATATGCAGCTACAGCCTTTACTTGGTTCTTGAGCTCCAGATTTGCAAACTCACCTATCTCCACAGGGAAGCCTCATGACCTTCCAAGATGAATAAAATGAAACGTCTCTCTTTGCTGTAAGCCCACCTCCTCCTCCCATCTTCCCTGTTCCTGTGAGCCATAACGCATTCACCCAATCACCAAGGGTCACGCCCTTAGAATCCTCAGGACAGCTCCTCACCCACAAGCAGGAAGGCTGGGCAGTGCGCCCTCACTGCTTGTCTCAGACCCCTCACATCCCTCATACCTGCTGTCACTGCCCCAGGTCACCTAGAAATCTGCTCTCCTCCCTCCTTTTCTTACAGCACAACAAGCCAGGTTCATCTTCCAAAGCACCGCTGTCCTCTCCAAGCTGCAGTCTCTTGCTCTCTTGCCCTTAGAGTAAGTCCGAATGCCTCACCCAGGCCTCCATGATCCAGCCAAGCTGCCCTTGCAGCCTTTCCTCCCCACACCCCACCGGTATCCTCTGGGCTGCCCAAACAGCCTCCACCAGATTCCCGGGCAGGGAAGCCATGGGGGAGTGTCCAGTGTTGGAGCTGGAAGCCAGGGACGCTGACTTTAGAACTGGCCGGTTGCTGTGGAGCCGCATGGAGTCTTCCCAGGTTTGTCTCCCTGTTTGAGGTTTGCACTTCAGAGGCCCCTCTGGGCAATAATGAACCACCGGGAGTGGTGCCAGGATAGCGACAGAGACGGACTGCCTGGAGCAGGGTCACCAGGACCAAGGCAATAACTCAGGTCTGTCGGCGACTTTGTCCACTTCGTCTGTCTCTCAGGCAATTCCTAGAGCTGTGGGAGGGCCCAGGACATGCCCACACCTAGCCGCAGTGAGGATGAGGCTGGTTACTCCTCACTTCTGTTAAATCAAACTAAATTTGGCCTGAGAAAGCCTCTGTACTCACATACTTGAGTTCTTACTTACGAACAACAAGCTAACTTAGTACCTAAACAAACTGAAAACTCAACTCAGCAGTATGCTTCTGTAACAATAGCTGAGTCTCAGCCAATCACAGGCAGCCAGCTGTTCAGCCCTTGTTCCAATGAGGAAAATGCTGAGCTGTAACTAACCCAGCTGTTTCTGTAGCTCACAATTTCTGTATGTCGCCTTCCTTTTTCTGTCCATAAATCTTATCTGACCATGTAGCAGCCCCAGAGTCTCTGAATCTATTCTGATTCTGGGGGCTATCAAATTCAGAAATCATTTTGGTTGTTTTTTTTTTTTTTTTTTTTTTTCAATTAAACTCTGTTAAATTTATTATATCTAAAGTTTTTATTTTAACAGATTTGGTGTCAGAAGTGAGAATACAGAATAAAACTTCAGCAACCCCCAGGAACACCAGGGAACCAGACCAGATACCCGTGGAGCCAGCTGTGCCCACTGATCGCTTGTTTGTAACTGGAGGTCGTGGCTGAATTTTCTCTCAGATTCCAAGATCCAAGAATTTGTGTTCTCAGCTCTCCAAGTTGGTTTGAGCAATCTGTGGACTGGGCTGGGTTTGATATTGGATTGGATTTGATAATCAACTGGATTAGATTTGGTTAGAGGCTGAGGGCCTCAGGTGGGTTCCTTTTTGATAATGAGTTCATCTCAATTCGAAGAGTCTGGGTCTCCACCTTCTGGGACTCCAGCTACTTTTATGTATAAAATTATGGACCCAGAACATGTGCATTTTCAGAAAAATGGGTTAACCTCACTGAGACAACTTAGAAAAGATAATGGGGAAGTTTTAATTTGGTTAAAATTATTTATTTGCAAGTCATATGAGAAAAAAGGTATCAGAATCCCACACAAAACAATAATATATATTCTTCAATTAGTATGGGTGGGGTGGGGCATCTAAAAGACTAAACAAATCAAAATTGCATCCCTAAAAGATTCTTTGCAAAAAGCAAGTGAAAATCTTAAACAACAGACTAAGAACATCATGAAAGAGGACTAAGGCCGAGCACAATGGCTCACACCTGTAATCCCAGCACTTTGGGAGGTCAAAGTGGGAAAACTGCTTGAGTCCAGGAGTTCAAGACCAGCCTGGGCAACATAGTGAGACCTCATCTCTACAAAAAATAGCCAGGCGTAGTGGTTTACACCTGTAGTCCTAGTTACTTGGGAGGCTGAGGTGGGAAGATTGCTTGAGCCCAGGAGGTTGAGGCTCAGTGAGCCAAGATTGCACCACTACACTCCAGTCTGAGCAACAGAGTGAGACCCTGAATCAAAATAATGATAAATAGTAATAACAATAAATTATTTTTGTTTTTGTTTTTTTGAGATGGAGTTTTGCTCTTGTGGCCCAGGCTGGATGGAGTGCACTGGCGTGATCTCAGCTCACCACAACCTCTGCCTCCCAGGTTCAAGCAATTCTCCTGCCTCAGCCTCCCAAGGCTGGGATTATAGGTGCACACCACCACACCCGGCTAATTTTGTAGTTTTAGTAGAGATAGGTTTCACCATATTGGTCAGGCTGGTCTCAAACTCCCACCCTCAGGTGATCCACCCGCCTCAGCCTCCCAAATTGTTGGGATTACAGGCATGAGCCACTGTGTCCAGCCTATAATAAATTAATTTTTAAAATTTCCACTGGTAAGATACTTTGAAAAAAATAAGGACTATGCTCTTACTGAACTAACCACAACTATTTATTCTCTTTATCCATCCCTAACTAAATATTCTGAGTCCACTAACCTTGCTAAATTACCCTTTCACCCTGAAGACGATTGACAAAAGAGAAGGCAAACAGATGTCTTTACAAAATAAGACCTCCGATCAGCCAGGCCTTCTTGCTGTAACCACTTTAACTCCATGATCTAAAATTGAGCTTAGAGTCATTGTAAAGGACTTTCCTGATGCCAGGAGAAATCCTCAAAAATTTACTGAGGAATTTAGAATCTTCCTAGGAATGTAGGATCCAGGACTCCTTGATCTTTACCAATGTATTCACATGATATTGAGGCCTGGCAAATAGATGCCAGCAACAGAATGGAACACATGAGGAGGATATTAAAGACCCCTCCAAGACCTCCTCATGGGAAGGGCCAAAAGGAGCATGAAAAAATGCTGAACCCCTTCTAGATTCAATTTCTAAGATTTTCACACATTTTGTCTGCTGGTTTGCATGATGGACCAATCACATTCACCGAAAATTGATTGGTCCATGATGCAATCCTGCAGACAAGAAAAAAAAAAAAAAAAGATGAACCAGTTTCAGATTATAGAACTCACTTAGAAACACTATTTCAGAAATATTCTGAGCTCAACATATGGCAAGGAGCATTTCCTGCAGAGACTGAAATGGCATTAACTGTTCTATTTATAAACAGACTTTGTCCTGAACTTCACAGTTTAATTAAAAATCATAAACCTAGATGGGAAGTGACAGATATGACTGAATTGGTGGCTGTAGCTGAACATTTTGAAAGGACTCTACAGGAAGAAAAAACCCAAATGTTAACAAGCCTATGTCCCTTCAACCTTCAAAAAGCTGCAACCTATGAAGCTTTTCAACCAAGAGGTCCTAAAATAAGAGATTCCAAAGTATCTGCCTTTATTGCAAATGACTAGAAAAGAGACACTGGAAAAGAAATTCTCTATTTTTCTGTCAGTCCACCAATAAGCCTCTTTCCTTTAGGCTAGAGAGAGCCCAAGAGATTTTAGCTCTTGTGATAATTGACCAGACTCTAAGAGAGTCCCCTGGTAAAGTGCTGTCCACAACACCTCTAAATAAACATAGAGAAACAAGAGTTAGAATAAAGGAAATCTTGTACAATCCTGGTGGATATCAAAGCCTCCTATCTATCATAAAGCCACTTTAATAGATCAACACATCACTCAGAGAAAAAATTTTTTGTTTGTTTGTTTGTTTGTTTTTGGTGGGGGTTTTGAATGAATTTCAAGAGGTTCTTATGTTTGAACTCGTTCAATTGACTTTGGGGCCATTTTCAGAAAAAAACATACTTTTGTACTGTGGGATACTGCTCCAGTAAACTTGCTAGGCAAGACTTACTTTCAAAGCTAAAAGAATGCGGGCAAGATGGCCGATAGAAGGCAGGACTAGCTTGCAGCTCCTGCTCCGACTGACAGAGCAGCATGCGGAGACTCACACTGTGAACTTTTTCTCCAAGAACTACTGCAGGAACATACCAGGAAAGCTAACAGAGTCCACAGACGCGTTGAAAGAACTAGATTACTGCTGCAGGGCCCCTGAGACGTTGAAAAACTGTGAGTTTGCTTGCTTGCTTCCTCAATGGGGAAGCTGGTAGTCTAGGGCAAGTTCTCAGCCCTGGTCACCAGCTGCCTGTTAATAGAGTCCGTGATGTTGGGGGGCCACGGTGAGAATGAGACCAGCCTTTAGGACTGCAGGCTGCATGGGAGTGGGGTGAGATCTGTGATTGCTGGCTTTCCCCCACTTCCCTGGCAACCAGTATGACTCAGCAGAAGCAGACATACTCCCCATGGGAATACAACTCCATTGGACTGGGAACCACACCCCCATCTCCCAGAGCAGCCACAGCATGCCCCAACCAAGGAGAGTCTGAGATCAGACATGCCTATTCCTGCCCCCACCTGGTGGTCTTTCTCCACCCATGCTGGTAGCAGAAGACAAAGATCATAATCTCTTTGGGAGCTCTGTGGCCCTGCCCACTACCTGAGAAACCTGAATATTTAACCAGGTGTCTCTAGGGCAATTTTACATCCTCCCTATATGATTGCAGCTGATGTGCTCTTGGAAGCCCCACCTCCTGGCCAACCAACACAAAACCAGTGCACTAAACAGAAATACAAAGAAGGACCTACACAAAGTCCACGTCACTGCCCTGCTACCTCCACTGGAGCAGGTGCTGGTATCTATGGCTGAGAGACCTGAAGGATCACATCACAGGACTCACATCACAGGACTCTCCAGTGCCAGCCTGGAGCCCAGTAGCTCCGCTGGGTGGCTAGAGCCAGAAGAGCAAAAGCAATCACTGCAGTTCAGCTCTCAGGAAGCTCCATTCTTGGGGAAGGGGGAGAACACTGCATCAAGGGGGCACCCCGTGGGACAAAAGAATCTGAACAGCAGCCTTGAGTCCCAGATCTTCCCTCTGACATAGTCAATCCAAATGAAGAGGAACCAGAAAAACAATGCTGGTAATATGACAAAACAAGATTCTTTAGCACCCCCAAAAGATCACACCAGCTCACCAGCAATGGATCCAAACCAAGATGAAATATCTGGATTGCCAGAAAAAGAATTCAGAATGTCAATTATTAAGCTAAACAAGAAGGAACCAAAGAAAGGTGAAGTCCAATTTAAAGAAATCAAAAACATGATACAGGATATAAAATAAAAATTCTTCAATGAAATAGATAGCATACATAAAAAATAATCACAACTTCTGAAAATCAATGACACACTTAGAGAAATGCAAAATGCACTAGAAAGTCTCAGCAATAGAACTGAGCAAGCAGAAGAAAGAACTTCAGAGCTGAAAGACAAGGCTTTCAAATTAACCCAATCTGTCAAATACAAAAAAAAAAAAAGAATTTTAAAAAATGAACAAAACCAGGCGCCTGTAGTCCCAGCTACTCGGGAGGCTGAGGCAGGAGAATGGCGTGAACCCGGGAGGCGGAGCTTGCAGTGAGCTGAGATCTGACCACTGCACTCCAACTTGGGTGACAGTGAGACTCCGTCTCAAAAAAAAAAAAAATGAACAAAACCTCCAAGAATTTTGGGACTATGTTAAATGCCCAAACCTAAGAATAATTGGTGTTCCCAAGGAAGAAGAAAAATCTAAAAGTTTGGAAAACATATTTGAGGGAATAATCAAGGAAAACTCCCCTGGCCTTGCTAGAGATCTAGACACCCAAATACAAGAAGCTCAAAGAACACCTGGGAAATTCATCACAAAAAGATCATCACTAGGCCAGGCGCAGTGGCTCATGCCTGTAATCCTAGCACTTTGGGAGGCCAAGGCAGGTGGATCACCTGAGGTGAAGAGTTCAAGACCAGCCTGGCCAACATGGTGAAACTCTGTCTCTACTAAAAATACAAAAATTAGCTGGACATGATGGCGGGCACCTATAATCCCAGCTACTTGGGAGGCTGAGGCAGGAGAATTGCTTGACCCCAGAGAGGAAAGGTTGCAGTAAGCCAAGATTGTGCCACTGCGTTCCAACCTGGGCAAAAGAGTAAAACTGTCTACAAAAAAACAAAGAAAAAAAATATCATCGCCTAGGCACACAGTCATCAGATTATCTAAAGTCAATATGAAGGAAAGAATCTTAAGAGCTGTGAGGCAAAAGCATCAGGTAACCTATAAAGGAAAACCTATCAGATAAATAGCAGATTTCTCAGCAGAAACCCTACAAGCTAGAAGGGATTGGGGTCCCATTTTTAGCTTCCTGAAACAAAACAATTATCAGCCAAGAATTTTATATACAGCAAAACTAAGCTACATTAATGAAGGAAAGATATAGTCTTTTCCAGATAAACAAATGCTGAGAAAATTTGCCACTGTCAAGCCAGCACTACAAGAACTGCTAAAAGGAGCTCTAAATCTTGAAACAAATCCTCAAAACACACCAAAATAGAACCTCCTTAAAGCATAAATCTCGCAGACCTATACAAAAATAACAGTGAAACAATAACAATGAAAAAAAACCAAAATATTCAGGCAACAAGTAGCACAATGAAGAGAATAGTACCTCACATCCCAATGCTAATATTGAATGTAAACAGCCTCAATGCTCCACTTAAAAGATACAGAATGGTAGAATGGATAATGGCTGGGCGCGGTGGCTCAAGCCTGTAATCCCAGCACTTTGGGAGGCCAAGACGGGCGGATCACGAGGTCAGGAGTGAGGTTTGAGGACCATCCTGGCGAACCCACGGTGAAACCTATGTCATCTACTAAAAAATACAAAAACTATCCGGGCAAGGGTGGCGCCTGTAGTCCCCAGCTACTCGGAGAGGCTGAGCAGGGAGAATGGCGTGAAACCCGGGAGGCGGAGCTTGGCAGTGATGCTGAGATCGGGCCACTGCACTCCAGCTGGGCGACAGAGCGAGACTCCGCTCAAAAAAAAAAAAAAAAAAAAAAAAAAAAAAAAAGAATTTACCAAGTTTCTGCTGTCTTTGGGAGACTCGCCTAGCACATAAAGATTCACATAAACTTAAGGTAAAGGGGTGGAAAAAGATATTCCATGCAAATGGACCCCAAAAGCGAGCAGGAGTAGCTATTCTTCTATCAGACAAAAGAAACTTGAAAGCAACGGCAGTTAAAAAAGACAAAGAGGGACATTATGTAATGGTAACAGGACTAGTCCAACAGGAAAATATCACAATTCTGTGTTTGGTGCATACCAAACACTAAAGCTCCCAAATTTATAAAACAATTACTGCTAGACCTAAGAAATGAGATCGACAGCAACACAATAGTGAGGGACTTTAATACTCCACTGACAGCACTAGACAGGTCGTCAAGACAGAAAGTCAGCAAAGAAACAATGGACTTATACTATACCCTACAACAAATGGACTTAACAGATACTTACAGAACATTCTACCCAACAACTGCAGAATATACATTCTATTCATCAGCACATGGAGCATTCTCCAAAGCTAAAAGAATGTATATATTCTTGTCAGAAAGAAAAATAATCTTACAGTTTCCTGACTCTTCTGCACCAGAATTGTTATGTTCTCTATGGGCAGAAATTGATAAGATTAAAAATCAGGACTGTAATGCCCCTGATGGTTCTAAAATACCTGAATGTTTATGGGCCTTTTCCTCAACTGACACAGGAAGGATTGAAAATGTGGAACCCGCAAAAATCCAAACGATTATTCTAAACCTTTCCCTAAATTACTCCAGTAGTCACTAAAACCCAAAGCATTTCAAGGGCTCTCACCAATTGTGGAAGATTTAATTAAACAAGGACTTACAATTGTATGTACTAGTGCTGGTAATTCTACAACCCTACCAGCTGAAAAACCAGAGTCCAGAGCAAGATGGCCCACTAGTATCCCCTAGCACTGGTATCCTTCATGAAGACAGCCAGAACAACGAATAAACAACTACATGTTAGTGAAAACAACTGAGAGAGAGTGCTGGAGTGCATCAGAGGCACAATAGAAACCCCAGTGAGCTCAGAAACTTGAGGTGGCCACATAAAGAATGGAAGGAGGCCGGGCATGGTGGCTCACGCCTGTAATCCCAGCACTTTGGGAGGTCGAAGTGGGCGGATCATGAGGTCAGGGGATCGAGACCATCCTGGCTAACACAGTGAAACCCCGTCTCCACTAAAAATACAAAAAATTAGCCGGGCATGGTGGCGGGTGCCTGTAATCCCAGCTACTCAGGAGGCTGAGGCAGGAGAATGGCGTGAACCCAGGAGGCGGAGCTTGCAGTGAGCAGAGATCAAGCCACTGCACTCCAGCCTGGGCGACAGAGCAAGAGTCTGTCTCAAAAAATAATAATAATAATAATGGAAGGAAATGCCAAACCTCCACCACCGCATCTCCCAGCTGGGGTCAGCCGAAAACCAGGAGGAACTTCTTTGTCTGGTGAGGAGTTAAGGATGAGGATCCCAGCGACCCTCATCACCACCTTGGGCACCTGTAGACCTCACCACTGTAGTCCCTTGCATTCCTTACAGGCACTAAGCCCAGCTCAAGAAGCTGCCTGGAGTTCACATAGCTGTGCTTCCTCCGAGAGAAGGAGCCGATACTGTGCTCGCCCCTGTGTGGCCCATGCAGCTACTGCACTATGTCATCTTGGAACTGGGACTACAGCTGGAGTATTATGCTGCAGGGCTAAGTACTAGCCACGGCTTCCCTTTATCCCTGAGGCTAAGATGACAATGAACTATCCCTGGCCACTGACCCAACAGCCCCATGCTGAGCTGCAACTGAAAGCAGCTGTTGTGCCCTTCCCAGGAAAGCTAAGCAGAGGTGGAGCTGCTCCACCTACCTCTCCCTCCAGCCCCTTGGGCCAGAATTGAAGCAGTAATCTTCCTGGGAAAACAGTAGCTGGGCCACGCAGAGAAGTCACATCTCCCCAGTGCCTAAGGTAAAGCAGTGTCCCACATCCCAGGAAATGGTGCCCTAGCCACCTGGAGTTGTCACACACCCCAGTACCTAAGCTGAAGTGATACCCTGCATCTCAGGGAAACAATGCCTAGGCTTTCTAGAACAGTTATGCTCCCATCACCCCAGGCTTGAGCTGAAATCACACATAGTCCCCTGGAGAATATGTGCCTTGGTCAAGCTGAACAGCTGCATATTCCAGGGCTGAGCTGGTGTGGTACCCCACATCCCAGGGAAACAGAGCAGTGGCTGAGCAGAGACACCCTGTTCTACAGGCCAAACAACTTTACTACCCTGTTTTCCTGCAGCGAGACTAGTTCCTTAGAGACTGAGCTGCTGAGACAGACCTTTCCCTGAGGAGTGGAGTCATCTCTGTATTGTTTCCTGCCCCTCCAGAGCCCAAATGACAGCTGTGCTTTACCATTCTGGAGCACTTGCTGCCACTGCCCCTGGCCTCACAGAGTCTGGGATGCTGACAAGCCCCACCATCCTAGGGTCTAGAGTCACTACTACATGGTGCTTCATCCTCTGGAACCTGAGTTGTCACTGAGCTCATTGACTCTGGTTCCTGAATTGCAGCCCAGGCCCACACTGCCAGAACAACTCTTCTTCCCTGGAGTTAGGCCAGCGCTATACCCTTCCCCCCAGGGGCAGAATCACAGGCATAACTTGCCCACCTGGACCTGAGATGCCAGGGAGTTACTGAAAATCAGATATCCTGACTCTATGGGCAATCAACATCCAACTCTGCCTCAGAAAACAAACCTGCACCCCACGACCTGGGTGCCACAATAGGTTTGTGAGACCCAGAGCCTAGAACCCTGATCCCACAGCCACTCAGAGCACATGCACGTAGAACCCAGTGCCTCTGCATCTGCCTGTAGACTATGTCAGACCTGATACTAAGAGTGATCTCGTCAGCTAAGTCTCTCCACTGTGGAGAAAATGAGACTAGGAGGACCCTAAAAGCCCTTGACACCAAGGACATTCACAACCTACACTGCTGCTGCCACAAACTTCTACAGCACAGGCTACTAAGGTACCCACAGCTATTGCTGTCGTAAAACACAGCTGAAGAAACTCCACAGAAACTAAACCACTGCACCTATCTAGAACTAGAGTGACCACACCTTTCCCAACTGGCACACTAAAACCCAAAACTGCAAGTGAAAATCCTTCTCTACAAAAACCACACTAGGAAGTTTGGAAGAGCTGATTTTTCCACCAGATGCACAGACGTCAATGTAGGGACACAAGAATCATGAAAGGATACAGAAATATGACACCACTAAAGTAACATAACAATCTACCAACAGACCCCAATGAAAAGGAAATCAACAAATTGTTGGAATAAAAGAATCCAAAATAATGATCTTTAGGAAACTCAATGAGATACAAGAAAATATAGATGATTCGATGAAATCAGGAAAACAATTCACAATACACATGAGAAATTCAACAAAGAGATGAAAATCATAAAAAAAAAAAAAAACAGAAATCTTGCAGCTAAAGAATTCAATGAGTGAAATAAAAAAATACAATAAAGTGTTTCAACAGCAGACTTGATCAAGCAGAAGAAAGAATCTCTTAACTTGAAGACAGGTCATTTGAAATTATCCAGAAAAAGAAGTTACAATGAGAAAGAATGAAGAAAACCTACAAGACTTATACGATAGCATTAAATGAACAAATATGCATTTTATGAGAATACCAGAAGGAGAAGATAAAAGGTGGAGAAAATTTGTTTAATTAAACAATAGCTGAAAACTTCCCAAGTCTGGGAACAAATATGAACATCCAGACCCAAGAAGCTCAAAGGTCCCCAGATAGATTCAACTTGAAAAGATCCTCTCTAAGGTACATTGTAGTCAAACTATCTTAAGTCAAAGACAAAAAAATTCTAAAAACAGTAAGAGAAAAGTGTCATCATATACAAGACTGAAGCAGATTTCTCTGCAGACAACCTTATAGGCCAAGAGAGAATGGGATGATATAGTTTCTTTTCTGGCAGAAAAAAAACAATTGCCAACAAAGAATACTATACCCAGCAAAGCTATCCTGCAGAAATGAGGAAGAAATAAAGTCTCTCCCAAAAAAGCAAAAACTAAGTGAATTAATCACCACTACACTGGCCCTACAATAAATGTTTAAAGGAGTCCTACATCTGGAAATGAAAAAATGATATCTACCATCATGGAAACACACAAAAGTGTGTAAAACTCACTGGTAGAGGAGATGCACAAGTGAGAAAGAGAAAGGAGTCAACTGTTAGAGTCAACTGTTACCACTATAGAAAATCACTAAACTGCAATGAAAATAAGAGGAAGGAACAAAGCATATACAAAACAATCAGAAAACAATATAGAACATGATGAAAATAAATCCTCACCTATCAATAACAACCTTGAATGTAAATGGATTAAATTCCCCACTTAAAAGATACAGACTGGCTGAATAGATTTTTAAAATGATCCAACTATATGCTGCCTACAAAACAAACTCATTTTATCTGCATAGATACATATAGATTGAAAGTGAAGGACTGGAAAAAGGTATTCCATGCAAACAAAAGTCAAAAGCAACCAGGAGTAACTATATCAGAAAAAAACTAACTTTAAATAAAAAACTGTAGAAAGAGACAAGGTCACTATATAATAATAACATAACCAATTCAGTAAGAGAATACGAAACATTTTCCAGGATAGACCACATGTTAGGTCACAAAACAAGTCTCAACAAATTTAAAAGAAGTGAAACGATATTCTTTTTTTGTTTTAAGAGATGGGGTCTTGCTATGTTTCCCAAGCTGGAGTGCAGTTGCCATTCAAAGGCACGATCATAGCACACTTCAAGCTTGAACTCCTGGGCTCAAGTGATCCTCCCACCTTAGCCTCCCAAGCATCTGGAACTTCAAGCACATGCCACTGTGCCTAGCTTTAAGTATCTTTTCTGACCATAATGGAATAAAACTAGAAATTGGTAACAAGAGAAACTTTTGAAATTCTACAAATACATGGAAATTTACATGGAAATTCTACAAATACATGGCTCCTGAAAAAACAATGGGTCAATGAAGAAAGTAAGAAGAAAATTTTAAAGTTTATTAAAACAAATGAAAATGAAACATAACATACCAAATCTATTGGATACAGCAAAAGCAAAGCAGTATTAAGAGGGAAGTGTATAGCAATAAATGCCTATATCAAAAAAATAAAGAGGCTTCAAATAAATATCCTAATGATGTATCTCAAGGAACTAGAAAAGCAAGAAGAAAACAAATCAAAAATGAGTAGAAGTTAAAAAAAATAAAGATTAGAGCAGGAATAAACAAAATGGAGACAAAAATACAAAATATCAATGAAATGAAAAGTTGGTTTTTTGAAAAGATAAAATCAACAAACCATTAGCTAGACTATCCAAGATAAAAGAGAAATGACTCAAGTCAATAAAATCAGAAATTAAAAAAAAAAAAAAAAACACTGGTCGGGCACAGTGGCTCATACCTGTAATCCCAGCACTTTGGGAGGCTGAGGTGGGTGGATCCCTTGACCTCAGGAGTTTGAGACCAGCCTGGGCAACAGAGGGGACCCTGTCTCTACCAAAATACAAAATTAGCCCAGCATGGTGGTGCACACTTGTGGTCCCAGCTACTCTAAAGGCTGAGGTGGGAAGATCACTGGAGCCCAGCAAGTTGAAGCTGTAGTGAGCCATTATCATACCACTGCACTCAGCCTGGGTGACACTGAGACCCTGCCAAAAAAAAAAAAAAAAAAAAAAAAAAAAGGGGGGGGGGGAGGGAGGGGAAAAAAAGAGAGAAAAAAAAAGAGAGACAGAGAAGAGAGAAAAAAAAAAAGAGAGAGAGAGAGAGAAAGAAAGAAAGAAAGAAAGAAAGAAAGAAAGAAAGAAAGAAAGAAAGAAAGAAAGAAAGAAAAAGAAAGAAAGAGAAAGAAAGAAAGAGAGAGAAGAATCACAACAAATACCACAGAAATACAAAAGATTGTTAGAGACTCATACAACTATATGCCAACAAATTAGAAAACCTAGAAGAAATGAATTAATTCCTGGACACATACAACCTACAAAGATTGAATCAAGAAGAAATAGAAAGTTTAAACAGGCCAATTACAAGTAATGAGGTTGAATCTGTAATAAAACGTCTCCCATTAAAGAAAAAAATCCTGGCTTTCTGATATACAAGTGGTTGATAAACACAATGACTTTTGTACTCTTAGAAACAGAAGAAGCTAGCACCCATTGTTTCACTCCTCTGTTTATTCTATCTAGTTATATAAAATATGACATGCCTACTTATTTAGAAAAAAAGTGTCTACAAAAAGTGCATCGGTAGTGGTAGAGGTCAGGACAGTGGCTATATATGGGTCTGGTTGAAGTATTGACTGAGAAGGAACATGAGGTGACATTCTGGGGTGATGAAAATATTTTGTTTTTTTATTTTAATTTTGTTTATTTATTTATGCAATATGGAGACGGAGGTCTCACTACGTTGCCAAGGCTAGTCTCAAACTCCTAGACTCAAGTGAACCTCCTGTCATGGCCTCCCAAAGTGCTGGGAATACAGGCATGAGCCACCACGCCTGGCTGAAATGTTTCAAATGTTAATGTGGATGGAAAGAGTAGGTGTATATGTAAGTAAAAATTAATTGAGATATTCATATGATTCATGCACTTTATGTACCTCATTGAATGTATTTTATACTAAATTTTAAAAATAATAAATAGAAGGAAATTTAAAACTAAAAAAATTAAAACAACCAATTGGATGAGGTTAGAGATTTGTTGACACTTTACAGGCAATTAACAAACTTGTAATACCAAATTTCCTGTAATTTCAAATCCTAAAACTTTATTATCTAATGTGCCCACTAATTCAATGTGGCTTATGGTAATATACCTTTGATCAACCTTCTTTAGCATTCCAGTTCATAAAGAGAGTCAACTTATTTGCTTTTACTTGGAAAAATTAGCAGTATACCTTCACTATATGAATTTTTCCCAGGCAGTACACCAGAACTCAATGACCCCACAGTTTCCTCAAAATTTTACTTTTTATTCAGTATGTAGATGGCCTGTTGCTATGTTCTCCCACTAAAAAATGACTGCTTTGAGGCCGGGCGCAGTGGCTCAAGCCTGTAATCCTAGCACTTTGGGAGGCCGAGATGGGCGGATGGCGAGGTCAGGAGATCGAGACCATCCTGGCTAACACGGTGAAACCCCGTCTCTACTAAAAACTACAAAAAACTAGCCGGGCGAGGTGGCTGCGCCTGTAGTCCCAGCTACCTGGGAGGCTGAGGCAGGAGAATGGCCTAACCCCGGGAGTTTTAGTTTGCAGTGAGCGGAAATCCAGCCACTGCATTCCAGCCTGGGTGACAGATCTAGACTCCGTCTCAAAAATAA
>NW_016806571.1:2786624-2789785 GCF_001698545.2 Rhinopithecus bieti
AAAAAAAAAAAAAAAAAAAAAAAAAAATGACTGCTTTGAAATGGATTCCGTTTACCTTTTACAGCAACTCATACATAAAGGTCACAAGGTTTTGATGGAAAACTTCCATTTTCATGAGAAAAAGTCCACTATTTGGGACATGACTTAACTACTGAAGAGTTTCTCTCTCACCTGAGAGAATAAAAACTATTTAAAGTTGTCCTCAGCCTGCAACCAAACGACAATTAGCAGGTTTTCTTGTATTTGCAGGATATTGTAATCCTGGGTTCTGAATTGCTCCTTAATGGCCTCACCATTGTATGAGCTCATTAGAAATGCAGCACCAGATCCTTTACTTTGGGAAGATAGTTATGAACAGGATTTTAACCAAATGGCATTGACCTCACAACAGTCCCCAAGCTTTAGGACTTCTAGATTACACTAAACCTTTAACCTTGTTCATTTGTCAATGTAGCAATCAGTCATTAGAAGTTCTTACCCAAGAACATGGCAGAGCACATAGGCCTATTGCATATTATAGCCTGCAATTAGACTCAGTAGCTAAGGTATATTTGAATTGTATTAAAACAGTAACAGCAGTCGAGTTGGTGAAAGCTTCATCTGAGCTGGTGAAGGAACTTAATTTGCAAGTCCCATTATGCTGTGGAAAGTCTATTAAATTCCAGCCAAACAATATTTTTCAGCAAATAGGCTAAACTCTTATGAAATTCTTTTCCTGTCTCCTTCTAATCTTGGTATAAAATACTGCTATCTGTTTAACCCTGCTACTCTATTAACTCTGCCTGATGATGGTGAAGATCACAATTGTGCGAGTGTAGCATCAGAAATAGTCACCCCTTGTGTTGACTTACAGGATACTTCATTGGATCATCTTGAGTTAATACTTTTCTTGATGAGTCCTATGCCATAACCTCAGAAGGAAAAGATCAGGCAGGGTATGTCATTACTACTCAAAATGAGTTAATAAAGATGGGATTTCTTCCTCAATTTAAGTCAGTTCAACTTGTAAAGCTTTTTGCTCTCACCCAAGCTTGTCATATAGCTAAGGACAAGTCAGTCAATATTCACACAGATAGCAGATATGCTTTTGAAGTAACACACAGTTTGGGCATGTTCCAGAAACAATGAAAGCTTCTCACTGCTATTAGGACTCCTATCAAAAATGGGCTCCTTTCTGCTATGCTATTACCATTACAGATTGCCATTATTAATACTGAAGCTCAACCTGTAAAACTGAATCTGAATATCAAGGGAATGCCCTAGCAGATTTTTATGCTAAATCAGTGCTGAAATGTTTGAATATGCAACTTGAATTAACTCTGTAAGATTGATCCAAGTCAATTCCCTTATGAAGACCTATTTAATAAACAGTGCAGTGCATCTGATTTGGAAAAACAAAATTGGTATCTGAAAGTATGTAAGTTCAATTTAAGCATGGAGTCACAGAGGGCCTGGACAGCCACCTGGTCCTTCTTGAGTCTTTGAAGTTTCCATTGTTAAAATCTCTGCACTCCAGAACTCATCATGGAACAGAAAAAATGATACAAATTATGAAAAAATATTGGTGGGGTAATTGTTCTAAAATTACTAAAAATGGGTTATAACCAATGTTTGTTTTGTCAGACTCACGATTCTGGGAGAACAAAACTTCAGGAGGTATATTTCTGCTACACGATGGACCATTTGAACATTTAGAGATGGACTTCATTCAGTTGCCACCCTCAGTGGAGTATCAGTACGTTCTTGTAGCAGCTTGTATGTTTTCCAGTTGGTTAGGGGCTTTTCTATGTAGGAAGGCCAAAGCTGTGGCAATAGCTAATAAACTATTAGAAAATGTGTTTCCTTTATGAGGCATTCTTAGAGAAATCTCCAGTGATAGGTAAACTCACTTTATGGGGCAAGTTATAATGCAGTTTAAAAAGGTGTTATAGACACATTGGCACTACCATTGTGTCTATCCCACTCAGTCTTCCGGAAAGATTGAAAGAACAAATGGTAGGCCGGGCGCGATGGCTCACACCTGTAATCCCAGCACTTTGGGAGGCCAAAGAGGGCAGATCACAAGGTCAGGAGATCAAGACCATCCTGGCCAACATGGTGAAACCCCGTCTCTACTAAAAATACAAAAATTAGCCAGGTGTGGTGGCAGACACCTGTAATCCCAGCTACTTGGGAGGTTGAGGCAGGAGAATCGCTTGAACTCCGGAGGCAGAGGTTGCAGTGAGTAGAGTTTGCACTACTGCACTCCAGTCTGGTAACAGAGCGAGACTGTCTAAAAAAAAAAATTAAAAAATAAAAAAGAACAAATGGCATCTCAAAACCGAAACTGGAAAAGTTAACTGAGTCACTTGGCCAAAATGTACTACCGTTAGCTTTAATGGCAACCTGATCCACTCCCACTGGAAACCACAAGTTGACCTCCTATGAAATAGTCACTGGAAGACCTATGCCCCTAATAATAGAACTTCATGCATCTCCCACTCTCCATTTAGTTTGACTAAATAGTGCAAGGCTTTAATGCGTTATGCCAAAGCGTATCTTCCCCAGGTAAAGGAAGATTTTTGTGATCCACTGACTGAGGACAATCAAACCATTCATGATCTAGGACCTGGTGACTGACTGGGTCTTCTGAAAACTACGTCAGAGGAACACCGCTCTCGAACTCCCTTGAAAGGAACCATACCAAGTTCTTCCACCACCCATACTTCAGTGAAACTTTGGGGCTTTGAAACTTGGGTTCACATCTCACAACTCAAAAGAACTGCTTCAGACTTTTAGAACGGTATACCTGTTGAAGACTTTAAGGTAAAGCTATTAATAGAAAAATGTATCCCAGAAGCAGATGACATACTAGACTTGAACAACTTTCCTAAGATAAGAGATCAAGACTTTTATGCCATCATGGAAGCTTTATGTTTTTTCTTTTTTCCTCATTTTCTGCTGTCCTAATCCTTTCCTTTTGCCTTCAGGAAAATCCATGGGACCATAAGAAGTGGATAGCTTCAACTCTAGCTTATGCTCTGGCTGGGTACAATGGTGCATGCCTGTAGTCCCAGCTACTCAGGAGGCTGAGACAGGTGGACGCTTGAATCTAGGAGTTTAAGTACAGCCTGGGCAAGACCTTGTTTCCAGAAAAAGGAAAGGAAAGGAAGGGGAGGGGA
>NW_016806571.1:2790468-2829766 GCF_001698545.2 Rhinopithecus bieti
GAGAGGAGAGGAGAGGAGAGGAGAGGAGAGGAGAGGAGAAAAGTCGAGCAATTGTTGGGTTCGTGGGCTAACGCCAAGGAAAGGAGAGGAGAGGAGAGGAGGAAAGAGGAGGGGAGGGGAGGGGAGGGGAGGGAAGGAGTCAAGTAAGGGAAGGAAAGGAAAAGAGAGGAAAGGAGAGGAAAGGAAAGGACAGGAGAAAAGCCGAGCAGTTATTGGGTTTGTGGGCTAATGCCAGGGTCAGAAAACAATTCCACTGATGTCAATGCCTCTCCATGTTCCCAATGAGAGTCACCCTGAAATTTCAAAGGAAGAATGGAAAGCTATCCTTGATATTTATTTTAAAGATGACTGCAACTTACTTCACTGCACTTGCTAGAAGCAACACTCTAGGTCAAGCATAGTGGCTCACGCCTGTAATCCCAACACTTTGGGAGGCCAAGCAGGGGTGGATCACTTGAGGCCACGAGTTCGAGACCAGCCTGGCCAACATGGTGAAACCCCGTCTATACTAAAAATACAAAAATTAGCCAGGTGTGGTGGCACATGCCTGTAATCCCAGCTACTAGGGAGGCTGAGGCAGAAAATCGCTTGGACCCAGGAGGCGGGGGGTGCGGTGAGCTGAAATCCTGCCACTGTACTCCATTCTGGGAGATGGAGCAAGACTCCGTCAAAAAAAAAAAAAAGAAAAAAAGAAAAGAAAAGAAAAGAAACAACACTCTAACTTGAAAAAGAATATTGTGCTTCCAGGTATCATGCACTGAAGACCTGGGAATTACCTATGTGGGTACAGGTATTGCTTGTATCATGTAACCAGATAAAATTCAGTAGGATCCTTTTTTACTAAAGGTGGTTATACACCCTTACAGCATGTTATTAAAAGACTACAAAAAAGTGAATTTTTCACAGGAACTTGTGTAGGAGGTATGCGGATTTTGGGGTGAACACATTTAACTGACCCCCGCTCCAGCACAATTAAGTGGCCCTCTTTTCCAATGGCTCGGGGCTTCTACTGGGTCTGGGTGGTATGCTTATTCTGTTCTGCCTGCTCACTGGTTTGGATCTTGCTTTCTGGCTGGCTCCCTTCTGCCTTTCAAATAGTTTCCTCTGAATGTTCCCATAGTAGTTTCTATGATCGAAGGCCAAAATGGTCAATAATCAAAATTAGCACCAACTTTGAAACTGATGAAGATAAGCTAGTTTCCACTGAGGAAAGAGTCCAGTGGGATTCCTGGGGGCCCACTTTCAGCAGTAGTGAGGTACCAGAAGGATGCAATTTAAAGCTAATCCATAAATTAAGAAAAATCTTGAATTTTGCAGTGAATCAGACTTCCTAAGGTTTCAAACAAGTAGAAGCCCCTCTCTGAAAATGAATGACAATGTATGCATTCAACAAAGCCACTCAATGGAACATCATGTAGCTTAAGTTCCCTTTTTATTTAAGTTGAGGGCTTCTGTTTGCTATTGAGCAAAACTGAATGTTCTACCTATTTCTCCCTTGATTTTGTTATTACAGAAAGCTATATTTAAAAGGTGGCTGATACTGCTGTTTTCTTAGATACTGCCACCAGATACATTAAGGAAATCTCTCAAGAGAAAGGAACAGATGATGTGTTTATGGGAGCAACTGACAGGTGGTTTGTAAGCATTCTGAATGGTAAATGGCAAGCTTGCCTTTTTCCAAGGTTTTCTAAAGTACAAATTTCTTCCCTTAGGTCTCTAGGTTATTATGACTTGTGTTTCCAGGTAACAACAAAAATGGCCTTTTAAAATCAGGCCATTTTACAGCGAACTATGGTTCTTAATCATCACCAAATCCTGAACGAAGGACTATGATTAATTAGAGTCAAATATTGTTGAGCTGCCTATATTGTCTAAACTTTGACCTGTTTGATTTTGTTAGGTTTGTTGAGTTCAGTTCCTAGAATTTGTTGAGGAGTACACTTTGTGTTTGTTTGTTTGTTTGTTTGTTTTAAGAGGTAGTGTCTGTGTATGCTGCCCAGGCTGAATTCAAACTTCTGGGCTTAAGAGATCCTCCTGCCTCAGTCTCTCAAGTAACTGGGACTACAGGCTCATACCACGGCAACCAGCTGGTCTTTTCCTATTATTTTCTTGATAGTCATAATAGTCCCCTGATATGGTTTGGCTCTGTGTTCCCACCCATATCTCACCTTGAATTGTAATAATCCCCACATGTTGTGGGAAGAACCTGGTGGGAGGTAATTGAATCACAGAGACAGTTTTTCCCATGCTATTCCCGTGGTAGTGAACGAGTCTCATGTTCTCCCACACAAGCTTTCTTGCCTGCCACCATGTAAGATATCCCTTTGCTCTTCCTTCATCTTCCTACATGTTTGTGAGGCCTCCCCAGCCATGTGGAGCTGTGAGTCCATTAAACTTCTTTCCTTTATAAATTACCCAGTCTTGGGTATGTCCTTATTAGTAGCATGAGAACAGACTAATATATCCCCCTGGTGCACGGCATCATCTCAAGTCTTAAAAGTTTTCTAGGCAGCCAGCCACTGAGCATTGAACAGTCCCACCTCAAGTACATCAGCAAGAACATTAAAAACTTGTTTTACTGATGTGATGTTGTGACTTATGAATCCATGCCAAAACCAAATAAGTCATTATGATAGTGACAGGATGGTGTCAATGCCCAGAGTTTTGGTCAATCTCTCAAAATTGAGAGGCTGGCCCAAAGGAGGGTAATTATTAAATCAAACTAAATTCAGCCTGAGAAAGCCACCATATTTGAGTTCTTTTTTCTTTTTTTTTCCGATGAAGTTTCACTCTGTTGCCCAGGCTGGAGTATAGTGGCACGATCTCGGCTAACTGCAACCTCCGCCTTCCAGGTTCAAGCAATTCTCCTGCCTCAGCCTCCCGTGTACCTGGGATTACAGACATGTACCACAACACCGGGCTAATTTTTGTATTTTTAGTAGAGACGGGGTTTTCCCATGTTGCCCAGGCTGGTCTTGAACTTCTGACTTCAAATAATCCACCCGCCTCAGCCTCCCAAAGTGCTGGGATTACAGGCGTGAGCCACCACACCTGGTCACTTAAGTTCTTATGTATGAATGGCAAACTAACTTAGTATTAAACAAACTGAAAAAGCTAATTTAGGAGTGAGCTTCTGTAACAATAGCTAAGTCTCACCCAATCACAACAGCCATGCATTAGTAAATTACAGGCGGCCATCTGTTCAGAGCGTGTTCAAATAAGGTGAATACTGTGCTATGACCAGTGCACCTGTCTCTCTACCTCACTTTTATTTTCTGTCCTTTGCTTTTCTTCTTCTGCCGTAAATTTATCTGCCCATACAGTAGCCCTGAAGTCACTCTGAATCTGTTCTGATTCTCAGGACTGCCAGATTCATGAATCAATTTTTTTTCTTTTTCTTGCTCAGTTAAACTCTGTTAAATCTAGTTTGTCTAAAGTTTTTCTTTTAACCCTGCCAAGTAGCTCTTTCCATCTGGTTCTTGTCTCACGATCTAAGTGTTTCTGTGCCTTTTCATCTCTGAAACAGAGTCACCTGGCATTGGTAACACTGTGTTCTGATCATCTCTAATGGGAAACTAGCTCTAAAGAAGCTGTTTACTATTACAGTCAGAAATTCACATCTTTTACTGTTGTGCTTTTGTGTTGTGTTTTAAAGATAGCATCATGTGGCCTTCTTTCTCAAGAGCCTGAAGGAGCCTTTGGACTAAAGCAATAAAATTCTGACCTTTAAAAAAATATATATCACATAACTTTCTACCTTTAAAATTGTATAACATTTTTTATTCTAAAAAAAGCATAGGTACACAAACCTAAGCTTTATTCCCAAAAAAGATGTTTCCTAAGGGAATATATTCAGGTTACAAAATGCTGTTTTTAGGGAGCTAAATGATAACTTATGGACACAGAGAAGGAAACAACAGATACTGGGGCTTACTCGAGGGGGGAGGGTGGCAGGAGGGAGAGGAGCAGAACAGGTAACTATCAGGTACTGAACTTAATACCTGGGTGATGTAATAATATGTATACCAAAACCCCGTGACAGGTGTTTATCTGTGTAACAAACCCTCACATGTACCCCTAAACCTAAAATAAAAATGTTGTTTTAAATGCTGTTTTTTTCTTCAATGTATTTAGCTATTTCAGTGATTCCCAAATGATTTATACTCTATTTCTCATTACATGTTAGATTGTCAGGTCAGTGAAAAAACAAAATCAGTTAGAAGCTTCTTCTTTCTTTGAGATAAAGTCTCACTCTGTCGCCCAGGCTGTAGTGCAGTAGTGTGATCACAGCTCCCTACAACCTCCCCCTCCCGGGTTCAAGTGATTCTCCTGCCTCAGCCTCCCAAGTAGCTGAGACTACAGGTGCCACTATGCCCGGCTAGTTTTTGTAGAGATGCGGTTTCACCATGTTAGCCAGGCTAGTCTAGAACTCCTGGCCTCAAGTGATCCGCCTGCCTCAGCTTCCCAAAGTCCTAGGATTACAGGCGTGAGTCACCGCACCTGGCCTGGAAGATTCATTTCACAAAAATTTTAATTTAGAGTTTATATAATTTTTAAAAATAGTTGAAGAGTATCTCTATTCTTTAGGCAAATTAACAATTAATAGAGCCCTCAGTATGTGTCACAATAACTATAGCTTAGATATACCTCACTATATCTAAAACATATATTTAATTTATAGGAAAGAAAATCATGAAAAATGAATTCAGGAGGAAGACTATAACTTAAAACAAGGTGAACAGTGATGATTCAGGGAAGAAAGAGGATGCCTGTGGTCTGTTCATCACTTTCCTCTATACCAAGATGGCCCCTTCAGCTTTGCTTATAATAAAGAGAAAACAACCAAATACTTTTGAAGAATAGGCCAATAATACTAAATAATCATTAAAAAGAAGTTGTGTGCTAACATAAAAGTATCACGCAAAAAAGCCCTTCCAGATAAATTGTGGGTTTTGTATTGTTTTGTAGATTTTATATTTTTTTTGTAGAGAGGTCTCACTATGTTGCCCAGGCTAGTCTTGAACTCCTGGCCTCAAGCTGCAGCGCTGGCCTCCCAAAGTGCTAGGATTATAGGTGTGAGCCACCACACCCAGCCCCAGATAAATTGCTGGGGAATTTTTAGAAAAATCCAGAATACGCCTGTAATCCATCCTGGCCAACATGGAAACAAGGGATCAAAGAGAACCAATGTCTAAGAAATTTAGGAGGCACACATGGACAGGACTTAATGATGAATTAGATAGGAGAGGTGAGAGAAAGAGAGACGTCAAGGACGGATCTTAGGTTTCTAACTTGGGAAATTGTATGGATGCTGCGCCCTGAGCCATGCATGAGACTCTGGAGAGAAGCAAGATTGGAGGGGAAAAAGGCGAGTTCATTTTTTGAACACATGAGGTTTAGCGCAAGTAAGATATTCAAGTGGAGGTTTCTAGTAAGGAATAGATCAGGAAGCCAGAGGGTTGAGCAGGAGAAACTGCAGGGACCTGGAAACTAAGGGCATCCTTAGCATGTAAAAGCCGGAGGTATAGCCCAGGGAATAGCTGAGATTACCCGGAGAGAATGAGTAGAATGTATGGAGAAAGATTGGACAGATTCCTGAGGAATACTAGCAATTAAAGTGCCTGTAGACAAGTCAGAGTTTACAAAGGAAACTGAGAATAAGCCGCTAGAGAAAAGGGTAAAAGATAAACCAAAGGGGCATAATCAGGAAAGTAAAAGTAGAAAACAAAGGGAGGGTTCGTAGTGGGAAACGCCCCCACTACTGTTGAGAGGTCGAGAGACAAAAATCCCATTGAATAGAGTGTGGTGACTCAGATTCTCACTGCTACTTACTCAGTGACCTTAGACCTGTTATTAATTTTACACTGAGCCTCATGCATAAGTTGGAACGATTGCATTGTATTTAGGTTGGCATTTTAATACGTGTTCAGTAAATCTCAGCCATTATTATTCAATGGCATGAATAACTATTAGGGACTTTGTTAATCGGGAAGTGCCAAATTAGAGTGACTTTTAGCTGAAGGGGACAGTGCAATTGAGCACTTGAGAGAGGTTGTTTAAATGCAAATAAGCAGTTCCAGGAAGGAAGAGATAGAAGATAGAGAAGACAGGCTTTCAATGGGAATAAAGTAAAGCAACACAGAAGGACGGGCATGGCAAGAAGCCATGTTGTATGTCTCTATAGAAATACAAAAAATTAGCCGGGCGTGGTGGTGCACACCTATAGTCCCAGCTACTCAGGAGACTGAGGCAAGGGGTATCACTTGAACCTGGGAGGCAGAGGTTGCAGTGAGCTGAGATCGTGCCATGGCACTCCAGAACCTTGCAACAGAGAGACTCCGTCTCAAAAAAAAAAAAAAAGAAAGAAAAGAAAATCCAGAACATCACCCATTTCTATTTTAAAAGGGCTGTTCTGTGGGCACCAGGGTTATAGGTCGAAGTAATAATCTGGCCTATGGCCATACCACCCTAAACGTGCCTGATCTCGTCTGATCTCGGAAGCTAAGCAGGGTCAGGCCTGGTTAGCACTTGGATGGAAATAGTAATCTGCCTGTTTTTTCTGTGTGTTTGCCTCCTCTCTCAATGGTGCCCCAAGGGCTGAGTGGCAGTGTTTTCTCCTCCAGCCCATGCCTAAGCAGGAACAATGATTTAAAAGCCCTCACTAGAGAAAATTTCCTTTATGCATATTTGTAGAACCAGTTTTTCCTCTCCCAGAGGTAATGTAAGACTGTGCCTGTGGAAAGGAAGAAAAAGGCAGGGTGGTGCCAGATGAAGGGCAGAGAAGATGGAGAGGAATCAACGAAGTGTGAGGGAGGAGACCAGGGAGAGGATGAGCTCCCATCAAGTGTGGCTCCATCACTAACTCCTCAGCTGACATCCACCAGCTGGTCAACAGCTCTAGGCACTTGTAAGACTCCTGAACAGAAGAGAAATGAACAGTCGGGATGAACTAACTAGATTATGCTGCAGTAACACCCTCCAACTCTCAGTGGTTTAAAACAATAAAAGAAAACCCTGTACATCTCTACTCACAACATCAGATGTGTGGATTTTCCACACCAAGCAATTCTCCAACTCTCCTGACACCAACTGCATGTCCTGCAATTCAATTCTGATATTATCCACACAGAGTGGGCACAGACCCCACACATTACAGGCTCAATTACACAAGTCCCGGGCCTCTGGTACTTCTGACCAACTTGGCTAAAAATTAGGGGTTTCCACAACCCTCTCCTTGTGTTTGATAATCTGCTTTCGTGACTCACAGAACTCAAGAAAACACCTTACTTATGTGTGCTTTTATTTATTTACTTAAATTTTGTAGAGACAGGGTCTCACTATATCACCCAGGCTAGTCTTGAACTCCTGAACTCAAGGGATCCTTCCACCTCAGCCTCATGAGTAGCTGGGACTACAGGTGAGCCTGACCACTCCCAGCTCCTAACTTATGGTTACTGGTTTATTATAAAAGATACAAATGAACAGTCCAGATGAAGAGGTACATAGGGCAAGGTGGGAAAGAGGCATGGAGCTTCCCTGCCCTCTCCAGATACACCACCCTCCCAGCACTTCCATGCGCTCACCAGCCTGGAAGCTCTCCAAACCCCTTCATTTAGGGTTTTTATGGAGTTTCCATTATGTAAATGTGATTGAGTCAACCATTGGCCACTGGTGATCAGGCTCAATTCCCATCCCCCTTCCTCTCCCTGGAGGTGGAGTGCCTGGAGCTGAAAGTTCCAGCCCTCTAATCACATGGTTGCTTCCTCTGGCAACCAGCCCCTCTCCTCCTAGAGCCACCCCATTAGCATAAACTCATGGTTGAAAGGGCTTATTATGAATAGAAAAAGATGCTCCTTCTACCAGTACCACTCAGGAAGCTACAAGGGAACTAGGGACTAACACCAAATACATATCTCTTATTACACCATGATATCGCAAAAGGTTAATTATGCTCACACTATATGCCCGTAAAGGGTTGGCTGGGGGCTAGCTCTCCTCCATGTCATTCATCTTTTGAAGACAGAGTCTCGCTTTGTCACCCAGGCTGGAGTGCAGTGGCGTGATCTTGATTTACTAAAACCTCCACCTCCCAGGTTCAAATGATTCTCCTGCCTGAGCCTCCCAAGTAGCTGGGATTACAGGTTTGTGTGTCACCGTGCCCGGCTAACTTTTGTATTTTTAGTAGAGACGGGGTTTTCACCATGTTGGCCAGGCTGGTCTCAAACTCCTGACTTCAGGTGATCCACCAATCTTGTCCCCAAGATTCAGAACACTTTTTTCCAGACCGAAGGCCAGAACCATGACACTTACTATGTCATCCCTGACCTTATAGCAGAGAAATAACTATGGAGACTCTGATCTTGACTTGGGGCAAGAAAGTCCAACATATTAATTCCCTAAGAAGTCTCAGATTTCCATCTGGGATCACTCCCCACTACCATCCTGGGGCCCATGAAAGGGCCAGGGGCAGGACAGGAGCTCAGGGAAGGTGTGCCAGGTAATTTGAGGGGTAAGAAGCTGCCCTCACAGAGCCCTGCCTTACGTACTTTCTTCCACCTTGGTGCTTTCTTCCATCACAAGAGGACTGGGAGTCGAAAGGCAGTTGGTTTGGGGAAGGAGGCAGATTGAATAACAAAGTGAGACTCAGTCTAACAGGTGCATGACCCAGAACCTAGCCTGTGCCTGGTTCAGCCACATGGTCTGCCTCCCACCTCCAGGCATGTGTCCATGATAGTTAGAGAGGACTGCTCAAGACATGGAAGATGTCCTTCCTCCTTAGAGAACCTTCTCAGGACAGAGTCTTGGAGCCAGGGCCATGGGGAAGATGAGCATAAGTGCAAGTCTTAAAAATAGAAATGTGATTCATTCTCTCCTCATTCAACAAATATTTCATTATTTTGATTCACCAAGTATTATTGATCAGCAAGGAGCCCAGACCATGATGGGAACTGAGGGATGTACAAACGAGTCTGAGAACGAGCCCCCATACTCACCAAACCTTCAGCCCAGAGGGCAATAGGACATGCAGCCAAACCCGGCGTCCAGGACCCAGAAAAGCTCACAAACGGCACGGGAGCAGTTTGGTGGGAGGCCAAAGGAAGAAAGGACTAATTCCTGCTGGAGACCCCAAAGCCTTTCCTGGCAAATGTTCAGCCAAATTCATGGCCTCTTTTGAAAGGAGCTGGATAGGACCAGTCTCTCTTGTAATCTTTTTCTCTAAGGCAGGCTGTCCTGCTGGGAGGAGAAGGAATGTGAAGATTTTCCTAGAATTTCACTGGCAGCTATGTTCTGGGGAACAGGGCTAATAAAGTGTTTAAAATTCAGAAGCGTGATAAAACAAAAAATAAGTATTTGGTTTATGTCCCCAGTTCTTGGTACACTGTTCCTAAAACCCTTGGAATCTCCATAATGATAAGAGTGACTTTTGTATGCTAATGAGATGACAGGTGGCTGAGGGCCCATGGATAGTTTTAGGATGGGGTCTCCTTGCCAGAAAGCCCAAGGCGTGATTAGAGGGTTGGGACTTTCAGCCTCATCCCTGAACCTCTGGAGAGGGGAGAGGGGCTGGAAAGTGAGTCCAGCCAATGGCCAATGATTTAGTCAATCATGGTTATGTAATGAAACCTCCATAAAGTCCCTACATTACAGGATTTGGGGAGCTACCAGGTCGGTGAACGCCTTGAGGTGCCAAGAGCATGGCTACTGGGAAGAGGGCGTGGAAGCTCTGTGCCCTTCCCAAATGCTCTGCCTGGTTCAGCTGTTCCATCTGGCTGTACATGAGTGGTGTCTTTTGAAATTAACTGGTAATAGTGAGTTAAGTAGTTTCCTGAGACATCTGAGATATTCTTGCAAATTTTCAAACCTGAAGAGGGAAGCTGTGGAAATCCCCATCTTTGTAGCCAAGTCAGACAGAAATGTGGGTAACCTGGGCACCCAATACTTGCAACTGGTGTCTGAAGTGAGCACAGTCTTGTGGGACTCAGTCCCTAAACCTGTGGAGTCTAGAATTGAATTGAATTGTTGGACATTCAGTTTGTGTCAAAGAAATGGAGAATTCATTGATGTAAGCAAAAAACCTACCAAGACAAAGGTTCAGGCGGCAGGTGTTGCCACCTTTTCCACGTCAATGAGCAAAGCCACGCACAGGCTGCCCAGGCCCAGTTTTCAGGAGTGTAGATGCTGAACAGTGTCCTCAGTCCCTCTCTTTGAGTCATGTCCAGGGATGCACCCAGGAGCTGCACTCCCAGCCTCTTTTCTAAGCCCTGTGTCTATCCTCTGCCATTTTCTCCCTGGGGAAGCCAGATTTCTCTGCTCCTTTGTCTCTATTTAGTCCCATAACCAGGTTAGCCTTCTGGGGTTAGCTCTAACTTTTCATCCTTTCTTCTAGAAATGTGACTGTCCTCTCTTCTACTCAAAACCGATAACCTCTCCTTCCCAGGGATATGTCTCTTGCTTCTTTCCCTATTCAAACTAATAGGCAGCTTCAAACAGAGACTAAAGTACCATAGTCTCCTCTTATCCAATGTTCCAGTTAGCTGTGATCAACAGAGGTCTGAAAATATTAAGTGGAACATTCCAGGAATAAACAATATATAAGTTTTAAATTGCACACTGATCTGATAGCATGACAAAATTTCTCACCATCCCACCTCATCCCGCCAAGGACATGAACTATCCCTTTGTCCAGTATATCCATCTTGTATATGCTCCCCATGTGGGAGTCACTTAGTAGCCATCTTGGTTAGAAGGTCTAGAAAACATAGTATGTATAGGGTTTGGTACTATCAGTGGTTTCAGGCATCTGCTGGGGGTCTTGGAATGCATTCCAGAAGGATAAACAGAGAACTTCTACTATCGTTTCTTCCTGAACAAGAAGGCTTATCAGAGCCAAAATTTTTCTAGTTGCAAGAAATAGGAGCCTGTTCCAATTCACCTGAGTTAAGATGGGAGATTTATTTCAAGGTATCACATTGTGTTAGACAATCAAAAACCAGGAAAGATCATTAGATGACAGTTAGACCATAGAAAAACAGGGACCAGAACTGGAAAACAATCAGAAATCAAAGCCGTTACTTTCTCAAATTTCCTTCCCAGATCCTCGGGATCACAGAATTTCTCAGCACGTGTCATTATGAATCTTCTTTCTCCCCGCCACAATGACTTTCTCTACTTCTCTGCCCACAAGATAAAAGATGGCCCCACATAGAGCCTAAGATTGACAATGCTTTAGCTCAAGCAAACATCCAAGCCTGAATCGGACTGTAGAATTCTCATACCCAAATACCAAAGAAGGAAACTTATTCCATGCTGCCCACACAGGCTACGAAAAAACTATGAAAGAACTATGACCCAGAGAGGCCATCATGTAATACCAGCTTGGCTGTGTCGAAGGAAGAGTTCTTAGAGATGGGGAGCACTCTCAGGAGAGGGTAGCCCAGAACTCTATGACAGCTGAGCTATCATAGAGTTACAGCACTAAGTCAACCTACAGAAAACTAGGCAAGGCCACTTGTGTAGGGATAGAGGTGGTTGCAGCAAAGAGGGCAGTGCAGAACCTGTCCAGTCCTTCAGCCAATATTTTAGTGTCTGGAGCAACTTCCAGGAGCATCTGGAGATGTAGAGTGACCAGTTGCAAACACCTGGGCTGGCACTGGAAGTGGACAAGTGGGAAGTACACCAGGAAGCCACTGAGCAGGAAGAGGGAGACGTACAGGAACTGTCTGGGGATGGTTGATGATGGGCACCAGCAACAGTAGAGATAAGCCAGGAGCGTGATTGTGAGAATGAAGGTGGGAACCTGCAGTGGGCACAGTGGGGATTTGGCCCCTGAGACCTGGATGATGAAGGGGGAACAGGAGGTAGCTTATGGTCCCCAGGCTCTGTCCCTCCTGCCTGCCTTCCTGTTGTTTACACCAGCCGGCAGCTCCTCTCTTCCAGGCCCTGCCTTTAAACTTCGCCTGGACCAGGGGAGCCACCTGCTGGGCTACTAGAGGCTCTCCAGGGAGCAGAGCCTTGGGAGCCAGCATTCTGCTCTCTGTGCTGTGTGAACCCAAGTGTGTACCTGGATTCTCTCTGCATCTGTTTTCCCTCCGAGTCCTCAAGAAGAGAAATGAGTCCCTGGCAAGCAAAGTTAATGCCTTGTGATTCAACTGTCCCTCCAGCCCCAGAAAAATATGGAAATTCTCTACCAAATACAAGGATTGTGGCAGCCCCTTACAGTCTTCTTCTTGGCTCTGAATGAGGCTGTGGCTCAAAGACCTGCCTCATGCAGGAGCGTAGGGTTGGAAAAGTCCAAAGTCTGTCTCAAAGTCTACCTTGTAAGGTCGGGGAAGATTCTTCTTCTTTATCTGCAAGTACAGGAGAGTTGATAGTGGTTCTGCTGATAAGACAGGCTAGGAAAATGTGGGCTGCTCATTACCAGATTCTGCTGTAGGTGGGCTGACCCAGCAGGTGCAAACCTAGGGCAGAGGTGTCAGCTTATCCAAGGCCATTCGGCCACCTCAGCTCCCCGATCCATGCAGATCAAGTAGCAAAGGCAGGGTCAGGGCCCTAAGGAAAAGTATGCACTGGAGGTTAACCAGTAGCCTATTCCTCCCTTTGTCTTCAGCATACAGTGGCATGCACACAAATTCAGTTACCCACATGCCTTCAGATCAGGCCTCTCTGACTTGCCCTGGCTGGATAACAAGGACATTTTCAAAGGGAAGGAGTGTTTGTGTTTCTAAAAAACGAAAACGTGGGCAGGACGCAGTGGCTCATGCCTGTAATCGCAACATTTTGGGAGGCTGAAAAGGAAGGATCACTTGAGCCCAGGAGTTCGTGACCAGCCTGGGCAAGAGGGCGAGACCCTGTCTCTTTAAAATTATCCAAGCGTCATGGTTCATGACTGTAGTTGCAACTACTCAGGAGGCTGGGGTGAGAGGATACCTTGAGCCCAGAAGTTCAAATTTGCAGTGAGCTATGATTGCACCATGGCACTCTTGCTTGGGTGACAGAGCAAGAGCCTGTCTCTCTTTTTTTTTTTTTTTTTTTTTTTTTGAGATGGAATCTCATTCTGTCACCCAGGCTCACTGTAACTTCCGCCTCCTGGGTTTTGTGATTCTCCTGCCTCAGCCTCTGGAGTAGCTGGGATTACAGGCATGTGCCACCACTCCTGGCTAAATTTTGTATTTTTAGGAGAGACAGGGTTTCACCATGTTGGCCAGGTTGGTCACAAACTTCTGACCTCAAGTGATCCGCCTGCCTCGGCCTCCCAAAATGCTGGGATTACAGGTGTGAGCCACATGCCCGGCGATCCTGTCTCTTAAAGACAGAATAAAGAAAATCTTGGTAGAATCTCAGGGAAGTCTGTGCTCTCTTCAGGGACAGCACGCCCACAGCAGAACCCCCGCAACCACCTATCATTTCCCTCTGGGCTGGTGGCATGGTGACCTGGGCCACTGGGCACCCAGACAAACCCTTTGCTGTGCCCTCCCCAGTGCTTGTAGTTGGGTGACTGATGTAGGTCTGATAAAAACTCCTAATCCTGGAGGCAGTGTCCAGACCAGGTTATCTTTGGAGGCAGTCAATGCTAGGAGATGTTGGGTCCTACTTGGGATGGACCATTCAGTAATCCTCATTCTGCAGAGATATCCTCAGCCACATTCCCCAGTCTCAGCCTTAAGTCCCCCTAAGCTCACTATGGATTTGATTTTGTTCTTACCTTATACTGATTTTACTCTTTCTTATAGGAAAAAGATAAAAGAAAAAAACCTTACATGTTACTTATTGTTCTTAAGAGAGTCGCATCCAGCACAGTACAAGCTGTTCCAAATTAATTAGACTATGACAACAAAGAAAGAAAATGGGCAATGCTTAAAAACTTCTTCCAGGCCAGGTGCAGCAGCTCACATCTGTAATCCAGCACTTTGGGAGGCAGAGGTGGGAGGACCACTTGAGCCCAGGAGTTTGAGACCAGCCGGAGCAACATAGCAAGACCTCATCTCTATTTATTTAAAATATGTATATAAATAATAATTTTAAAAACTTCTTCTGAGAACTCCCTCTGCACCCAGACGTTACACTTGCCTGCTGCCCATTGACCCTGCTTCAAATGAGGTTATTATAAACTGGATATCACAATAGCCCATCAATTTCTGCCCTTGAGAAAGTAATAAATGGAGTCAGAACATGGTTATTGTGCCTTCCCAGATTGATTGTGGCTCTGACCTGCGTTCCATAGAGATCATGTTAGGCCAGAGTCCAGAATGCAGACCTCCACCACAAAGGAAAAATCGTACCACAGCCAAGGGCTACAGGTAGTGAGAATAATGCCTGAACATCCTTTAAATCATCTTAGCAACAGAATAAAGGAACAAGAAAAAAAGGAAAAATGACAGAGACAGCACAAGCCTTTAATGTGTCTGTCTCTTGGTAAACATACGTCTTACTGAATTTTTAGAAACAGGACAAGAGAGGAGAGAGCCATGTTCAATTTTGGAAACACGACTGGGAGAGCATGGCTGAAATGTAGACGCATGTTCAGGGGACCTGAGCCTGGGCTTGCAAAAGTGTGCATGGATGTGTTTATGTCTGTATGCACATGTGAGTGTGACTGTGTACACATGGGGTCTCCAGAAGTGTGTGTGCATGTTTATGACTACATGTACTACATGTGTGTGTATATGGCGGGGGGGTCCAGGGGTGTGTATGCATGTGTTTATGTATACTTGCGCGTGTGTGAATGTGTACACATGGGGGCTTCAGATACCTGATGTGGGAGGACTGACTCACTTGCCTTATGAAGTTCACGGTGGTACTGAAACTTCCTGGAATGCCCAGGGCCAAAGCCACGGCCATGGTGAACATCAGGGCTGGAGTTGGTGTGGAACGATAAATATGACCCACGGACAGAATTCAGGGCTGAAAAGCAGAGCTGAGTGTCAAGCAGGCCCCAGGGGAGCCATAGGGAGCATCTCTTCCCCTGTCAAACACACTCTGGACACCAGAATGACCAACCTAACAGTTACTTGTCACCACAGCTTCCAGAGGTAGGTCTCTGTGGTTCACCTGGGGTAACCAGATCCAGGGAGGAGAGGACAGGGCAGGTATGGATGGACCATGGAGAGGAATATGGGATTATTGTGGAGACTGTTTTTGTTGTTGTTGTTGTTTGTTTTGTTTTGTTTTGTTTTTGAGATAGAGTCTTGCTCTGTCGCCCAGGCTGGAGTGCAGTGGCTCAATCTCGGCTCACTGCAACCTCCACCTCCTGGGTTCAAGTGATTCTCCTGTCTCAGCCTCCTGAGTAGCTGGGATTACAGGTGCATGCCATCATGCCCAGCTGCTTTTTGTATTTTTAGTAGAGATCGAGTTTCACCACGTTGGGCAGGCTGGTCTTAAAATTCTGACCCCAGATGATCTGCCCACCTTAACCTCCCAAAGTGTTGAGATTTCAGGCATGAGCCACCACACCCAGCCAAGACTGTATTATTATTCATCAAATATTCAGCCTTCGTCTCTCTACCTTTGTGGGAGGAATATCAGTCCCCCATTCATTGACGTGGAGTCTGGCCGTGTTGCTTGCTTGGACCAATAAAATGTGAGCTGGAGTGACAAGTAGATTCTCTAAATATGCTTATGTGGTTTGGCTTGGTCTCTTGAACCTCTGCTATCTGCTATAGGCAATATCAGGCTCCTAGTAGTAGTTACTGCCTTGATCTTAGTACCTAAGATAAGGATAGACTCAGACCAAGGTGAGACCCCAAGCAAGCCACAGCCTGAAGCCAAGTCACAGCTGACCCCTTGACTTGGGAACAACAGTCAAATGTTGTCGCAAGTCACTGAGAGTTGGGGGCTATTATTCAGCAGTATTGCAGTCAAAGGTAACACCAGGGTAGAGAGTCCCCAGGGAGAGAAGACCCAGAGGGTACACAACCGCACTAATATTTTCTCTCCTCCCCATGGCCCCTGCACTACCGATGTGCACAAATATCTTTATTGCCAGTCCCCAAACCAGTGTGACCTCCCAAAAACCTGGAAGTAAAGAGAGTAGAGTTAAAGCTGAGAGGTATGGAGTGCCTAAGTCCCGTTCTCAGAAGAAAAGAGGGCTATATCTTATAGGGAAAGTCCTGTTTTGGGCCAAATGCTAAGCTTCAGGCAGGAGAAAGCGTAGCTGGCTGGCCCTGTGGCTGGCCCTTGCAGCCCCACCTTCTTGCCCAGCCCCAGGCCCCATCTCTCACCACATGGCCCTCTCTTGCAGCCACAAAGCACAAACGATTTCCGCTGAAGAATATCTCATTGATGGAACCAAATGTTGAGACTGCAACAGCCAAGGGCACCAGCCAGGCCCAGGACCCCAGAACCTGGTTCTGAGGACAACCAAGGGATCAGGGGAAGGAATTCCAACAGCACCCTGGAAGAAGCCACAAGACCCCACTCAGAAATGGAGCAAGCAACACATTCAAAGACCAGTTTAAAGACACATGGAGCACTTTCCTTCCCCAGCCTGGAAAGTCTGCTTGGTGTCCAAGGGACATATGGTGTGATGCAGTCACCCCCCCCGGTTCACAGCCATAGCGTCAGCAGAGAGGGTCTCACTGGGTGATAGCACTAGCAGGTAACTAAGGTTGACCAGGACATACAGGCTGGTGACCAGGGGGATGGCCATCACCAGTGCCCACACCAGGTTCTGCTGCAGGGTCGGGGAGAAGGGGGCACATGTTAGCCAGAGAGGCCTTGCTTAGGTGACCAGGACAAGCTCCACAGCACAGCGTTGAGCTCATCCTAGCAGCAGGGAGGAGGGGATGAGTCAGGCCCTGGGGGATGAGTCAGGCCAGGTGCCCCTCTTACATGAGCTCATGACCCCCACAGCCTTTACACGCATTCAGGCAGATGAGCTGGGAGGCAGTGAGGGTCATTAATTAGAGTCAGAGCAGCAGAGGTACAAGGGGGCTGGCAGGGCTGGGAGAAGAATGGAGTGATCACCAAAGCTTCTGGAATGAGGAGGACCTGAAGTTGGGCTCTCCCTGAAGAATGGAAGAGATTCAGGTAGCTAGGAAGGAGAAGAATTCTCAGAAGGAGCAACTACAAGAGCAACCACAGAGAGGAGGCAGGAACGTTAAAGATCTCATTAGTCTGCTACTCCCTGATCAATCCAGCTGGAGTATTTCAGGACCCACTGCCCCAACCCGGCCTAGTTCTTGGGTTCTCAGCACTCAGGCCCAGACTGAGGGCCACTACACCAGGCTTCTACTACAACCCTTGGCTTCTGCAACTAGAAATGGGGAATCACTGGGGGTCTGTAAAATGGGATTCCTCACTGCTCTGCCTCTGCATGGGTGAGGACCAATGGAGAAGATAGGCGGGGAAGGGTCCAGACACAGGGGTTTTGGGCACTTGGACTGGTTCGCACTGTTGCAGCCCCAGCTCCCATCTGACCTACAGTCCCCCAATAAATGTATTGAAGACATTCAGTACATACTGAGGAATGAATGAAAAGTGCATTTAACCTGAGTGTAGACAGCTCCCTCCCACTCTGCACCCCCAGCCCTAAACACCATTCTGAAGCCAAGAGCAAATGGAGGGAAGAGCACTCCCTCTGGACCCACAGAACTCTAAGATTTTCCAGGCTCAAACCAGCCACAGATGGGCATCTTTAGACCTTCAAGTAGGAAGACGCTTCAGAGGAAGCCATGTCTGAGGAACCACTGGTCTCCTGGAGGGCGTGATCTGGGTGTCCCTTGACTCACCTTGGGAAAGCGAGACACACATTTGCAAGGCTTTTTCCTTCGCTGCTGTTTGGGCATGGTACCAAACTGTGTATTCGAACACAGCGTTGCTATTACTGAAATTTAAAACGTAACATTCAACAAAACAGAGAAGAGGCAATTCTTTACCAAGATGCAGGCAGATATCTTGCAGAGCTTGGCACAAAGCAACCCCCATGGGGGCTGCACCAAGGTCCCAAACAGGCCTCCTCTCACCCACCAGATAAGGCCCTCCCCACATTTAAGCATCTGCTTCTGATAAGCATGCCTTCTCCTCTTCAGCATGATATAAAAAACAATTTTCAGATCTTTCTCCTAATTTTCAGATGCCCTCTCCTAAGGGGAGAGCAGGCTTCTCAGGATGGCCTCAGCTCATAGCCCCATGCGTGGTGCGCACGGATGCGCAGGGAGAGCCTGATTGTTAGGTGGATGTATTTTCCAGAATCGGGGAGAGACTGAACACGAGCATTTCCCATTAATATGTGCAATAAATGTCTTGGGGAAGGGGCTATTTGACCCTCATTCCCATAGTTTCGGCACTTCAGATGAAGCTCTTCCCTGTGGTCACCATCTCTGCTGTGGGCACGCAGCATCTTTTTCCTTTTTTTTTTTTTTTTTGAGACGGAGTCTTGCTCTGTCACGCAGGCTGGAGTGCAACGGCGCGACCTTGGCTTACTGTGACCTCCGCCTCCTGGGTTCAAGCGATTCTCCTGCCTCAGCCTCCTGAGTAGCTGGGATTACAGGCATGTGCCACCATGCCAGGCAAATTTTGTGTTTTAGGTAGAAATGGGGTTTCACCGTGTTGGCCAGGCTGGCCTCGAACTCCTGATCTCGAGCGATCCGTCCGCCTCAGCCTCTCAAAGTTCTGGGATTACAGGCGTGAGCCTCCGCGCCCGGCTTAGCACGCGGCTTCTGAATGGCCTGAGGGCAGGGCCCAGGCATGGAGCCTCCTGCACCCCCAAGGCTTTTTGGCTGTGTTTTATGGTCTTTGGCTTATGCTCAACCCAATTTTACAAGCATGAACTTAGACTTCTCTTTAATATTTCTGTATTTAAAAACCACCTTTGAATTAACTCAAACTTGACAGCAACTAACCTTTGAAAAAAACTTGAAAGAAAATTGAAATCTTCATTCACAAACATGTTCTTTCCTCACTGGCTCCTCCCAGGTTTTATCCTGTGCCCAGCTTGGGTGAGAGACCCGCTGTTTCTTGGGCCTACTTGACATTACGGCTCCCCAGTGGCAGCTTCATCCGGAGCACTGTCTGTGAACGCTGGTTCTGTGACTTGGCAGTCGCCTCCCTGGAGCATCTTTCCAGAGCCAGCATTAGAACCAGAGACCCCCAGGTCCACTCAGATGTTTCTGCCCCTCATCCCCATCCTGTGAATAGAGAGACAGAAAAGGTGCAGGTTCCTACTGCTTAGACTCTGCTGTTACCTCTCCATCTGTCCCAGGCAGCTTTTCCTTTCCATCACTGCTGCTTGGCAAAAAAAAAAAAAGTGCTTCTTTTGAAGAACTGGTCATTTTTTGAGTGCCCTCTTCTCAGTTTCGTTTAAACTTACACTCAGTAGAGTGTTGGGTAGTCTGCTGACATGGAGTAGAACCTGGATTCTGGCCAAGTAGGCCAGAATCAGAAAGGTGAAGGTGAGTGTGATAGCAGGTAATCTCCTCACCCTAGCACAGGCCCTGAGAGACACGCAAAGCAGTTTGACGGGATCCAGAGGGGAGGGAAGCACCCCAGCCCTTGGCCTAGCATCAGTGAGTCCTGCCTTCCAAGCCCCCGGAGGCTGGTGGCACTGCATTGTGCCCCTTTTTGCCACCCTTCTCTGCTGTGATTTTGAGCGAAGAGGAGTCAGTAAGCCCATTGAGACCAGCTGCTCCCAAAGCCCAAAGACTCCGGCTCTGTAGGGAAGGGCTAGCGTTGGTCAGGACTCTGCCTACTGAGTAGGCAGGAATGTATTTGAGATTTGGAAGTTCTGTTAATTTGGTGGAGTCAGGTGAATGGATCAGAAGCAGATCGGCAGAAAGCACCAGTGTGGTCCCAAGGCTCCCTCTGTTTTCCTTGCCATGGAGTCCCCAGCGCCTTGTGCCTGTTTCCATTTCCCTCTTTGAAAAGTAGAAATCAGTGGTTTTTTAACTCCTGAACAGCCTTCTCACTATAGAAGGAGCCTGAGCAGGTCAGAAGACCTAGAAAAGTCCTCAGATACCCCACTCTGTCCAACCCCCTTTCTCATATACAAATACAAATGAATGAGCAGGAAAAGAGGAGGTCTGGACCCACTAAAGTACTTGAAGAAGCACAAGTGTCGTAGATATACCGCCTTTTGCCCTGGGTGTTCTAGATCCCATAGAACACGTTTCAGCTGGACTCAGAATCAGACTAGCCAGGGGTTCTTCTGAACAGCTCAGGCCAGACCTCTGGGCTCCTCTGGGGACCCTGGGATGTGAGGCCTTGCAGTTTCCATTCCATTGTCCCCAGGCCTCCTGACCTGGTGACAGAGAATGCCCTGGAAATGTGAGTCTGTTTTTCCCAGTTCCTCTTCATGACCAGGAAATGGCAGCTGGCCGGTTGGGGTCCTGGGGGAAAGGGCTAACCTGGGCTGTTAGGTAGCTACTAGGTTTAAAGGTAGACAGGGAGATGGCGTCATCAGGGCAGACCAGGCCCACTTCCTGTGACCCCAGACCTTGGCAGGCAGGTCTTGCTGAAACCAGGCATCTCCCTCACACCTGGGGAAAAGTTTAGGGCTACGTGTTGCCTCTTCATCCCATTAACCCTAGAAATCTTCTGGTTAGAGTGGCCCCTTACCCCAAATCTGGCCTAGGTCTGAAGACTGCAGAAGGATAGTCATGATGGGCCCATCCTAGAGCCTGGCTAGCTGGGTATGGCGGGGACAGGAGGGCGGGGGGACAAGAGGGCGGGGACAGGAGGGCAGCGGGAAGGGCCTGAGGCCAAAGCCAGTTTTCTGTGCTCCCTTTAGCCCCAGCCTGGCTGGCCAGATCTCCTCTCCTTCAGGGGACCATGGGGCCACCCAAGCCAGTCACCTTCCTCTTCCAAGCTCTACTCCCATGACTGTTGATTTCTGGCACGTGGAGGCAGAGTTATGAATCCACAAATGCTGCAGCCCATACCTCGTAATGTGTCTGTGTCCACTTAGAGCCCCACAACCTGGCTGAGTGTGTGTGTGCATGTGTGTGTAGTATAGTTTGTAGTTGACCATATGTGTATATAATAGCTTGTGTATTTATATGTGAGTACAGAATTAGTGCCTGTGGCGGTTTTCTGTATTTTAAACCCATTGAATTGATTAGTTTTATTTTAGGGAAGTAGGAAAGGGGGAGTGGGGGGAAGTGTAGGAAGAACGACTCTTAGCAAAATCATTCTCTAGGACTATTAGTCGCAATCTCCCAGTGAGCTGTCATGATGCCCTTTTCAAATAAATGTTAATGTTGTCACCACATGGCTGTTTGATTTCTTTAAAGCAAATGGTTTTTTTGAGAAGCAAATGCGATCTGAAAATACCAACAGTGTACTACTGACATTTAGCCACCTCCACCAACCATGGCTTTACCTGTCTCAGAGGGAGAAGGTGCGGAGGAAAGGAGGCTACCAAGAAGGAAACCTCAGGCCCAGCATGCCCAGCATGGGAGCATCCTGTTAGGAAGGCCTAGGCCATTATTCATTCTAGCACATTCCATGTAAGCCATACTGGGGAACATCTTGTCTTAAGAATCTGGCTTTCTGGCCAGGTGCAGTGGCTCATGCCTATAATCCCAGCACTTTGGAAGGCCAAGATGGGTGGATCACTTGAGGCCAGGAGTTTGAGACCAGCCTGGCCAACATGGTAAAACCCCATCTCTACTAAAACTACAAAAATTAGCCAGGTGTGGTGGCGGGCGCCTGTACTCCCAGGTACTCGGGAGGTTGAGGTGAGGAAATCACTTGAACCCGGGAGGCAGAGGTTGCAGTGAGCCGAGATTGCACCACTGCACTGCAGCCCGGGAGACAGAGCGAGACCCTGTCTCAAAAACAAAAAAAGAATCTGGCTTTCTGACTCACCGCATATCGAAACTACACAGGGAGAATTCCCGATTATTTTTTCATTGTGAACTCCCAGAGCATCAAAATAACAAAGGGTGCATATGTCAGCGCCACACACAGAGGCTTCCCAGCTGGCTTTGCTCCATACTGCACTGGTCTATCTAATGCATTTGACATGTATGTGTGCATCTCTATGTGGTAAGTCTCATGTGAATTGTAAATGCATGTAAATGTGCAAACCTGTGGTCCCAGCATTGTGACAGCACTATGGGGAGATACAAAAGAAACACACACCTGGCTTCTGCCCTTGCAGAGCTTGGAATTTTCCTGAGAGAAGATAGGCACGGATGCAGCAAGGAACTTGCCATCCAAGCCGGACAGCATGCCCTCTAGTGTGGAAGGGGCTGACGGCAGAAACACTGAAAATGAACAGGGGACCTCGCAAAGGGCATCACTTGCCCCACAAAGGTGGACATGAACCTGAGTTCATACTGAAAAAGAGAGTTGCATTCATTATTTTTTTATTTTTTATTTTTTTTTTGAGACGGAGTCTCGCTCTATCGCCCAGGCTAGAGTGCAGTGGCCGGATCTCAGCTCACTGCAAGCTCCACCTCCCGGGTTTACGCCATTCTCCTGCCTCAGCCTCCCGAGTAGCTGGGACTACAGGCGCCCGCCACCTCGCCCGGCTAGTTTTTTGTATTTTTTAGTAGAGACGGGGTTTCACGGTGTTAGCCAGGATGGTCTCGATCTCCTGACCTCGTGATCCGCCCGTCTCGGCCTCCCAAAGTGCTGGGATTACAGGCTTAAGCCACCGCGCCCAGCCGAGAGTTGCATTCAAAATGGTAGGGGAGGCAGGGGCGGTGGCTCACCCCTGTAATCCCAGCGCTTTGGGAGACCGAGGTGGGCAGATCACCTGAGGTCAGGATGTTCCAAGCCAGTCTGGCCAATATGGTGAAACCCTGTCTCTACTAAAAATACAAAAATTAGCTGGGCATGGTGGCACATGCCTGTAATCCCGGCTATTTGGGAGGTTGAGGCAGGAGAATCGCTTGAACCCGGGAGACAAAGGTTACAGTGAGCTGAGATTGCGCCACTGCACTCCAGCCTGGGTGACAGAGCGAGACTTCGTCTCAAAAACAACAACAAAATTGCAGGGGAGGGTGGGGGATTCCAGGCAGAGGGTATAGGAGGATGCGAGGCCTGTGAGGAGACCAGCAAGTGTGAGGCAGCGCCTTCATCTGGGGAAGCTTGGGAAGCAGGGTTTGGTAAAGAGAGAGTGCCCATCTACAAGGGTCCTACCCACCATGCTTAGTAGTTTGGAATTGACAGAAATTGGGGTTGGGGCACTGTTTTGACTCGAGTCTGGGACTGTGGGGGAAAGCAAGATTTTGTATACACTAATATGAAGAATTCATATATGATGGGCTGGGGAGAGGGCTGGAGACTAGGAGACTGGTTGGTTAGGAAGCTGTTATCAGAGAGGCCTGGGGGAAGTACTAAGGATGAGGAGAAGGGTTGGAGCTGAAACATGTGGGGAGGGAGGAGCTTGGGCATAGGAGAGATCAGAGGGCCTCAGTCAGGGCTTAAGCCCTAGGGCCTGGAAGAAGCAACTGTGTAGAGTATGTTGTATTAAAACAGACATGTGTCTCCATGAGTGTGTGTGAGAGAGACGGTATGTTTGAGCGTATCTGTGAGTAGCCTGGGAGTGCAAATTGGAATTGATACCAACTCTCAGCTCTCACACTTAGCTTCTGTGATGAAAAGATTGTCCATTTTCTCCTTTAATCTTTACAATAACCCTCATACTGGGAAGGGAGGGATAGATGACAGAACTAAATTTTGGAGAAGTTCAGAGACTTGCCTAAGGTCCTATGGATTGCCAGGAGCCGTCAGGACTCAGTTCCCCGGAGACATTACAGAGACTTCTCAGGTGACAGTCCAGAGCCCTCCCAGGCGTGGGTAGGCCTCAACCTGTACAACTGGCTTTTGGAGGTGGACAGGAGCTGGGGAGCCCCTGAGCGCCTGGGGTCACTCTTGCAGGAATCCTGCCTTTGCTCGTGTGCTAGCTGAGCAGTCTCCCACTCAGTGGAGTGTGTGGAAAATACGGCCATCCTGGAGGTGTTGGAGCCACCCTGAGCCTTCACCCAAACTATCTGATCCCTTGAAGATCCATTTGGGGGTAGGGGGAGGAAGCACATTTTCCTTACACTCTCACTACGTCCCGGGAAATATCCTACCGAATGGAAACCACTGTGCTTCTCCGACCCATGCTGCTGTTATTTGACGGCTACGTATTTTTATTTTATTCACACAGTTTACATTCAAAGTCAGAGACGGATGTGAAATTTGAAAGATTTTATTCCCTAACTACAGACAGCTTTAAGAGGCTGAATATCTGCCGCGACCACCGCCCCCAGGCTGGGAGGCAGCAGGGCAGGGGAGAGCGAGGGGCTTTGGGGTCGACCTCCCCGGGGAGGGTAGCCCCAGGGCCCCGATGTGCCCTCACTGGCCCTTCTTGTAGGCGTTCTTGATGATGGCGTTTTTGAACAGTGTCACCAGGGGAGTCTGGCTCTTCTCGGAGGTCATGAAGCCGCCGTAGCGCTTGTCCTTGGGCGGGCTGCCCCAGCGGAAGTGCTCCATCCTGTAGGGGCCCTCATCCTTCTTCTCGGCCGCCACCAGCAGGCTGTGCTCCAGGTCGTCGGCAGGGCCGTCGGGGCCATCCCCCGCCCGGGGCCGCTGGCCGGTCAGCTCCCTCTTGAACTCCAGGGGGAAGGCCTCGGCCGACTCGTCCTCGGCGCCACTGGGGTACACCTTCACCGGGCGCCGCTTCTTGCCCACCGGCTTGCCCCAACGGAAGTGCTCCATGGAGTAGGAGCGCTTGCCCTCGCGCGGGCCCGGCTCGGGGCCGCCCTCAGGTAGCAGGCCGCGGTCTTCGCCAGCCGCGACGTCCTCGCGCTTCCGCGCTGCGTCGCTGCCGCTGCTACTGTTGCGTCGGCCGAATCGGTCCCAGCGGAAGTGGCCCATGACGTACTTCCGGGGGTTCTCGGTCAGAGGCTGCTCGTCGCCATTGCCCGGAAACACAGGAGTCTCGGCCGAGAGGTCGGGCTTGCAGGCCCGGATGCACTCCTGGGGGAAGACGCGAGGGCATGAGGGCAGCCCGTGCCCTGCACCCCGGCCCGGCCACTGTGCGCGTCACTGCACCTAGGCCCTGGCTGCCCTCGCCACGTGCCAGGGACACAGGGCGCAGTGTCGGGCGTGTCAAACGTCGAGGCTTCCCTAAAGAGCAGGTCTGCCCACCTGCTTTCTTGGCACTCGTGGGCATCTAAGATCTTGCCACCGACTCTCTTGTCCCATCCCCTGCATGCTTCTGCCTGGCAACTACAACAAACTCCCCATCCCATTCCGTGGTTTGTCTAGCCATCTACCCATTCCTAGCTTTTGTGAATAGGACCAGAGTCTTATTGTTATATGCCTGACATAAAGGAGTGGCTCCAGGAAAGGCAGACAGGTGGTAGTTGTTGGCACTTAATGAACATTGAGGGCAGGGCGCAGTGGCTCATGCCTATAATCCCAACACTTTGGGAGGCCAGGGCAGGCAGATCACCTGAAGTCAGGAGTTCAAGACCAGCATGGCCAATTTATGGTGAAATACCATCTCTAGCATAAATAAATAAATAAGCTGGGTGTGGTGGCGGGCGCCTGTAATCCCAGCTACTCAGGAGCCTGAGTCAGGAGAACCACTTGAACCCGGGAGGTAGAGGCTGCAGTGAGCCAAGATCACACCACTGCACTCCACACTCCAGTCTGGGTAACAGAGCAAGACTCCATCTCATTTAAAAAAAAAAAAATTGAATAAATACATATGGTTTAATTCAAGTCCAGGAGGGGAGTGGGGCTGAAATTTGGGGGATAATCTCTCCACGTGATAGAAGTCTGGCTACTAAGGCCCATATTTTTAAACATATTTTAAATAATGCCCCAACCTTACCTCAGTGATGGAAAACCTACTTTATGCCCTACCCCAGCTCCATCTCTGCACTAAGCCTCCAAAACTGCACCTTGGTTCTTTCACGACTTCTGAGCTGATCTCTGAGAGATACCCCAGTGAGCTCTGGGGCAAGCTCATTTCCCTGTAATCTCATTCTGACTGGAGGGAGGGGTGGAAAGCTAGGGTTATTTCCACCTATGTGGAACCTGTGTCTCTGCTCCTTGTCCCTGGAGGACTCAATTGTGGTACATATTTGCTTAGGAAAATGGCTGCGTAGGTTGCAGCCTTGAGTTTTCAGTGATAAAAAGATGAAAAGCTCACTGGCTGCTCTCTTACTTGAGAATAACAAAGGAGAAAATAAAAGGATTCTACCCACTCTGTTGAGCTGGACATTGCCGACTCCAGGTGTTTAGAATTACAACTCTGTGGAATGTTAACAATGGAAAAAACTAACTTACACTCCCCTCTCCTGGATGGATAATGAAACAGGAGACTCAGAGAGATGATAGGACCTGGTCAAGGTCCCACAGCTCACGACTGGGACTAGAACCCATGTGTCCTGACTGTGTCCAGTGCGCCCTCCCTGGTGAGCTGTGCAGTGGGTGTCTCAAGTCAAGAGACTCTTGGGTCTTTCTGAACTGGAACTCACAGAATTCCCTGGACTCTTTGTTTCTATTTTATATTACACATGAAAATTGGTCTGTGTCTTTGAGGACCTCATTCTATCTTCACCTTAACTCAGCTTCTGCATTGACAAAATACACAGAATGTAGTTATGTACATTCCACCCTCAGCACCTGCCAGGTGATGGTAACAGGATTAAAATCCCAGTCACTGATAATAACAGTGTGGGTTTTTTGTTTGCTGTTTTGTTTTGTTTTTTTTTTTTTGTTTTGTTTTGAGACAAGGTTCCATTCTGTTACCCAGACTGAAGTACGATGGTATAATCATAGCTTACTGTGACCTCAAACTCCTGGCCTCAAGTGAACCTCCCAAGTAGCTGGGACTACAGGCACATGCCACCACACCTGGCTAACGTTTTTATTTTTTGTAGAAATGGGGGTCTCACTATGTTGCCCAGTCTAGTCTTGAATCCCTGGGCTCAAGCAATCCTCCCACCTTAGCATCCAAAAGTGCTGGGATTACAGCCATGAGCCATCTTGCCTGGTCTCAGTGTGCCTTTTAATCTCTGGATTTGGCATCATTACTCATTTATGCCCCCCACCACACACACACACACACACACACACACACACACACACCCCACACACGCAGATACATACACCCTGTGGTGACCTGGAGGGAGCTCCTATCTGACACAAAGGGCCTTCACATGCTCTGGAAAGACTGCAGGGGAACATGGGGAAGGCCAGTCCTCCAGAAGTAGCATGAGACATTTGGCACCAATTACAGGAAAACAAACAAACAAACAAAAAAAAAACGGTCCCCTGGTTTTTCCTTCTTCCAGAGATGATTTGAAGAACTACCTGGCTGGTTTTGCAACTGGTAGTAGATAAAAGGGTAAGAAATATGGAATGAAAATGGCAAGTGATATGAGCTTCTTAAAAAGGAATAGTTTGGGAAGCTAAAGATTTAAAGTACAGAATAGATTGAGGGGGCAATTATTGTTCTTATAGCACCATCTCTAGCTTAAGGGGTTCAAGTTCTCCATAGAAGATGGGGCAGGAAGTAAGGATAACTAAGCAGAAATTGTGGACTCAACCCCTCTCCCCGAAGCTGCTTCCTTCCCTCATTCCTTCTCCCATTTCTTACTTCACTGCAAAGGTTCGCTCCTGCCCTGGGTTGAATCACGCCTATCACTGGGAATGAATTTCCCTTTCCCCACACCCCTTTCTTTTGAGCTTTCTCAGCTCCAGTCCCATCTGATGTCTAAGCCAAGATGGCAGTCATGGCCCACGTACCAGCAGGTTGCTTTCCGTGGTGAGGTCCTGACACTGGCTGCTCTCCAGGCACCAGCCACGCACTTCCGTGGAGGCTTGAAGCAGCAAGGCCAGCAACAGGGCCCCCGAGCGGCTGCAGCACGATCTCGGCATCTTCCAGGCAGGCTGAGGCACTGCAGAAGCAAACAAGATTGGTGGGACCCCTGCAAGGAGCAAAACAATGTTGGCCACTCACCAGGAAGGACCTTGAGCCAACATTAACAACACACTCTCTTGTGGAGTTAAAGGCATTTTAAGGACAGGAGCAATGCTGAGAAAGGAGGTGTGTAGTAGGGTGGTGGTGTAAGTTGTGGTAAGGAGGAAGAAATGGACCTGGGTAAACTGTGGCCATTTCCCTGTTGTCTTCTATTAAAACGAGACGCCTAAAAAGGTTAAGGCTGGAAACTATTTTGGGGATTGCTTGGTTCTGCCCCTCCCATGAGAGATGGGAAAATTGAAGCCCAAAGAGAGACAATTACTTTAATGTTCGTGACAAGGTACGGCTAAGCTCCTAACAGAGAACTCTTCTATTTCACTACATGAAGCTGTAGTTCTGACATGCCAGATCTAAGGGGTGAAAGCAACTTGGGAAAAACAGAGGACCCTGAAATTCCTGCTCAAGATGGTCTTTTCCCCTTTTATTCCACCAGGATCCTATCATTCCTCTGAAACTCTATTTCCTATGAATATTGGGTTGACAGCAAAGCAAATAAAACCACTGGCCAATTTAGGCAGCATTTCAAGCAACCTGATTTAATGTCCTGCACACAAATTACTCTGGTGATCACTATTATCCAGACTCCAGTAACTTTGGAGAGCTTCATTTATAAAGCAGATCTCAGTTCTTTTAAATCTGGCTCATCTTCTGAATAAATCACATGTCAGATGTCTTGTTCTCTAGATCTCTGAAATGTGGTCTGAAATGGCAGGATTTGAAGAGGATGCAGGTGTGGAGGGGAAAGAGAGACCAGAAGGGAATTACCTCCTGGGGGAACAGCCGCTGCAGATACTTTTGAAGAATCCAGAAAGTGCCTGTGGGCAGAAGCTGAGGTCAAGATACCAGGGGACAGTAAAGAGGGGTCATCCGTGATGCCTCTAGTCCCTTGCGCCCACCCCTTTCTCCAGCACTACCCTCGCACTGCCAGATTTCCCTTAACCAGGTGGATGCCCTGAAGCCATCTCGAGGGCTGAGATCAGCTCACCACCAACCCTACAATCATTTTGGATTTCAGAAGATCTTCTCAGCCAGCTGCTAGAAAGAAATGTAATTATATGAGAAAAGTGATTCACATTAAAGCGTGGATGACTAAGTGTCTTGTCACTCCTAATGAACGCTGGCATTTTAAAATAAGTTTGCCTAAAAGAAATCTCTCATTTGGGGAAGCGTCGGCCAAATCTTTTTTATATAGGGGAGGCTTTGGAAATGAAAGTCCTCCGAAGCGCTCATTGTCTACTTCAGGAGGCCACTTCCTTCTCTCTGCCCCACCCTTGCCCTATTCCCCGGGCGCTGGGCCAGCGCAGGGCTCTCTTCTGAAGCGTTGCCGGGCAAGGCTGAGCATTTTCAGAGCAGCCATTAGATGGCGCTGGCAGCCAGTGACTGGCCCAGGGGCGCTTCTGCCAAAGGGGCAACTGAACGAGCGTTGGTCCTCTCCTGGCTCCAAGAGACAGGCTGTTCCCATTGTAGCCTGCCAGTGATCCAGTTAAAGCACACAGTCCAAACTTGGTGGACCAGGCAATTAGATTAAAGCTCCAAGTTGACCATACCACATTTAGCTCTGAAAAATGCCCAGATGTTACAGTCACAGAAAAACGGTAGTTACATATGTCACCAAATGCAAATGTAAAGTAACATATTAGTAGAGGAAAAAAAATAAAATCATACAGGTCTGATGGTTCCCTCAACTATATTTCAATTGTCGTCAAAGATAACTACTCTGGAGTGATTTCCATTTGCTAGAAGCAATGACTTCAGGCCTTCCTGGAAAGCCCCAGAGAGCATTTCCCCTCCTTATGCCCTGTGGGCTGTGTTGTACAATTTGGTAACATATTCACTCCCACCCTCTCAGAGCTTATATTCTGATGCTCAACCGTTAGATGGTTGCTATTGCTAAAGTTTCAGATTCCTCCCTGAAAGATGGTTTTGTGTTTGCATTGTATATTTTGCTTATGTATATGTGTATTTGCTTATGTGTATTTTCAGTTTTCTACAATGAACAAATATTACCTTTTTGTGTCTTTTTTTAAAGCAACAAATTTTAGGGAAATATCAAATGTTATGCTTTTAAAGTAGGGCAAGTATTATAATCCAAAATGGAATACTCTGGAAAATAGAAACTTGCAATTTGCTCATCCAAAGATTAACTTTATAGTAGAACTACACTTATTAGAACTTCATAGGTGTGAGCTCAACAAATCATTTTGTTTGTTACTCTAAAACTGCATGCTAGCCTTGCCCTTCGGTAAAGATTAGAGGAGCACAGGGGCGGAGTTTTGTCCTTACACCATGACATACATGCATCGAGTCCTATAACAAAAGTATCAAAGGAATATTAAGTCATTAAAGTGGCCATAATCTGTGCATAGCTTATAAACTGACAAAAAAAATCCACACACACTTTTATTTTCCTTGGCTTCTTCCAGCCATTCTGTAAGAACCCTTCCTGCCCCATTTAAACATGAAGAATTTGGGGAATCCAAATGCCAAATGGACTGTCTCTCCTTCACTGGAAACGCCCCTTACCTGAGCCTTGATCATTCCAAATGGCTGCCTGCGCCCTGAACCCAGGGTCTGCTCCATAAACGGTCCACCCCTGGTTCTGTTGAGGGCATCCGAAACTGGACAGTGCATTTCAGGACCTGGGACAGCTCCCGCCCGGCCACCTGTTTTTAACCCCAGTTAGGTCTTGGAGAGAAGAGACCCAACTATTCTGCATTGTAATTCACCCAGGAATTTATCATAGCGCGGCCACCTCGGGTGCGCTAGGGTGGGCAGGGAAACAAGGATTCAGGGGTCTGAATCCAAAAAACTCTGGAAGGTAGGGCGTTCACTATGACTTTTATCCTTTTCTTTGCTGCCCCGTTTCCAACATTAATTTGTGAGAGCGTGTATGAAATTTGACTTTCAAGAAGTGACATCTATCCTGGAAATTGGGAGGAAGAGATACTAAAAGACCGGGCTGGCCGGGTGCGGTGGCTCACGCCTGTAATCCCAGAACTTTGGGAGGCCAAGGCGAGCCGATCATCTGAGGTCGGGAGTTTGAGACCAGCCTGACCAACGTGGAGAAACTCCGTCTCTACTAAAAATACAAAAATTAGCCGGATGTGGTGGCGCATGTCTGTAATCCCAGTTACTAGGGAGGCTGAGGCAGGAGAATCTCTAGAACCCGGGAGGCAGAGGTTGCAGTGAGCGGAGATCGCCCCTTTGCTCTCCAGCCTGGGCAACAAGAACGAAACTCCGTCTCAAAAAAATAAAATAAAATAAAATAAAAAAATAAGACCAGGCTGTCCCAGGACCTCCTAGCAGGCGCTCGGAGCCTCCAGGGCCCTAGCAGCCTGCGATCCCGGTTTCCCCACATGAGTGCCGTGAACCCAGACCGCGACGAGCCCCTGGGGGATCGGAGGCCGCCGGCTCCCTGGAGGCAGCGCCTGCAGCTTCGCGGCCGTTCACCCAGGGTCCCTTCAGCTCAGCTGCCGGCAGCTTCTCACGCCGCAGTCGGCACAGAAAGTTTGCCGAGAACTCGGGACCGCGGAGAGCCAGAGGCGCTCAGGTCAGCCTTCGGAGCCGGAGCCGGCCGACTGCATCGCGAGGACGCGGACAGGGAATCCCGGGGAAAGAGCGCGGTTCCCCCCGGCTGCGCCCTTACCTGTCCCGGGAGGCTGGCTGCTCTCTGAGGACGGAGACGCTCGGCGGCCTCTCTCGCTCGCTGCTCTTCTATCCCTCCTTCGCCGTCTCTTGGTCCCGCGCTCCTCTGTCCTTATATACTTACCGAGCTCTCCTGGCGGGCGCAGGACCTTGACCTTCCCGGCAGCGCACGAGCAACAACCCGGGCCTGGGGAAGGGGGGCCGCGGGGCGTGGGAGGGGGGCTTCCAGACGGGGGACGAGCGCAGGGGAGACGCGCCTGGAAAGGGGCTGGAATTAGCACTGTCCTGCCGAAGGCGCACCTGGCGGCCCGCCCTCAGGAAGAACTTAATTATGGATGGCGTTGGGTCTCCGCTTAGGACGGGCGGGAGGCTTAGCACCCCCGTGTGGGGCAGGTTAGGCAGCCTCTGAGGTCATTGAGGCGAGGGTGAAGTTACCTGCGTGCGTGCTGGGGCTGGCATCTGCCTGGTTCTCATTCGGTGGTAAATATCACCGCAGACGGGATCTGTCCATCTGCACTCGGGAAGGCCTCCGATTTCCCCATTGTTTGGAAACTGTGATGCGGAATTTGTGGGGAATCATATTCTCTCTGTTCCACTTTGGGAGGGGAGGAGGGAGCAGAGGTCAGGAGCCGTCTTGGGGGTGTGAAGGTGAATTGCACTGCTCCCCCCCGGGCCTGCTCTCCAAGGGCCTAGTTTGGGGGAGGCTTCCTTCTGTGCTCCAAGCCTCAAGGAAAAAGTCCTGTTAACCTTAAACCATTAAATGGAGAGAGGGTGATGCTGTGAAGAGCAGCTGAAGTGCTGATAGGGTGGTCTAGGGACTCAGACAATTTTCGACATCCCCCTTGGCCCTGGTGTTCTGGCTTGGCTTTGGTTCCAAATGTCAGACCAGAGAGAAGAGGACAGCACTCAAACCAAGCCTAAGAGACTCTACCTTAACCTGGAGTAAATACACAAAACCAAATGTGCGATGTGGTGGGTGTGGGAGGGAGTATTGGGACTAAACTGTACTTCAAGTGAAGACACTTGCTTAGTCTGCCAAATGCCAGAACTTTCCTGATTCCGCATGAGATGCTCTTTTAGACTCCAGGACTCTCTTGTGGATTCAGCTTTTCTGGTGACATTGGCTTTACATTCAGCAATCCTTTCCTTTTGGACCACAAGAGAAATCCAAGCTCCTCCACAGTAGACAAGGTGCTTCATCACCCAGCCTTGGCCCCTTTCCAGGGCCATTTCCCAGTTCTCCACCTTGCATCCTGGCACTTCAGCATGCACAAACATTCACACTGCTAGAACATGGCTTTCCTGGGTCTCCATTGTCCAAACTGTTTCCCCAACTAGAACATCCTTCCTCTCTCCAGCCATCCAGGAGCTTGACTCACATCAAGATGTAGCCCATCCATCGGTCCCTGTTCTCTGAAGCCCTCTTTGGCCACTTTTCCTACCAGGGGCATGAGGTATGACCTCCTCTGACTTCCACAAAAGTCCATCCCCATCTTGTCAGTGCATGTGGTTGTTTTAGTCAGATATGTATTTCTTAAAATTTGTCTATTTCATCTAAATTATTTAATTTATTGTCTTAAAATTATTTATTATATCTTTTAAGTATCTGGGATCTATAGTTTTGTCCCTTTTCATCTCTGATATTGGTTATTTGTGCTCTCTTTTTTCTTGACTAGTTTTTTTTTTTTTTTTTTTTTTTTTTTTTTGAGACAGAGTTTCACTTTTGTTGCCCAGGCCGGAGTGCAATGGCGCCATCTCAGCTCACCACAACCTCCGCCTCCCGGGTTCAAGCAATTCTCCTGCCTCAGCCTCACAAGTAGGTGGGATTACAGGCATGTGCCACCACGCCCGACTAATTTTTTGTATTTTTAGTAGAGATGAGGTTTCTCCATGTCGGTCATTGCTGGTCTCAAACTCCCGACCTCAGGTGATTCACCCGCCTCAGCCTCCCAAAGTGCTGCGATTACAGGCATGAGCCACCGTGCCTGGACTCCTGATTAGTTTCCTTAGGGGGTTATCCACTTTATTCATCTTTTTAATAATGCATTTTGTTCTGTTAATTTTATGTACTATATGTACACTTTTTATTTCTGAAATTTTACTCTTATTATTTCTTACCTTCTACGTCTAATTAGCTATTCTTTTTCTGTACTCATGAGTTGGACATTAAATAAATACTTTTACTTAGATAATTGATATTGAACCATTTTTTTCCCTCTTTTTTTTTTTTTTTTTTTTTTTTTTTTTTTTTTTTTTTTTTTTTTTACATTGCCTGGGCTGGTTTTCAACTCTTGGGCTCAAGTGATCCACCTGAGCCTGCCTAGTAGCTGGGACTGTAGATGCATGCCACTGTGCTCAGCTCCTTTATTCTTTTTTTTACATATGTATTTATGGCCATATTTTCTAAGTACAGCTTTGTATGCATCCCACAACTTTTGATATGTCACATTTCAATTACCATTTGTTTAAAATATCTTTTTATTTTCACTGAGATGTCTTCTTTGACCTATAGGTTATTAAAATATATTCTGCTTAACTTCTAACCCTTCCAATTCATACCACCAACTTAGAAAAAAAGAAAAAACTTCTAAACCTTGGGGATGTTCCAGTCATGTTTTTAAACTAATTTTTTGCTTAATTCCCTAGTAGTCAGAGAACATGCTCTGTTTGATTTCAGATCTTGAAAATTTTTTGAGTCTTGCTTAACAGATAAACATAGGGTTCGTTTTGATTAGGGCTTCGTGTGCACTCCAAAAGAAGTGTCTCACTGCGCTGTATTCTGTGACCCTGTATGTTCTCAAATATTCTATATCCTTGCTCTACCTATATCCTTGCCGACTATTTGTCATCTTATTATGTTAGGTACTGAGAAAAGCATGCTTTTGAAATCTCTTCACTATTTTTGTGGATTTTTCTATTTGGTCCTGGCATAAAAACAACACAACTCAGCCAGGCACAGTGGCTCACGCCTGTAATCCTAGCACTTTGGGAGGCCAAGGTAGGCGGATGACCTGAGGTCAGGAGTTCCAGACCAGTCTGGCCAACATGGTGAAACCCCATCTCTACTAAAAATACAAAAGTTAGCCAGGCGTGGTGGCACGTGCCTGTAGTCTTAGCTACTCCGGAAGCTGAGGCAGGAGAATTGCTTGAACCCGGGAGGTGGAGGTTGCAGTGAGCCAAGATCGTGCCACTGCACTCCAGCTCGGGTGACAAGAGCAAGACTCTGTTTCAAAAAAACCAAAACTCTATGAATTAAATGGTGAATGTGGGTGGAGGGTAATGTAGGATTAAGGATAAAGATGGCAGAAAGGGCCAGGCGTGGTGACTCACGCCTATAATCCCAGCACTTTGGGAGGCCGACATGAGCAGATCACGAGGTCAGGAGTTTGAGACCAGCCTGACCAACATGGTGAAACCCCACGTCTACTAAAAATACAAAAATTAGCCAGGCATGGTGGTGCGTGCCTGTAATCCCAGCAACTTGGGAGGCTGAGGCAGGAAAATCACTTGAACCTGGGAGGCAGAGGTTGCAGTGAGACAAGATTGCGCCTCTGCACTCCAGCCTGGGCAACAGAGCAAGGCCCCATCTCAAAAAAGAGGAAGAAGAAGGAGAAGGAGAAGGAGAAGGAGAAGGAGAAAAAGAGAAAAAAAGAAATTCTGAAATCCAGCCTGGCACACGTGACCACGTGACCAGTTCCTTCAGGATGCAGTTCCACTGCCTAGGATGATTCTCCGAAGCTCTTGGTTCCATCCTCTGGGCTCTTGGTTCCATCCTCTGGGCTCTTGGTTCCATCCTCTGGGCTCTTGGTCTATTCTCTGTGTTAGCATTCCTTTTCCATAATAGCCAAGATTTACACCTGAATAATTTTCTTGTTTTTTTCCTGCCTATGATATTTCAGGGGTTCAAAAGCTTCTTTTTGTTTGTCCAGCTTGATCACTGCTTGTCATATGGATTAAAAGGGGCAATTCATGTAAAGCTCTTAGAGCAGGGCCTGGCCCTAGTTAGTCCTGTACAACTGCTAGCCCTTAACCTTAATACTATGGGAGTGCTGGTGAGAAGGGAGGGGGGCAGGGGGGAGAGAAGGAAGTTAAGAAAGAAGGAAAGAAGGGAAGGAAGCGAAGGAAGGAAGGAAGGAAGGAAGGAAGGAAGGAAGGAAGGAAGGAAGGAAGGAAGGAAAGGAGTGAAGGAGGGAAGGAAAGAAGGCAAGGTTGGAAGGAGGAAGAAAGGGAGGAAGAAGCAAGGAAGGGAGGGAAGGAAGAAATAAAGGAAGGGAGGAGGGAAGGAATGAAGGAAGCAAGGAAGATAAGAAAGGAGAGAGGGAGGGAGGGAAGAAAGGAAGGAAGGAAGAAATGAAAGAAGGAAAGAGGGAAGAAAGGAGGAAAGGAGGTAAGACAGGAGCAGACCCAGGGTCTTTTGGACAGGGTAGCTGATGGGCTCGTTGGGAGACCCTGCTTGTGAGGACTCCTGGGGCCAGGGCGATTCACCTGCACCTGGCTGCGGGTGTGCCAGGTGGCTGTAGACGTAGGGCTGGGGCTGCTCTCATCATCCCAGCTTTTCACCTTTGAGGTTTTAATTGGAAAAGAGATGTCACCAGCGTGTGAGTGCGTTACAAGGGCAGGTGCAGGGGAGGCTGATGACTGAGAGGACAGCAACAAGGACAGGGTGGTAGAGAGCCCAACATGGGGCAATGGGTGAGGAGGTACAAGGAGGGTGGCCTTGCTGTCAGCCTCCAGGTATTGGGGCTGGTAATGGGGGACATTACACTGGGAGAAGAGAAGACTTAGGGATGAAGCTGCCTTGTGTCTGTGTTTGGGGGACCTTGCTGGAGCAAGCACCAATTCATGCTTTGAGGATCTGAGCGAGGAGCCCCAGCTCCTCCCTGGGACGCCCTTCTTCACTCTCTCTCCATAGTCTCCATGGACAAGCTGGGGGCAGCTGCCATCCCTGCCTCATGGAATAACAACTGTCCCTTCTCGGAGCTCCTTAGGTTCAGCCAGGGCCTCTTCCTTCCTGCTGTTGTTTGGTCCAGAGGGGCCCTTGGGACTGCTCAGCTGGTGCCCGTTGCCTGCAAGGACACAGCTACCATTATCAGTGCCTGGTAGAGAGTTGGTGCTTGAAAAATATTTGTAGAGCGAGGGTAGAAGGGGATGAATGAGGAAGGGAGACCCTCTCCCTCTTACCCCTCAGTTTGCAGAAACTCATGATTCTCTAAAACCCTCTTTGTCAGAGGCGTTTGAAACAGAGCAACTCCATCTTGAATAGGGACTGGGTAAAATGAGGCCGAGACCTACTTGGCTGTATTCCCAGATGTTTAAGGCACTCTAAGTCACAGGATGAGATAGGAGGTCAGCATAAGATACAGGTTATAAAGAACTTGCTGATAAAACAGGTTGCAGTAAAGAAGCTGGCTAAAACCCACCAAAACAAAGATGGCCACTGAGAGTGACCTCTGGTACTCCTCACTGCTACACTCCCACCAGTGCCATGACAGTTTACAGATGCCATGGCAACGTCAGGAAGTTACCCTACATGGTCTAAAAGGGGAGGGATAAATAATCCACCCCTTGTCTAGCATACCATCAAGAAATAACCATAAAAATAGTTAACCAGGCCGGGTGTGGTGGCTCAGGCCTGTAATCCCAGCACTTTGGGAGGTCGTGGTGGGTGGATCACGAGGTCAGGAGTTCAAGACCAGCCTGGCCAAGATGGTGAAACCCCATCTCTACTAAAATACAAAATTAGCCGGGCATGGTGGCAGACGCCTGTAATCCCAGCTATTTGGGAGGCTGAGGCAGAGAATTGCTTGAGCCTGGGAGGTGGAGACTGCAGTGAGCCGAGATCGCGCCACTGCACCCCAACCTGGGCGACAGAGTGAGACTGTCTCAAAAAAAAAAAAAGTTACCCAGCAGCCCTCCAGGACGCTCTGCCTATGGAGCAGCCATTCCTTCATTCCTTTACTTTCCTAATGAATAAACGTGCTTTCACTTTGCTCTATGGACTTGCCCAGAATTCTTTTTTGTGTGAAATCCAAGGACCCTCTCTTGGGGTCCGGATTGGGATTCCTTTCCGGTAACATTTCCGTACTCCCTCTGCAGGACACGTGAACCTGAAACAGAAGTGCCTCCTCTTCGTTGTGTCTGAATGAGAAATAGTCCAGTATCTTCCCCCTGTATGTGCACGTTCAAGAAATCCTGACTACTGCTAAAATTGCACTGGGGTTCAGAAAATGATACCCCAAAATATGGAACTAAAGAAGCAGCTCCAGTTCCTTTGAAGAACCTTCAAAATCTCACCCTGATCTTCCCCTCACTCCCTGTCTTTCTGATTTTTTCCGAAACACCAGAAGGTACTGTCTTTGGCATTTCCATATCTGACTAAGGAAACTTCTTTCCAAAAGAAATACAATTGTCTGAAGGCTCCCTTCATAGGAATCTCATCAAATAGCCAGAAAAGAAAGATTAACCACCTGAGAAGAGACTGGGAGTATCACCACCTCCAGACAGACTTTTCATCCATTTTCCTGAGGGCAACTCCCAGAGATAGTCTGGGGGGGGGCGGTGGTTACCCGTGTAATAAGACAGCCTGCTTTCACAGTGATTTTTCTGTTTCTCACCTTCACACCAACTACCCAAAGAATAGAGAGGAACTTTGTCCCAGGCCATTGTTCCTTGGGCGCATTCACTTTCCCAGAAAATCATTTACTCAAATGCCCCTCATTTTCCCTTCCCCTATCAAGAAATATATGGAGGCATCTAGACCTCATTGAGTTACTGGGTAATCATTCTCCCGCCATTCTGCCGTGCTATACACATGAAATTAATTTGTTTATCTTGTTCCCCTATTAATCTGCCTATTAGCAGTTGATTTTCAACAAAACTTCAGAGGCAGAGTGAAGGGAGGAAACTTTCTCTTGGCACCCACAATTGTCAATAGAAACCCTAATTAACAATCTCTCTGAGGGAAGCCCGATGGGGTTTGCAGGGCAGACATGGAACTGCCTCCAGAAAAGGGCCTGAAGCCTGAAGCACAGCAGAGGAGAGGGTTATTGGTGCCCCAGATGGCCCGACAATTCAGGCGGATCCCACTGCCCTGCTTCATCCCTGCAACATGCCCTCCCCAGTCTCAGCCTTTTCATTGAGCTTCTCCCATTCAGCGCTGCAGCTGGGCCACTTCACCAGCCTTCGGTTTGACCTCAAGGGCAAAGAGGAATCAATTTGTGCAGAGAACTGGAATGAAAGAGATTTCAACTGACCTTTGAATGGGGTTTTAATTTGCTTTATTCCAGCCAAAGGGGCCTCGTGAAGAGACCCTTGAGACTGCTTTTATCCACTAATGCGCACATTAGTGCAGCAGTCTGGGCCAAGGTCTGCCTGGTGTGGGTGCCGCGGAGCACAGGGGGAGGGCCAGAGTCCATGCCCCTCCCTAGAGCAGGTTTTCAGCACCCTCAGGGCCCAAAGCAGAGTCAAGAGTGGAGGAAGAGCCTGGGTAATATGGTGGAACCCCATTACTACAAACATATATATACACACACACACACACACACACACACACAAAATTAGCCAGGTGTGGTGATGCACGCCTGTAGTCCCAGCTCCTTGGGAGGCTGAGGTGGGAGGATCCCTTGAACCCAGGAGGTGGAGGCCACAGTGAGCCGTGATCATGCCATTGCACTCCAATCTGGGCAACAGAGCCAAACCCTGTCTTAAAAAAAAAAAAAAAAAAAA
>NW_016806571.1:2832435-2835072 GCF_001698545.2 Rhinopithecus bieti
CTCTTTTTTTTTTTTTTTAAGACAGGGTTTGGCTCTCTTGAGGTCAGGAGTTTGAGACCAGCCTGTCCAACATGGCAAAACCCCGTCTCTACTAAAAATACAAAAAATTAGCAGGACATGATGGTGCGTGCCTGTAATCCCAGCTGCTTGGGAGGCTGAGGCAGAAGAATCTCTTGAACCCAGGAGGCAGAAGTTGCAGTGAGCTGAGATTGTGCCTCTGCACTCCATCCTGGGCAACAGAGTGAGTGAGACTCTGTCTCAAAAAACAAAACAAAAACATGTATAAATTATGTTCCTTTAATTTATCCTTTATATTATAGTTCAACCTTCAGGTCGAAATTATTTTTCTGTGTATTATGAACACGAGAAGGTAATATTATCAATGAATTTCATTTCAAGATAATAAATAAGATCTCACTACTTACTCATTTACTCTTAAAAGGGTATTTTGGTGCCAATGGGAATGTAAAATATTACCACTTTGGCAAAGAGTTCGGCAGTTCCTCAAAATGTTAAACATAGAGTTACCATATGACCCAGGAATTCCCTTCCTAGGTATATACTCAAGCATTTTTTACAAATTTTGATAAAATTTGTATGCTCACAGATGCATTATTCATAAGAGCCAAAAAGTGGTAGCAACCCAAATGTCTACCTACTGATAAATGGATTAAATAAAAAGTGACATGTCCTTATAATGGACATATATTTGAGAACACAAAAAATGAAATTCTGGCCAGGCATGGTGGCTCATGCCTGTAATCCCAGCACTTTGGAAGGCCGAGGTGGGCAGATCACCTGAGGTCGGGAGTTCGAGACCAGCCTGACTAACATGGAGAAATCCCGTCTCTACTAAAAATACAAAATTAGCCGGGCATGGTGGCACACACCTGTAATCCCAGCTATTCGGTAGGCTAAGGCAGGAGACTCGCTTGAACCTGGGAGGCAGAGGTTGCGGTGAGCCAAGATCGTGCCATTGCACTCCAGCCTGGGCAACAAGAGCAAAACTCTGTCTCAAAAAAAAAATTAAAAAAAGAAAGAAATGAAATACTGATATATGCTACAACATGTATGCATATTTAAAACAACATGACGCTAATTGGAAGAAGTCAGACACTAGAGCTCACATATTATATGATTCCACTTATATGAAATACCCAGAATAGGCAAATCCATACAGCCAAGAAGTACATTAGTGGTTGCTCGGGGTTGGGAGTGTCAATGGGAAATGGAGAGTGACTGCAAATGGATACAGGTTTTCTTTTTTTCTTGTTTTTTTAATTTCAATAGTTCTTGCTTTGTTTGGTTTTTGAGATGGACTCTCACTCTGTCACCCAGACTGGAGTGCAGTGGCATGATCTTGGCTCACTGTAACCTATGCCTCCCAGGTTCAAGCAATTCTCCAGCCTCAGCCTGATGAGTAGCTAGGATTACAGGCATGTGCCACCACACCCGGTTAATTTTTGTGTTTTTAGTAGAGATGGTGTTTCACCATGTTGGCCAGGTTGATCCTGACCACAAGTGATCCTCCTGCCTCAGCCTCCCAAAGTGCTGGGATTATAGTCGTGAGTCACTGCCCCAACCTATTTTAATTTTTAATAGTTTTTGAGGTACATGTGGTTTTTGGTTACATGGATGAGTTCTTCAGCAGTGAAATCTGAGTTTTTAGTGTAGCAGTCACTTAAGAAGTGCACACGGGTACAGGGTGTCTTTATTGTACTGATGAAAATGTTCTAAAATTGATGATAGTTACACAGCTTGGTAAATATACTAAAAAGCCATTTTATTGTATACTTTAAGTAGGTCAATTGAATGGGTATTAATTATATCTCAAAACTATTATTATTATTATTTGAGACGGAGTTTTGCTCTTGTCATCCCAGGCTGGGGTGCAGTGGGTCAATCTTGGCTCACTGCAACCTCCACCTCCCAGGTTCAAGCGATTCTCCTGCCTCAGCCTCCCAAGTTGCTGGGATTACAGGCACACACCACCATGCCTGGTTAATTTCTGTATTTTTAGTAGAGATGGGGTTTCACCATGTTGGTCAGGCTGGTCTTGAACTCCTGACCTCAGGTGATCTGCCCGCCTCGGCCTCCCAAAGTGCGGGGATTACAGGCATGACCCACCATGCCTGGCCTCAAAACTGTTATTTTAAAAGTTATGATTTTGGAGGAAAATGGGTAAACAAATTGTGGTGTATTCATAGGCTGGAATACTACTCAGCATAGGAAAGAGCTACTGATACGTGTGACACCATGAATGAATCTCAAACCATTATGTTGCATAAAAGAATCCAGACAAAAGACAACTTACCTTGTGATTCCATTTTCATGAAGTGTGAGAACAGGTAAAAGGAAGCTATTCAAATGGGGAGTGGCTAGAAAAGTTTCTGCGGTGATGGAAATGTTCTGTATCTTGCCTGGTGGATCAACTTTCGCTGAACTGTGAACTTTGTTCACACAATGCACAGTGTGCATTATAATGTATGTTATTACACACTGGAGGAATATGTAATAAAGCTGAGAATCTCTGTTTTAGACACTTCATTCAAAAAATATAAAAAACAGCTTCTCTCTTAAGAAATCAAATTCTCCTTTTGAGTAGCTGCCCTTCCTTTTTTTTTTTTTTTTTTTTTT
>NW_016806571.1:2836844-2853362 GCF_001698545.2 Rhinopithecus bieti
AAAAAAAAAAAAAAAAAAAAAAAAAAAAAGACCTACTCCTGCATGGGCCAGTGACCCTCTGCCTTGAAATTCTAAAAGCTTCCCAGAGCAATAATGGGTCATACTATAATTGCCCAATGACTTCATCTTGTCTGTTGCCTAGAAAAGCCAATGCACGGAGAACAGCAGGTTTTTGCAACAGAGAAATAGTTTAATAATCACAGGGCTAGCCAAGCAGAAGGACAAGAGTTTGTTATTATTCAAACCAGCCTACCCCAAAACTTGAAGACTAGGGTTTTTTTGTTTTTGTTTTTGTTTTGAGACAGAGTTTTGCTCTTGTTGCCCAGGCTGGAGTGCAATGGTGCAATCTCGGCTGACTGCAACCTCCGCCTCCTGGGTTCAAGCGATTCTCCTGCCTCAGCCTCCCAAGTAGCTGGGACTACAGGCATGTACCACCATGCCCAGCTAATTTTTTGTGTTTAGTAGAGATGGGGTTTCACCATGTTGGTCAGGCTGGTCTTGAACTCATGACCTCAGGTGATCCGCCCGCCTCAGCCTCCCAAAGTGCTGGGATTACAGGCATGAGCTACCACACCCAGCCGTGGAGACTAGGGTTTCTAAGGATAGTTTGGTGGGCAGGAAGCTAGGGAATGAGGAATGCAGATTGGTTGGGTCAGGGATAAACTCATAAGGGATTGAAGCTGTCTTCTTGCTGCCTTTAGTTCCTGGGCAGGATCACAAAAGTAGTTGAGCCAGTTTACCAGTCTGTGTGGTACCAACTGTTTCATCAGAATGCAGGATCTGAAAATACCTTGAACACCAATCTTAGGTTTTATAATACTGGTGTTATCTATAGGAGCATTTAGGGAGGTTAGGAATCTTGTGGCCTCTGGCTGCATGACCCCTAAAAATGCATAACTTTTTAATCTTGTGGCTAATTTGTTAGTTTTCCAAAGGCAGTTTCAGTCCCCAAGCAAGGAGGGGATAGTTTTGGGAAGGACTATTATCATCCTTGAATACAAACTAAATTCCTCCCAGAGTTAGCTTGGCTTATATCCAGGAATGAACAAGGACAGGTTGGAGGTTAGACACAAGATCGAGTCAGTTAGGTCAGATTTCTTTTACTGTCATAATTTTCCTATGTCAGATTTTTCTCACTGTCATAATTGTTGCACAGTTTCATTATCCCTAAGGGGCCAACACTCTGTGGGCCAGTAGCTCTGTATCCAAACATACATGCACCATTTTGGGGACTTTCAGTGTGGGCTATGCACATATGAGAGGACTGGCCTGGGTGATACCGGGGAGATCTCTGACCTGAGAATGAAACTGGTCTCAGTAAGTGGAAGATGCATTATGTTAAGATTCTCTCCCAATCATTCAAGTATCCATTCAACAAATACTTACAGGACAGGTGTGGTGGCTCACACCTGTAATCCCAGCACTTTGAAAGGCCAAGGCAGGGGGGACCACCTGAGGCCAGGAATTCGCGACCAGCCTGGCCAACATGGTGAAACTTTGTCTCTACTAAAAATACAAAACATTAGCCAGGTATGGTGGTGTGCACCTATAATCCCAGATGCCTGGGAGGCTGAGCCACGAGAATCACTTGAACCTGGAAGGTGGAGGTTGCAGTGAGCCACGATTGTGCCAGTGCACTCAAGCCTGGGCAACAGAGTGAGACTCTGTCTCCAAAAAACAAAACAAAAAAACACTTACAAATCTCCGACTATGTGCTAGGCACTGACTAGGAGGCAGCATTCAGCAGACAACAAGACAACACGCTCTCTCCTCCTGGGGCTTCCATTCTGGCAAGGGGAGGGAGGGAATAAGCACAGGTGAACATCCGCTAAGTCTGATGGTGATCTACACTTTGGAGAACCATAAAGCAATAGGGATTAGTGGAGCGTGGGGTGGTTAGGGAAGGCCTCTGTGATAAGGTGACACCAGAACAGAAACCTAAAGGAAGTGAGGGAGAAAATCATTCCGATTCTGGAGCAAAGGCACTCCAGTCAGGAGAGACAGCAAGCACAAAGCTCAGAGGTAGTTGCAACTTTTGCATGTTTGGGCAACATCAAGCATGTGGCTGCTGGACCCAAGGGTGCCAGAGAGGGAGCAGCAGGGGTGCAGAGCTCCGTGGTGCCTCTGAAGGGCCTGGGCTTTTACTCTGAGCAAGATAAAAACAGGCCCTGTCCTCCTGGGGCTTCCATTCTGGCAAGGGGAGAGAGGGAATAAGCACAATGCTTGTGCCATGCTGGACAGAGGAGTGGCCCCATCTGATCATCTTCTCAGGTTCATGTGGCTGCAGGGTTGAGGACAGACTAAGGGAGGGAACACAGCTGGGAGGCGACTGCAGACACCCAGGGAGCAGATGATGGTGACACGGACCAGGGTAGATGCAGAGGAGGAATGAGTGGCTAGAGTCAGACACGCTGTGAAGGTACAGCCAGCAGAATTTGTTAAGGGATTGGATGACAAGTGTGAAAGAAAGAATCTAGAATGAATCCACATTTTGGGCCTGAGTAACTGGAAAGACAAAGACAAGTTTCCATTTACTGCTGTGAGAAAGACTGAGAGAAGAGCACGTGTGGGGGCAAGATTAGGAGCTCTGTTTTGGACGTGTTGATTTAAGTTAGATAACCAGTGAAGCTTAAGTAGGTAGTGAGATTTCTAAGTCCGGGGTGCAGGAAAGAAAGAGGCTCAAACTGGAAATGTGAGTGTGGCAGTCATCAGTGTATAGATAATATCAGAAGCCAAAAGATGGGAATTCAATGAGGTCTTAAGAAAAATTCCCAAAGGATTTCTTTTTCTTTCTTTCTTTTTTTTTTTTTTTTTTTTTTTGAGACAGAGTTTCGCTCTTGTCACCCAGGCTGGAGTGCAGTGGTGCTATCTTGGCTCACTGCAACCTCCGCCTCCTGGGTTCAAGCTATTCTCCTGCCTCAGCCTCCCGATTAACTGGGATTACAGACATGCGCATCACACCCAGCTAATTTTTGTATTTTTAGTTGAGACAGGGTTTCTCCATATTGGCCAGGCTGGTCTCAAATTCCTGACCTCAGGTGATCTACCCACCTTGGCCCCCCAGAGTGCTGGGATTATAGGCGTGAGCCACTGCGCCTGGCCTCAAAGGATTTTTTTTTTAATTGACAAGTTGATTCTAAGATTCATCCAGAATAATACATTTTTTTTTAAGCCAAAAAGATTCTGAAAAGGTGACATCTGACCTCCCACTAGATGACTTGCCTTGAGGGGTTAGGCTTGATGTTCTGTCTCTGGCTCTGCAGCAATGGTCAAAAGAGAACCCTGGAGTTTCCAGGATCCAGCCAACACCCTCCCAGTGGGACAAGCTGGTTCAGGGCTCACACGCCTATTAATGTATAGATTCCTGCTCTCACTTGCATCTTGTTCTTCTCAGATTCCTTATTTTCTTGCCAATTTGGCAAAGCTTTTTTTTTTTTTTTTGAGATGGAGTCTTGCTCTGTCGGCAGGCTGGAGTGCAGTGGCGTGATCTCGGCTCACTGCAAACTCTGCCTCCCAGGTTCAAACGATTCTCCTGCCTCAGCCTCCCAAGTTGCTGGGACTACAGGTGCATGCCACAACACTCAGCTCATTTTTGTATTTTTACTAGAGACTAGGTTTCACCATGTTGGCCAGGTGGTCTCAATCTCTTGACCTCATGATCCACGTGCCTTGGCCTCCCAAAGTGCTGGGATTATAGGCATTAGCCACTGCACGTGGGCACAATGCATTTTTTTTTTTAAATGGTTTAAATATATTGTTTTAGGCTGGGCATGGAGGCTCACACCTGTAATCCCAACATTTTGGGAGGCTGAGGCGGGTGGACCACCTGAAGTCAGGAGTTTGAGAACAGCCTGACCAATATGGAGAAACCCCGTCTCTACTAAAAAGACAAAATTAGTCAGGCGTGGTGGTGAATGTCTGTAATCTTAAGTACTTGGCAGGCTGAGGCAGCAGAATCGCTTGAACCCGGGAGGTGGAGGTTGCAGTGAGCCGAGATTGTGCCACTGCACTCCAGCCTGGACGACAAAGCAACGTTCCATCTCAAAATAAATAAATAAATAATAAATAAATAATTTTAAGCTTTTTCAGTCATGTTCATTGGGAAGGGACTTCAAGGTACCTTGTCTGCCATACTGATGGACATAGAAGTTTCACATGGAAACCTTCTGGCCAGGATGCATATTCCTTTTTTCAAATATGTTTATTGTTTGTTTAGAGGCATTTCTAAACAACTTTTTTTGAGGCTTTTTTTTTTTTTTTTTTTTTCTGAGACAAAGCCTCACTCTGTCGCCCAGGCTGGAGTACAGTGGCATGATCTCGGCTCAGTGCAACCTCTGCCTCCTGGGTTTAAGCGATTCTCCTACCTCAGCCTCCCGAGTAGCTGGGACTACAGGCCCGCCCCACCACACCCAGCTAATTTTTTATATTTTTATTAGAGACAGGATTTCACCATGTTGGCCAGGATGGTCTCGATCTCCTGACCTTGTGATCTGCCTGCCTCAGCCTCCCAAAGTGCTGGGATGACAGGCGTGAGCCGTCGCGCCCAGCCGAAGCTTTTATACTTCTGAACTCCATGTAAAAACTACTCACTTACAGCTGGGCACGATGGCTCATGCCTGTCATCCCAGCACTTTGGGAGGCTTTTGTATTTTTAGTAGAGATGGGGTTTCATTATCTCTACTAAAAATACAAAAAATTAGCTGGGTGTGGTGGCACACACCTGTAGTCCCAGCTACTTGGGAGGCTGAGGCAGGATAATCGCCTGAACCCTGGAGGCAGAGGTTGCAGTGAGCCAAGATTGAACCACTACACTCCATTCTGGGTGACAGAGCAAGACTCTATCTGGAAAAAAAAAAAAAAAAAAAAAAAAAAAAAAAAAAAAAAAAACCTACTCACTTACAGTATATTTTGGAGACATCACTGATTCCAACAGCACAGGTCTTTTTCAGCCAGGGTAGATCCTTGTCTATATAAGCAAAACGATCTGGTCACATGTGTTATTCTGGAACAATCTTTTTTATTTTTCTTCCCATCAAAGCACACTGTGGCTCCTCTACATTCTTCCTTCAGTGACATGTCAATTGGGTGGTTACGTCTGAGGGGGCTTCTGCATGCAGGGAAGAATTTCATTTTGGTTTTGATCAATATTCAGTAAAGTACAATCTAGGTTTCTTCAAGCCTTTATAGACAAAAGTTCAAAATCTTAAATTTACCTGTAACTCAAATTATTATTCATTTTCACTTAATCTTGAATGAAGGCTCAACTAGCATATAAATATGGTAAACGAAGTCTCTCAGACATGAACTCAGTTTGTGCTTGATTCTGTTTTCTTAGACACTTTAAGCTGCATTTACAAATGTGACATATCTGATTCTGTTAAACACTCCACACATGAAGCCTCAGTAAAGCTAGCAAGCAAAAGCCTTCTTAACCCTTAAGCAACTCTGAAAATCTAATAAATCAATCATATTAAATTCCACTTCCTTAAGGGTTAGAAACATCTTTTAAAAACAAAAACATAGTATACATGAAGAAACACACTTGTATAAATAGAACTTTTAAAGAGTATCAATATAATATGTTACAGTTATCTGGAACTCCTGGCCTGCAGAGATCCTCGCTTCTTTGTCTCCCAAAGAGCTGGGATTCCAGCCATGTTCCAACTATCTACGACTGCTTAACAAACCATCCCAAATTTTTCTTTTTTTTTTTTTGAGATGAGTCTTGCTCTGTCACCCAGGCTGGAGTGCCGTGGCACAATCTCAGCTCACTGCGACTTCCACCTCCTGGGTTCAAGTGATTCTCCTGTCTCAGCCTCCTGAGTAGCAGGGATTACAGGCACCCGCCACCATGCCCAGCTAATTTTTGTATTTTTAGTAGAGATGAGGTTTCACCATGTTGGTCAGGCTGGCTCATCCCAAACTTAATGGCATCAAACAATAACCAATGTATGCTGCTCGTGAATTTTCTGGAGATCAGGAATTTAGACAGAACACAGCAGGGATGGTGTGTATTTCCTCCACAACATCTTGGGCCTCAGCTGAGAGTTCTTGAATGACTGGAAATAACTCAAATATCTGAGAACTGGGGCTGGGCACAGTGGCTCACACCTATTACCCCAGCACTTTGGGAGGCTAAGGCGGGAGGATCACTTGAAGCCAGGAGTTTGAGACTAGCCTGGGCAACGTGGGGAAACCTTGTCTCTACTGAAAATACAAAAATTAGCCAGGTATGGTGGTGTGTGCCTATAATTCCAGCTACTTAGGAGGCTGAGGCAGGAGAATCACCTGAACCAGGGAGATGGAGGTTGCAGTGAACCGAGACCGCTCCACTGCCCTCCAGCCTGGGCGACAGAGCGAGACTCGGTTTCAAAAAAAGAAAAGAAAAGAAAAACACTTTAAATGAATAATGAATAAACAAAAAGATCCCTCCCTTACATTCTGTCACAGTATCTGAAATTCCCATATCCCAAAACATCCCTTTAGGTTAAGGCCTTGTCCTAAAGAGTACAGGAGCAGGCTTTGAGGGGACCGTGCGCATGCAGCCGAATGTCCCATCTGCTCATGCTTTTGACTTTGTCATGAAGGCCATTCTCCACCAAAGGTACCTCTGTGAACACATGCCACCACATGAGAAGCATGTGAAGTCATTTACAGGCAACGGGCATGACAGAAAGATCAAAGGCCTTGGCGGAGAAGGGCATATCTCCTTAAGAATCCTGAACAGTGGGGCATGTGTAATTACTGGTCCTTGAATTCTATCGGTGACCTTGAAGAGAGGCTGCCAAGTGATGTTAGCTTTTAAGGTTGCAGGTGACACTAAGCCCTGCAGGAGAGCGAGATTCCACGAACAGATGGCCAAGTGAGGAGGCCGGTGGGGCAGAGGGAAGGTCTGAAAGGAGCACCGAGGCAAAGCGCAAGACCACGTGTTTCCCACAGACTGGGCTCTCTGCTAAGCCCCAGCTAGAAAGAGTCAGAAAGACAGTCTGTTCCCTAACACATCACATGGTTAGTCTGCCCAGGGAGACCAGAGCACAATAAGGGTATCAGAACAAAGAGCGGAGCCAGGAGCACCCAGCCTCAGAAGCCCGGCCGACCATTGCATCCCACACAAGACACAATGGGAAAACAAGCCCACCACTAGATAACCATTTCCCACCGCTCAGATCAACATAGGTCGTTAACTGTGCTCATATCCAGCGTTCAGCAAGATGCAAAGAAACTGATGCTCCCAATCATGGCTCAGGGAATGTAAAATGAAACAATTTTACTGGAGAGCAATCTGGATTTATGTATCCATATTTTCTTTCTTCCTTTCTTTCATTCTCTTTCTTTCCTTCTTTCTTTCCTTCCTTCCTTCCCTCCCTCCCTTTCTTTTTTTTTTTTTTTTTTTTCAGATGGAGTCTTGCTCTGTTGCCCGGGATGGAGTGCAGTGGCACGATATCAGCTCACCGCAGCCTCTGCCTCCTGGGTTCAAGCGATTTTCCTGCCTGAGCATCCCGAATAGCTGGGACTACAGGTGCGCACCACCACGCCTGGCTAATTTTTGTATTTTTAGTAGAGGCAGGGTTTCACCATGTTGACCAGGCTGGTCTCAAACTCCTGACTTCAAGTGATCTGCCTGCCTCAACCTCCCAAAGTGCTGGGATTACAGGCGTCAGCCACTACACCCAGTCATGTATCCATATTTTCAATGGCCCATTACCACAGGTATCCCAGTTTTAGAACCTGATCTTAAGAAAATAAAGATATATGTAGAAGGGTTTTTGTATTTATAAAAGAAAAAATGGGCTAGGTGCAGAGGCTTATGCCTGTAACCCCAACACTTTGGGAGGCTAAGGTGAGAGGATCACTTGAGGCCAGGAATTTGAGACCAGCCTGGGCAGCAGAGGGAGACCCCATCTCTACAAAAAATAAAAATAAAAAAATTAGGCGGGCGTGGTAGCACACACCTGTGGTCCCGGGTACTTGCGAGGCTGAGGTCGGAGGATTCCCCCAGATTCAAGGCCGCAATGCACCATGATCATTCCACTGCACTCCAGCCTGGGTGACAGAGCAATACCTTGTCTCTAAAAATAATAATAATAATATTAGTAGTAGTAGTAGTAGTAATGAACTAATTAAAAAGAAAAAAATGGAAACAACCTATCCACCACTGGGGATTGGTTTAATAAATCATGATGCTAATACTTGCCTGACTGTAAGCCCCAGGAAAGCAGGCAGTGAGTGTTTCACCAGCCCTATACACCTAACACATAAGACAGTGTCCAGCACATAGTGGGCATTTGTTCAAAGAAGGAAGGCAGGACCAAGTGAACACAGAGGAAAGCAATGTTCCGTAACATTTTAAAGGAACGACACTGAGCTCTAGTACTAATGCGAAGAGTTACCCACAGTATATTGCTGAAGAGAAAATACAGGTCCCAACAGAGCATGATGGGTTTATACATGCATTTGTTTAAGCCTGGAAGAATTCACAGGAATATCAAACTCAAAGGGTTTGGAAAGGATACTTTGGAGGTATTAACAGTGCTTATTGCCAGGTGGGTTAGATTGTGGGGTCTTTTCTATTTATTCTTTTTGTCTACGTTTTCTGACTATTCTGTGATAAGCACATTTTGATCTTATAAGAAAAACAAGGCTGGGCACGGTGGCTCACACCTGTAATCCCAGCACTTTGGAAGGCCAAGGCAGGCAGATCACTTGAGCCCAGGAGTTCAAGACCAGCCTGGGCAATACGGGGAAACCCTGTCTCTACGAAAAATACAAAAATTAGCTAGGCATGGTGGCAGGCGCCTGTAGTCCCAGCTACTTGGGAGGTTGAGGTGGGAAGATCTCCTGAGCCCTGGGAGGTCAAGGCTGCAGTGAGTTGTGATCACACCACTACACTCCAGCCTGGGTGACTAAGCAAGTCCCTGTTTCAAGAAGTAAAAGAAGAAAAAAGAAAAACAAAGCTACGTTAATTTGTAAAAACAATAATGTGGATGTAAATTCCTGACCCACAGAATCCTTGAGCATAATACAATGATTATTCTGAAGCTGCTAAATTTAGGGATATTATCGGTAACAGTCACCAAAACAATGATATCTGACAGAGTATTCAGCCTTTGTAGCTCATTGTTTCTAAATGCTGGATACTTTTCCACTCTAGAGCTATGCTACAATTTGTCCAACCAACCATCCACCTATGCTCATACATGTACGTTTCTGGATTTTATTCTTCACTGATTCAATAAATGTGTGTTGAGGATCCGCTATGTGCCAGGCAGGAGAGAGGGGCCAGGTGCTGGGAATCTCCAGTAAACAAAGCAGGCTTTGTTCTCTTTTTTTTTTTTTTTTTTTTTTTTTTTGAGACCGAGTCTCGCTCTGTCACCCAGGCTGGGGTGCAGTGGCCGGATCTCAGCTCACTGCAAGCTCCGCCTCCCGGGTTCACGCCATTCTCCTGCCTCAGCCTCCCGAGTAGCTGGGACTACAGGCGCCCGCCACCTCGCCCGGCTAGTTTTTTGTATTTTTTAGTAGAGACGGGGTTTCACCGGGTTAGCCAGGATGGTCTCGATCTCCTGACCTTGTGATCCGCCCGTCTCAGCCTCCCAAAGTGCTGGGATTACAGGCGTGAGCCACCGCGCCCGGCCAGGCTTTGTTCTAAAACCTTATGTTCCAGTGTAAGAGACAGACACTTAAGAAAGTAAACAATCAAATAACTAAATAATTACAAATTGTGATGAGTGCCATGGAGGGAAACAGAGCTCCTAAGACTCTCTAATATGGTGCCATATTGGAAAATTATCAGGATTACGATAATAATAATAAGCATTGCAGGGAATGAAACAGGCAATTAGAAGCTCTAGGGAGAGAAAAATGCCGTATGAGGAAGGAAATATAATCAGAGTATAAATTTGTCTTTGCAGTGAACAATATTTACATAGTCCTAATGATTTAACTAAATGCAAAATCACAGTTTTGGGATGATGGAAAGGAAGTGGTAAGATCAGAGAAAGAGAGTAGATGTTTAAAATGGATAAATCAAAAACAGCAACAGTAACATGTTATTTAGAGAAACTGAATTAAATACCCAGAGAAACAATGAAAAGTGGTTACTTCTGAGGACAAGGACTGGAGGTTGGGAAATAACTAAATAGTGAAACTGATGTTTCTCATTCATTCATTGAACACGTATTTACTGGTCTCCTTTGGTGCCAGGTCCTGTTCTAGGCACTAGGGACACAGAAGTAAATAAAACAGCCAAAAAATGGAGTTTATATTCTAGAAGGGGAAATGAAAAATAAAACAAGTAAAATCCATACTGTACTACATAGGGGTTGGGATGAAGCAAGAGAGAAGGTTGAGATGAAGGGGAGGGGTTTAGATAGATGGGCCAGAGATGGCATCACTGAATAAGTGACATTTGGGTGAAGACACGGAAGAGGCAAAGAAGAGACCCACGTGGATGTCTGGGAGAAGAGCATTCAAATACAGGGAGCAGCAAGTGCAAAGGCCTCTAGGTAGGAGTGGTCCTGCTGGGCTGGAGGAACAGTGAGGAGGCCTAGCTACACTGCAGTGGGACCAGGAAGAGAGGCAGGAGATGAGGTTAGGGAAGTGACTGGCAGTCAGATCAGGGGAGGCCCTGTGGCCCATGCAACTTCTGGGAATCGTTGACTCTTTTCCCGTATTTGCATTATACATGCATACATATCTATAAATATATGTGTATGTGTGTACACACACAAATATATAGATGATTTTGATTTAAATCTTAAAATATTATTTTATTTTTATTTTATTTATTTTTTTTTTTTTGAGACAGAGTCTCACTCTCTCGCCCAGGCTGGAGTGCAGTGGCCTGATCTCGGCTCATTGTAACCTCCACCTTCCAGGTTGAAGCGATTCTCCTGTCTCAGCCTCCCCAGTAGCTGGGATTACAGGCATGCGCCACCACATCAGGCTAATTTTTTTGTATTTTTAGTAGAGACAGGGTTTCGCCACGTTGGCCAGGCTGTTTTCGAACTCCTGGCCTCAGGTGATCTGCCCACCTCGGCCTCCCAAAGTGCTGAGATTACAGGTGTGAGCCACTGCACCAGACGTTAAAAATGTATTTTAAAGAAATAGCTCTGCTATGGAGTAGATTGGCAGGAACAAGTCTGGAAGTGGGGACCCCCAGCAGGAGACTCTGATGCAGTTCAAGTGAGTAATGCTGGTGGCTTGGTGAGGGTGTTGGCAGTGGAGATGGAAAAATTAACAGGTTTGAGATTTATTTGGGAGGTAGGATTGAGAGGTCTTGTTGATGGCTGGAGGGGTCAGAAATGTTGTTGGTTTGAAGAATGGCCCCTAAGTGTCTGGCTTGAACAGCATGTGCCATTTACCAATATGAAGGACAGAAAGTGTTCAGACATTGACATATGAAGTGTGACCACCCGCTGGAACCCCCAGGGAAAACTTCAAGAAGCCTGGCTGGAACCTCGTACATCGTTGATAGGAATGCAAATGGTGCAGCTGCGGTGAAACGGTCTGGCGGCTCCTCCAAAGTGAACCACAGAGTTACCATCTGAGCCGGCGACTGCATTCCTGGGTGTGTATGCAGGAGAATCCAAAGCACATTCACATGAAAACTGGTGTATGCAGGCCGTGTGCAGTGACTCACGCCTGTAATCCCAGAACTTTGGGAGGCCGAGGCAGACAGATCATTTGAGGTCAGGGGTTCAAGACCAGCCTGGCCAACATGGTGAAACTCTGTCTCTACTAAAAATACAAAAATTAGGCTGGGCGCTGTGGCTCACGCCTGTAATCCCAGCATTATGGGAGGCCGAGGTGGGCAGATCACCTGAGGTTGGGAGTTCACAACCAGCCTGACCAACACAGAGAAACTCTGTCTCTACTAAAAATACAAAATTAGCCAGGCGTGGTGGCACATGCCTGTACTCCCAGCTACTCGGGAGGCTGAGGCAGGAGAATTGCTTGAACCCAGGAGGCAGAGGTTGTGGTGAGCCGAGATCATGCCAGTACACTCCAGCCTGGGCAACAAGAGTGAAACTCCGTCTCAAAAAAAACAAAAAAGAAATTAGCTGAGCATGGTGGCACAGGCCTATAATCCCAGCTACTCCGGAGGCTGAGGCAGGAGAATCGCTTGAATCCGGGAGACCAATGGTTACAGTGAGCCAAGATCACGCCACTGTACCCCAGCCTGGGGGACAGCATGAGACTCTGTCTCAAAAAAAAAAAAAAAAAAAATACATCTATATCCATCTATCTATCTATCTATCTATCTATCTATCTATCTATCTATAAAATAAATGAATAAATAAATAAACTGATGCATGAATGTTCATAGCAACATTATTCATAATAGCCCAAAAGTGGAAACAGCCCAATGTTCATCCACTAATGAATGAATGAATGGACAAAATACAGTATCCAACAAAATTGTTTTTAAACATAAGGACTGAGGTACTGCTACATGCTACAACATGGATGTACCACAAAAACATTATGCTAAATGAAATAACACGCACAAAGGACTACATATTGTATGACTCCATTTATAGAAAATGTCCAGAATAGGCAGATCTATAAAGACAGAAAACAGAGTCCTGATTGCCAGGAGCTGGGAACGGGGGAATGGGGAGCAACTGCTCATGGGTTTCTTTTTCGGGTGGTGAAAATGTTTTGGAATTAGCTAGTGGTAATGGTTGCACAGCCTTGGAAACATACTAAAAACCACCGAACTATGCACTTTATTTAGTTGTTTTTATTTATTTGTTTATTTTTGAGATGGAGTCTCTGTCATCCAGGCTGGAGTGCCATGGCATGATCTTGGCTCACTGCCACCTCCACCTCCCGGGTTCAAACGATTCTCCTGCCTCAGCCTCCCCAGTAGCTGGGATTACAGGTGCCTGCCACTGCGCCCGGCTAATTTTTGCATTTTTAGTAGAGATGGGGTTTCACCATGTTGGCTGGGCTGGTTTCAAACTCCTGACCTCAGTTGATCCACCCACCTTGGCCTCCCAAAGTGCTGGAATTACAGGCATGAGCCACCATGCCCAGCCCTGAATTATGCACTTTAAAATGATGAATTTTGTGGTAAGTGATTTGTATCTCAAAAAAAAGAAGAAGAAGAAGAAGAAGGCAATTGGCTGTGAGAAGCTGGACTACTGACAGGTCAGGACTGGAGACTTGACCATGAGAAAGTCAGCACGGAGGTGGCTTAAAACCAAGGGAGTGGGGAGTTGCACCAAAACAGCAGGCATAGGGTGAGAACCGGGAAAGCCTAGCACCTAGGGAGACACTCACATTTAGAGTGTGGTGACAGAGGAGGAGCCAGGAAGAGACAAGAAATCAAAAGAGTGTGGAGGGCTGGGTGTGGGAGTTCATGCCTGTAATCCCAGCACTTTGGGAGGCTGAGGCGGTGATCACCTGAGGTCAGGAGTTCGAGACCAGCCTGACCAACATTGTGAAACCCCATCTCTACTAAAAATACAAACAGTAGCTAGGCGTGTTGACATGCGCCTGTAATCCCAGCTATTCGGGAGGCTGAGGCAGGAGAATGGCTTGAACTCAGGAGGCAGAGGTTGCAGTGAGCCAAGATTGTGCCACTGCGCTCCAGCCTGGGCGACAGAGCAAGATTCCATCTCAAAAAAAAAAAAAAGAATGTGGAGCCACAGGCTGCAGGAGTTGCTACAGGCAAAGCTGTTCCAAAACATGTTGCACTAAACAGTGATCCTGGTGCATAAACCCTCATGCATTGCTAATAGGATCAATCCTAGAGGTGGAACTCTTCCTGGGTCAAAGGCCATGGGCACTTTGGATAGATCCTGCAAATTTTCACTCATCCACATTGCAACTGTTCTGGATTGTGAGAGGGCCAAGATGCCTACCACGTGGAGAGAGGACAAGAGCCAGCTCAGCATCCTGGGAACACAAGGCAAGGTGTGGATTGCCAGGCATGACCTGGCAGAGCTGATAAGCTGATGGGCACAGCATGTGGCCAGAGTAACTGGGAGACTTCAGCAGAACCCGAGAAGAGAGGGGATTCGTACTGTGGGAACAGAGCAGACTCCTCCGAGGGCCTGGGAAATGTTTACCGAATTAACAAAGCAGCAAGAGAAACACAATTGCGGGGAAAGAGTCTTCATTCCAGAATCCCAGGTGGGCACGATGCTGCTGTATGACCTCAGATGAGTCACCTGGCCAACCTTCAGATAGCTTGTCTGTCAAACTGAAGGTCCGGATGAACATTTCTGGCCAGGATCCTTTCCACTTTAGAACTCTGTGGTTCCTTCTTGAAAATAGGAGTGAAACTTCCTTTTAACACCAACTACCAAAATCAGGACAGTTTCTCTTTCGGTTTGTTCCTATGGTGGTTTCCCCATTCTCTGCAAGGGGCCAAGAAGTCATGATTTTAAGCAAGCATTGACCAAAAGCTCAGTTCAATTTAGCAAGCGTTTACAGAATGTCCCAGGTGAAAGCCACCACCATCACCATTACCTCTTGCTGACTGGAACAGCTTCCTAGCCAGTTTCCCAACCACCACCTTGCACCACTGCAGTTTATTCTCAACACAGCAAGTCACAGCCAGGCACGGTGGCTCATGCCTGTAATCCCAGCACTTTGGGAGGCCAAGGTGGGCAGATCACTTGAGGCCAGAAGTTCGAGACCAGCTTGGCCAACATGGCGAAACCCCATCTCTATGAAAAATACAAAAATTAGTCATGCGTGGTAGTGGGCACCTGTAGTCCCAGCTACTCAGGAGGCTGAGGCACGAGAATCACTTGAATCTGGGAGGCAGAAGTTGCAGTGAGCCGAGATCGCACCACTGCACTCCAGCCTGGGCAACAGAGTGAGACTCTGTCTCAAAAAAACAAAAACAAAAAAACACAGCAAGTCACTCCAAGCAAAAGGCAAAGTCTACCATGGCCTACAAGGATCTGTGGGATCTTGCACCCCAACAGGGTCTGCATTCTACCGTACACACACACACACACACACACACACACACTCCCACCCTCCTGCCTCCAGGTCTTTGCACATCCTGACCCCTTGCTCCCTCGCCTCATTAAGGTCTCTGTTCAAAAGAAACGTCATCAGAGATTTCCCAGACCTCCTTATACAAAATAGCACCCCTAGCTCATCGCTCTCAATGTGCCTATCCTGCTTGGTTTTCTTCATAGCACTTATCACCAGCTTTACGTTACATATTTATGTGTTTATTGCCTGTACCCCACTACTAACTACCACACTGTGAGCTTCCTGAGAATAGAAACTGTTGCCTCCACTAGTCCTGGAGCAGCACTCCTACAGAACAGGTATTCAGACATCTTTGTGGAGAATGAATGAACCCTCACACAAGCCCCAGCCACAGGAGTCAGTACCAGGTGCCTTCTGAGTGGATACAGCAATGAATAAATCTAGGTTCCTAAGTTAACCTCTTGGCTTTTTTGCCGGGTTTGGCATCTCTCCAAACCTGAGCTTTCCTGTGTGAATCTGAGGATTAGTAAGCCCGGGACACGCTCCATGAGGGTAGGAACTGCTTCCTATTCACTGATCATCCCAGAGAGAGCACTCAGATGGGCTCAGTACTTAAGAACGAAGGTGTGGGCCCAGTGAAACATACTGTATTCTTCACACAAGAGCAAGAGAGAGATGCTTTTGCCTCAGTCTAGGAAGCTGAGATTCAGTGAGGGAGAAATGGGGATTGATTGTCACCGTGAAGATCCCCAGGTGGGAGGCTCTGTGACCTATACCTAAAGCCCTGCATTAAGACTAGAAGACTTGGTCTGGAGGTTACAATTCCTGACAGTAGGGCAGCCCTGCCCTCTGGTGGCCACCTGGTGCAGTGCCATCACGGGAAACAAAACAAAAGGGAATTTATTTTTTTTATTTTACAAATTCCTTAATTCCCTTAAAGACATCCTGGGAGACATATAATACAGGAATACAAAGTAATTCCATTACCTTGATACCCTTGCTGCCACACGAGCTTTCACTCGTGCCTATTTTAAACCTAGTTCACTGATTCAGTGAAGTGTTTACCAAGCGTGTACTGTCTCAGGCAATGGCTGTGAACAAAACAATTAAAAACCACTGTGTTTGCGGGGCGTAGTGGCTCACACCTGTAATTCCAGCACTTTGGGAGGCCGAGGCAGGTGGATCACCTGAAGTCTGGAGTTTGAGACTAGCCTGGCCAACATGGTGAAACCCCATCTCTTCTAAAAATACAAAAATTAGCTGGGTATGGTGGCACACGCTTGTAATTCCAGCTACTTGGGAGGCTGAGGCAGGAGAGTCACTTGAACCTGGGAGGCAGAGGTTGCAGTGAGCCAAGATCATGCCATTGCACTCCAGCCTGGGCAACAAGAGTGAAACTCCGTCTCAAAAAAAAAAAAAAGAAAAGAAAAGGAAAAAAAGAAGCAGCAGCTTTTCAGTTCGCTTGTAATCCCAGCACTTTGGGAAGCCAAGGCGGGTGGATCACCTGAGGTCAGGAGTTTGAGACCAGCCTGACCAATCTGGTGAACCCCCCCCCCCCCC
>NW_016806571.1:2857457-2863144 GCF_001698545.2 Rhinopithecus bieti
GGGTTTTTTTTTTTTTTTTTTTTTTTAATCATTGTTTGTTTGCTTGCTTTTTGAGACAGGGTCTTACTCTGTTGCCCAAGCTGGAGTGCCATGGTGCGATTATAGCTCGCTGCAGCCTGAATCTTCCAGACTCAAGCAATCCTCCCACCTCAGCCTCCTGAGTAGCTGGGACTACAGGCCCGTATCACCACACCTGGCTAATTGTTGTTGTTGGGTTTTTTTCAGTAGAGATAAGGTCTCGCTATGTTGCCCAGGCTGATCTCAGGCTCCTGAGCTCAAGGGATCCTCCTGCCTTGGCCTCCCAAAGTGCTGGGATTACAGACCTGAGCCACCGCACCCCACCCACTTTTTGAAATAGTGCCAAAAGTCGCCGCTGCTGCTGCTACTGCTTTCAGATCACGCAGACTGCAGTGGCCTGAACTGACCACAAGGGCATAAGTGAGTTATGGGGAGATCCGTGGCCATCCAGGTACAACATGATGCAGCTGGAATGGTGGCACTGCTAGCTGAAAAGAAACAAATGGATTCCAGATTTACTTAAAAGGCAAAACTGACAGGAGGGATAGCGAGAACAGAACTACTCTCTGTTTCCACGGCCACTCTCCCATCCCATCTTTCTGCCCCAGGACAAATGACATCCCATAAGACCTCAGTCTCAGAATCCAGGCTCCCATGGGCTAACGTAGTGCAAGGCACAGAGCCAGAGTCTGGAAAAGCCTCAGAGATGACAGCAGAGTTTGGGCCAACTCTGCCCACCACCCGCCACTACCCACCCTCCTGGGCACAGGGAGGTAGCCAGGAGCCTGCGTGGCACTTGCTGAATGAGGACTTGAATGGGTGCCTTCTAACTATAACTCCTTGGTTCATGCGAGACGGGGAAGATCTGCAGGCGGGGCCCCTTCTTGTCGGTCGCACCACCTGCTGTGCACACCTTCACTCTCCCCCTGCCCTGGTTCCTCTCCAGTGGGGAGTACCGACAGATTCTCCTGGCTGGGCAGACGGGCCCAGAAGGAAGGCTGCTCAGACCCCTGCCTGCACCCTGAGCCCTGGCCCCCAGCCTCCTGGGCTGACCCTGAACCTCCACATCCTGCCCTGCCGTTTGCATCTCCTGTTACAGGACATGATCCTCCCCTGACCCATCCCACGGCCCTTCCCACTGGGTGCCCCCTTTTTAAGACTCTGCCTCCCTCCAGCCCTCAGCACCTGCAGGCCCCAAGCCCAATGAGCAGGAGCCACAAATCTGTCCCAGAATCACCAGGAAAATCGGTGTGGCTTCTCAGAGGAGGCAACATCTGGGATGGGCGTTGAAACATGGAGAGGAATGAGCCTCTGCCAGATAAAAGAGGAAAAAGGACGTGGCTTTGCACAGGTATTCTGGACCCAGCAAGGGTGGGACTGAGGGCTTGATGTGGCTGCGTTAGAGGTGGCCAGACTAAATGCTTAGGGCGTTACAGCCAGAAGAGTGGCCTCATACCTCGCTGGCCCCCGTGTTCCTTCCTGAGCCGCTGCTCACATCGGTGTCTGGTGGTCAAGTACACGTGGTCCGCTTCTCCACCAGACCCGGAATTCCTCAAAGAAGGGCTGTGGCCTTCAACTCTGTGAGCTGGGTACCTGGCACACCCTACGGCTTAGGATATAGCAGATGCTCAGCACATGCTTGTTGACCTCAAATACATACATACATATATATGTGTGTGTGTGTGTATTTATATATATGCAATTGTGGTGGTCATACAACTGTAAACATCAGTCAAAATGCATTGAGTTGCATACTTAAAATTGGAGAATGTCACTGTTTGTGAATTATGCCTCAGTAAAGCTGACAAGAAAAAGTATGCTGGCCGGGCGCGGTGGCTCAAGCCTGTAATCCCAGCACTTTGGGAGGCCGAAAAAAAAAAAAAAAAAAAAACAGAAAACAAAACAAAACAATGAAGCTTTCAGCTTTCAGTCTCTTTTGTGGCAAGAGTGAGGGAAGCTGGCTGAGAGGCCTGCCAGCCAGATGAGTTTTCACTGTCCCCAAGTCCAGGATGCCAGGAAGCCCCAGGCCAGAAAACAGGGCATGCCACTTCCATTCCCAATACTGTGAATTTACTCAACAGCTGAGGAGACAGTGAGGAAGACAGGCAGGCCAGGTGCAGTGGCGCATGTCTGTAATCCCTAGCCCTTTGGGAGTGCCAAAGCAGGAGGATTACCTTGAGCCCAGGGGTTTGAGACTAGCCTGGGCAACATAGTGAGACTCCTATCTCTACAAAAATTTTTTTAAAAAATTAGTCAGGCATGGTGGCACATGCATGCTACCAGCTACTCGAGAGGCTGGGGCAGGAGATCACTTGAGCCCAGGAGGTCAAAGCTGCAGGGAACCATGATTGCGCCATTGCACTGCAGTCTGGGCTACAAAGCGAGACCCTATCAAAGAAGCAAAAAGAAAGAAGAAGGAAGACAGAAGAAAGAAGAAGAAGAGAAGGAAGAAGGAGAGGAAGAGAAGGAAGGAGACAGGCAGAGCCCTGTGCCCTCCTGGAGTACAGGCTGTGGACAGGCAGCACGGAACACACGACCACAGGAATGATTCTCATCACATTGTCGTACGGGAGCATTCACAGGAGCCCCCACTCAATCCCGGATCCACTTCCCTGAAGAAGTCTTCTTCAAGCGAAGAACTCAGGGGTACGGAGGAGCCACCTGACCCGGCAGTCAGAGAGTACCGTGTGAGCACCTGAGCACACAGAACAGAGGAGGAAGGGGAGAAGGGGAGTGGGCCAGACCTCACAGGACTTTGTCAGCCGGTGAGGAAGTGTGAGAGATCCTTGCAGGAACAGGATCCCACTGAAGAGACAGAGCACTTTTGAGTGCGACTGGCCTTTTAGAAAAGTCCCCTGTAACGACATTACCAGTTAGAAAATACACTAACTGGAAGAAAAGAGTCCATTCATAAGAGCGACACAAAGAACAAACTGTTTAGAAATTGATTTATCAAGGAGTATGTAAAAACATCTCTAAAGAAAAGTTGTAAACTTTACTGAGGGACATAAAAGAAGACTTGCATAAATGGAAAGACACATTTTGTTTTAAACAAAAGTCAGCACTGTGGAAATGTTAAGACTCCTTAAATTTACCTATATATTTGCCAGATACATAAAACCCAAATTTTAGGGCCCATGCTGTCTCCTTTCCCAATTCCCAGGACTGTCCCTCCACAGCACTTATGACAATATGATTAAATGACTTTTATAATGATGTGTTTCATGCTTCCTTCCCACTAGACCCATAAAATAACACGAAAATTCATCTGGAAAATACATTAAGTGCAGATAGCCAGTAAATCTCTAAAAAGTAACCCTACCGCATAGTAAAAATACATGAGAAACCTGGAGGAAATAAAGCAATTTGGCACACGTACAAGAATAGGCAGTAAGATTAACAGAACACAACAGAGACACCGAAATAGACCCAAGTATATGCGGAAATTTAGAATATGATAAAGGAAGAATGACACCAGTCAGGAAAATGGGTTATTCAGTAAATAGTATTGGGGAAATGACTGGTCACCTAGAAAACAATTAAATGTGGATCCACACCTTTCTCCTTGACATCAAAATAAACTGCAGGTAGACCAAAAACGTAAATGTACAAGTGGAATCATCAGTGCATGAGAACAAAACATGACTCTATTCTTAATTTGAGTCTAAAAGATATAAAACTCCTTATGACAAAAATATATAAAGACAACAGATTAGTTGGGGGAAACATTTGCCACAATATGAGAGTCCATGTGCCAATTCCTCAACTACAAAAAATGCTTAGAAATCAAAAAAACCAGGCCGGGCATGGTGGCTCATGTCTGTAATCCCAGCTACTTTGGAGGCTGAGGCAAGAAAATCACTTGAACCCAGGAGGCAGAGGTTGCAGTGAGCCAAGATCCCACCATTGCACTCCAGCCTGGTCAACAAGAGGGAGACTCCGTCTAAAAAAAAAAGAAAAGAAAAGAAAAAAAGAAATCAATAAACTGGCCAGGCGTGGTGGCTCACGCTTATAATCCCAGAATTTAGGGAGGCCAAGGCAGGAGGATCACTTGAGCTCAGGAGTTCGAGACCAGCCTGGCCAATATGGCAAAACCCCGTCTCTACTAAGAATACAAAAATTAGCCAGGCATGGTGGCGGGCGCCTGTAACCCCAGCTACTCAGAAGGCTGAGGCAGGAGAATTACTTGAACTCAGGAGGTGGAGGTTGCAGTGAACCAAGATCATCGCATTACTGCACTCCAGCCTGGGTGACAGAGAAAGACTCCATCCAAGAAAAGAAAAGAAATCAATAAACCACAGATAAAGAACCCAATAGAAAGAAGCAGCAAGAGAACACACAGCAGAAAAAGATTCACATGTGTAAGAGATATGTCAAATGCTCCACTTCACTCATAATTTTTTCTTTTCTTTTCTTTTCTTTTTTTTTTTTTTTTTTTTTTTTTTTTTTGAGACAGAGTTTCACTCTGTCACCCAGCTTGGAGTGCAGTGGTGCAATCTTGGCTCACTGCAACCTCTGCCTCCTGGGTTCAAGTGATTCTCCTGCCTCAACCTCCTGAGTAGTTGGGACTACAGGTGCCCACCACCATGCCCGGCTATTTTTTTTTTTTTTTTTTTTTTTTTTTTTTTTTTTTTTGTATTTTTAGTAGAGATAGTGTTTCGTCACATTGGCCAGGCTGGTCTCGAACTCCTGACCTCAAGTGATTCTCCCGCCTCGGCCTCCCAAAGTGCTAGGATTACAGTCGTGAGCCACCGCACCTGGTCTCCTAATTTTAAAAGACAAATGAAGGTAAGATACCATTTTTCACCTATCCGATGGGGAAGCGTTTTTAAGAGTGAGGAGAAAGATTGGATTATTTATGCAAATGGCAATCAGTAGAGCCATTGGGAAAGGCAATTTGTACTAGCTATCAACATTTGAAGTGCGCATCCCTGGAAGCCTGCAATTCCACATCTAAGGATTGATTTCACTGCAGCATTATCTGTAAGAGCAAAACCCTGGGAAACAAGGACGGCAATCCTCAGGCGTGTTGACGTGAACAGAGCCCCAGCAGGCACTTTCAAGTGAAAAAGACAAAGTGCCAAAGTCCGGATCATTTGATTTTTAAGGTTACATACATACGCACCTATAGAACGATATACATGCAATCACATATACACACACGTAGAAAATCACTTACAGACTTTGAAAAAAATTGGAAGCGTTACAGAATGAACAAGCTGCTCTGAGAAGCAGGTCTGGAGGTTGGGGATGAGGGAAAAGGGGAATCTGTCTTTGACTTTTACCTAAAATCCTATTTTAGTATTTGAGTTATTGCCCTAAGAAGGTACTGCTTTTGAGGCGAGGTGCATAGCTCATGCCTGTAATCCCAGAACTTTGGAAGGCTGAGGCAGATGGATCACCTGAGGTTAGGAGTTCAAGACCAACCTAGCCAACATGGCAAAACCCCGTCTCTACTAAAAATACAAAAATTAGCTGGATGCGGTGATGCGTACCTGTAATCCTAGCTACTCAGGAAGCTGAGGCAGGAGAATTGCTTGAACCTGGGAGTCGCAGGTGGAAATGAGCCAAGACAGCACCACTGCACTCCAGCCTGAATGGCAGAGTAAGACTCTGTCTCAAAAAAAGAAGGTATTGCTTTTGAGGGTTTTTTTTTTTTTTTTTTTTTT
>NW_016806571.1:2865336-2883450 GCF_001698545.2 Rhinopithecus bieti
AAAAAAAAAAAAAAAAAAAAAAAAAAAAAAAAAGAAAAAGTATGCTTTAGGTTCACCAGGCACTTTCACATAGCTTATCTCCAGTAGCCCAAACAACAGCCCCATTTCACAGATGGAGAAACTGAGGCCAGTGACTTGCCCACATCCCACAATGGCAGACCTGGACCCCCCCCTCAGGGGTTTTGGTCCCAGGGTATAGGCCTGAGGGACTTTTTTTTTTTTTTTTTTTTGAGACAGAGTCTCGCTCTGTCGCCCAGACTGGAGTGCAGTGGCCCAGCAAGGGTGATGTGGCTGTGTTAGAGGTGGCTGGCCAGACTAAATGCTTAGGGCGTTACAGCCAGAAGAGTGGCCTCACTCTTGGTTCACTGCAAGCTCCACCTCCCAGGTTCAAGCCATTCTTGTGCCTCAGCCTCCCAAGTAGCTGGGATTAAAGGTGTGTGCCACCATGCCTGGCTAATTTTTTGTATTTTTAGTGGAGACAGAGTTTCGCCATGTTGGACAGGCTGGTCTTGAACTCCTGGCCTCAAGTGAGGCCTCTCAAAGTGTTGGAATTACAGCATGAGCCACCACGCACAGCCCATGAGGGACTTTTGAGAGGACAGGAGCCAGCCATGGCTGGAATAATCCAATGTACAGAGCCTACCCGATGAGGCTGTTGCTGACTTGCCCTCAGGGATTTCAGCCGCTTAAGAGAGGTTCAGTGCGTCGGTTCTGCTCAGGAGGTTCCTCAGGCCAATCTAGGAGACACTGGGTGACACTCACATTCCTGCAAGTGAGTTCACACAGACCACCCACTGTCATTGGGTAGGTATTAGGGTTCTGAGTCAGATGTCCTCCAAAGAAGGGGTTCTACCACAAATTGGGTTGCCAGATTTAGCAAATAAAAATACAGGCCAGGCCAGGAGTGGTGGCTCACGCCTGGAATCCCAGCACGTTGGGAGACCAAGGCAGGAGAATCACTTGAACCCAGGAGTTCGAGACTAGCCTGGGCAACATAGTGAGACCCCATCTCTACAAAAAATACAAAGACTAGCTGAGTATAGTGGTATACATCTATTCTGGAGGCTGAGGCAGGAGGATCCCTTGAGTCCAGGAGTTGGAGGCTGCAGTAAACTATGATTTTGCCACTGCACCCCAGCCTGGGCAACAAAGCAAGGCCTTGTCTCAAAAAACAAACAAAAAACCAGGACAAAACGCTGGCGACATTCTGATACTAAGTAGGACATCCTAAACAGGATAGATTTATACTGAAAATGTATCTGTTGCTCATCTGAAATTTGAATTTAACTGGACGTCCTCCATTTAATTTGGGAAACCAAAATTGGAAAAAAAAAAAAAAAAAAAAAAAACCCAAAATTAAAATTAAATTAACAAAATTTAAATTTAATGAAATAAATTAATAAAATTTAAAACAAAACTAAAATGAAAGAAAAAGTAAAATAAAAAAATTTTAAATGAGTTAGATTAAATGAAACATGAGAATAAAATCCAAAAGAGGTGAACACAGCACAGGCGCCCACGCCTGCGCCGGGCGCCCGCGGCCCAGCAAGATGGCGAGGCAGCGCCTTTCCCACCCTAGCGCTGGGTCCCCGGCCCTCTGCGCAACGCTCGCCCGGGACTGGGACGCAGAGCCGCTGACGGCTCTGGGGACGCCCGGGCCCCGGACTTCCCCAGCGGCGCCTCCCAGGCGCAAGCCTTGGGGCCCGGGACCCAGGGCCTCCCCACCGGAAGCCAGAGGGACGCAGCGGTCTCATCACTGCTTTAGGCCGAATCCGGTGCTTTCTGGAAACGGCCTCCTGCAGCTCCAGAGCGGCTGCAGGGTAAGCAGAGGCTGCTCTGTTTTCAAGAAAGCCTCGCGCCGTCATGGCCCCGCAGGGCCCCTCAGGGCCTCTGCTGCTCTGTCTCTCTGGGGAGAAGGTCGTCTGCGCCACCGAGTCCCAGGAGGTCCCCGGACGCCCGCCCGGGCCCCGTGGGAGGGTGACGCCCGTGACTGCTCCTCTAGCTGCACTCTACTGCCCCTGCCATTCTGCCACTCCAATCTCTGGCTGGACACTGTGCAGGCGGAAACAGGTGGGGACCCCCTTGGTTCTCCCGCACAAATCTGAATGCTGAAAGGCGCGCCAGAGAACTTTTGCTCACTTGGGGAAAAGCCGATCTGTACCTTAGAAAGGGCAATAATAAAGACATAATATTAAATTAATAATACCTAATACAGTCATAAAGGTCCAGAACCTTATACCCAGGCATCCCACTCCCTGGGAATATATCTTAATAAAATGATTCAAAAGAATAAACGTGCCCTAGGCATAATCATGTTCATCATGGCATTATTAGCAGGGGTTAAAAACTGAAAACAACCTCACCTAGCAAGGGGGAATGGTTAAGGGAAAGGTTTTATACCCATTAGATGGAATGCCGTGTAGCCAGTAAGCGATTATTGCAAGGTCTGTAGAAACACGGGGAAATGTTTATAATGTAATCTTAATGAAAAATAGTTTAACATGAAATGGTACATTCTCATGGATCTCAACTCCTTCAGAATTGCTTTTTCTTTTAATCGAAAATATTATATAGATACTTGCAGATTCACATGCAGTTATAAGAAAGCATAGGCCGGGCGTGGTGGCTCACGCCTGTAATCCCAACACTTTGGGGTCCGAGGCGGGCAGATCATGAGGTCAAGAGATGGAGACCATCCTGGCCAGCATGGTGAAACTCCATCTCTACTAAAAATACAAAAATTAGCCGGGCATGGTGGCCTGTGCCTGTAGTCCCAGCTACTTGGGATGCTGAGGCAGGAGAATTGCTTGAACCTGGGAGGCGGAGGTTACAGTGAGCCGAGATCGCGCCACGGCATTCCAGCTTGGTGACAGAGCCAGACTCCTTCTCCAAAAAAAAAAAAAAAAAAAAAAAAAAAAAAAAAAAAGAAATGATACAGAGATCCCACCTCTACCCAGTTTTCCCCAGTGGTAACATCTTGCAGAACTATAGTACAATATCACAACCAGCATGTTGACAGGGATGTAACCTGCTGATCTAATGCAGATTTCCCAAATGTTACTTATACTTGTGTGTTTTGTGCTATACAATGTTATCACAATTGTAAATTACAATTTTACTACAGCTGGGGTTTTTTTTTTTTTTTTTTTTTTTTTTTTTTTTTTTTTTTTTTTTTTTTTTTTGAGACAGAGTTTCACTCTTGTTGCCCAGGCTGGAGTGCAATGGCGCTATCTCGATCTCAGCTCACTGCAACTCCCACCTCCCAGGTTCAAGCGATTCTCCTGCCTCAGCCTCCCAAGTAGCTGGGATTATAGGTGTGCGCCACCACATCTGGCTAATTTTGTATTTTTAGTAGAGACAGGGTTTAACCCTGTTGGCCAGGATGGTCTCAAACTCCTGACCTCAGGTGATCCACCCGCCTCAGCCTCCCAAAGTGCTGGGATTACAGGGGTGAGCCACCACTCCCAGCCTAGAGCTGTTTTTTAAAGCACACATGTGCATATATAGAAATGTGTTATATAAACAGTGGTATCTGAGAGATTTTCTTTTCTTTCTTTTCTTTTCTTTTTTTTTTTTTTTTTTTTTTTTTTTTTTTTTTTGAGACAGAGTCCTCGCTCTGTCGCCCAGGTTGGAGTGCAATGGTGCAGTCTCAGCTTACTGCAGCTGTCCACCTCCAAGGTTCACACCATTCTCGCTGTGCACTCAGCCGCCCGACGTAGCTGGAATTATAGGTGTCCACCACCACGCCCCCAGCTAATTTTTTGTATTTTTTTTAGTACAGAGACGGGTTTCCAACATGTTAGCCGTAGGATGGTCTCGATCCTCCTGACCTCGTGATCTACCCGCCTTGGCCTCCCAAATGCTGGGATTACAGGTGTGAGCCACCGCTGCCTGGGCCCGAGAATTTTGTTTAAATTTTATCTTTAATGCTGCTACTGTCAATCTTAGTAAATTAAAAGAGGTGAAGTCCAGGTGCAGTGGCTTCATGCCTATAATCCCAACTTTGGGAGGCCCAAGACAGGAATTTGAGACCAGCCCCAAACTAAACATGGTGAAACCCATCCTGTACTAAAAATATACAAAAATTCTCCAGGCAATGGTGGCGCACACCTGTAACCCAGCTACTCAGGAGGCTTAAGCAGGAGATCGCTTGAACCCAGGAGGCAGAGGTTGCAGTGAGCCAAGATCACGCCAATTGCACTCCAGCCTGGGGCCAACGAGCAAGACTCCATCTCAAAAAAAAAAAAAAAAAAAAAAAAAGAGGGGAAATGGGCTGAGTGTGGTAGCTCACGCCTGTAATCCCAACATTTTGGGAGGCCAAGGTGGGAGGATCACTTGAGTCCCAGAGTTTGAGACCAGCCTGGGCAATATGGCAAGACCACTGTCTCTACAAAAAATACAAAATTTAGTTGGATGTGGTGGCGTGCATCTGTGTTCCCAGCTACTCAGGAGGCTGAGGTGGGAGGATTGCTTGAGCCCTGGAGGTCAATGCTGCAGTGAACTGTGATCATGACACTGCACTCCAGCCTGGGCAACAGAGTGAGACTCTGCCTCAAACAAACAAAAAAAAAAAAAGGAGGGGGAAAGGTTGAGCTAGAAGAGGCAGGTGGAAGAAAGGAGGAAATGGTGGGCCAGGATGGCAGAAGGCAGAGATGCCGCCTAGCCTCGGCAGGACTAGCCATACCATCTTGAGCAAATCAGCGAACATTCTTTGAACTGCAGTTTCTCAACAGTCAAGCAGGGATAATTTCCCCTGCCGTATCTACCTAGCAAGGTTGCTATGAGGTCATTTTTACCAAACACAGGTAATGTCCTCCAAGCCTCCCTGAGCACAGCCAACTGACAAACACACTGGAAAAGGGAGCCCTCCGGGGGGTCCCTTGCTCTTTTGTGGTCTCACCACTCACAGGCCAGCTACTACCAAAAAGGGAAGTCTCTGCACCAGGCAGGCAGGAGACATCACCAGGGGCTTCCCAAACATTTCCCGCTGCAGGAGGCCTGGTCTCTGGAAGTGGACCGTCAGGCTCAGAAACAGGTCCCCTGGGGCAGCCAGAGAAAATACAATCAGACAGGAAAGGAGCAAACAACACAGTGCCCCTGGGGCTCCCTTGGCTCTCCCAGAGAAAAACAGTCAGCCTGACTTGAGTTTCTCTCCAGTGGACCGGCTAAGGTCACTGCACAGACATCCTGGGCTCCTCCCAGGCCTCTTCTCCTTCCAGATAATGCCCTGAGCTGCTTCTGTGAAAGGGTTCCAGTTCCCACACTGTCCTCTCCACCAGGGAGAAAAGCTGAAGTCATGATTCTGAGGGTATTCAACTCCAACTCAAGATGCTTTTTTTTTTTTTTTTTTTTTTGAGACGGAGTCTCGCTCTGTCGCCCAGGCTGGAGTGCAGTGGCAGGATCTCAGCTCACTGCAAGCTCTGCCTCCCGGGTTCACGCCATTCTCCTGCCTCAGCCTCCCGAGTGGCTGGGACTACAGGCGCCCGCCATCTCGCCTGGCTAGTTTTTTGTACTTTTTAGTACAGACGGGGTTTCACCATGTTAGCCAGGATGGTCTCGACCTCCTGACCTCGTGATCCACACGTCTCAGCCTCCCAAAGTGCTGGGATTACAGGCTTGAGCCACCGCGCCCAGCCTAAGATGCTTTCTATTTTAACTCAAACTCAGGAGATGCCTTGTTTTCCAGAGCTCCAGAACCACCATCCACCAGCTGCACCGCTGACCTTCGCTGTGGTTGCCCTTGCTGTCCTGTCAGCCTAGGACGTCCTTGGCCTTCTCTGTCCTGTGAACTCCCACCCCATCCTTTAAGGCAGGGAATGGCACACTTTTTCTGTAAAGGCCTAGATAGTAAATATATTAACTTTTGTGTATAGTCTCTGTCACAGCTATCCATAGAATGAGCATGGCTGTATTTCCACTACATTTTATTTATGGACATTTTAGTCTTTCTTTTTTTGAGATGGGGTCTCACTATGTTGCCCAGGCTGATTTCAAACTCCTGGGTTCAAGCGATCCTCCAGCCTTGGCCTCCTACATAGCTGGACTATACATATACACCACCATACCCAGCATAGACACTTACAACCGGGTTGAACTGTATCTCCCTAAGATATAGATTGAAGTCCTATAGCTGTGAATGTGACCTTATTTGGAAACACGGTCTTTGCAGATGTAATCAGGTTAAGGTGAGGTCACTGGGGTGGGCTGTAATCCAATAGAACTGATATCTATATAAGAGGGAAATGGGCCAAGCATAGTGGCTCACTTCTGTAGTCCCAGCTATTGGGAGGCTGATGGGGGAGGAGCCTGGGAGATGGAGGCTGCAGTGAGCCGTGATTGCACCACTGCACATCAGCCTGGGCAACACAGCGGGAATCTGTCTCCAAAATAAATAAATAAATAAAAAATAACAGAGGGAAATGTGGATACAAATAAAGAGGAGAACGCCATATGAGGACGCAGACACAGAGGGAAAGTGGCCATGACCTTGATTTTGGACTTCTAAGCCTCCAGAACTATGGGACAATAAGTTTCTATGTTTTAAGCCACCTGGTTTCTGGTACTTTGTTATAGCAGCCCTAGGAAACTAACACCAAAATTTCAATTTCAAAGTGTTCACACATCACCAAATATTTCTTCTCCAGATGTTATCAGCCAAGCTAGAACACAAGGCAGCCCACCAACCCAGCACAGATTTGAACAGGCAGCTGAGGAGATAGCCTGGGATACCTATTCTCTGGCTATCCACCACTAGAAGGGTTCCCTTGTCAAAGAAATAAGCCATCCCTTGTCACTAGATGGTCAGGAGTTCGAGACCAGCCTGGGCAACGTGGTGAATCCCTGTCTCTACAAAAAATACAAAAATTAGCCAGGCGTGGTGGCGCATGCCTGTGGTCCCAGCTGCTTGGGAGGCTGAGGTGGGAGGATCACTTGAGCCTGGGAGGTCGAGGCTGCAGTGCCACAATGCACTTCTACCATCAATGAGCCATAGCTCATTGAACTCAAGTGACCCTGATCAAAGCCAGGCAACCACAGTTTCTGTCCAAGAAACTCGGTGTGGAGTCAGAGACAGAGTCAGTCGGTGCCAGCATAAGGATTGGAAGGTTGTGAAGGCTGAGACATGAGACCTTTGGGGTCAGTCATGAGGGTGCCAGGTGGAAATCAGTGACCGAGGGCAAGGGAAGGAACCCGATCAACAGAAGGGCAGAGGCAGAGCATACACAGTCCCCGACGGAAGGATGGACAGAGAGAGCAGCCACCTGGGAAACCATGTTGACGCTGATGCCCATCCTGCCTCCTACAACTGAATTCCATGAAATGCTGTGATGGTTACTCTAAGTCCCCCTTGACTTCAGCAGCTTTAATGGGCTTCTGGGCCTTGCAGCCAAACTAGCTGCCAGGGATCCAGCCCAAAGTAGGTCCTCAAAATATCCTGCCCATCTGCCTTTTAGCGCTGGGATTCCTTACTTCTGCCCAGGAAAGGCATCTGGGGTAACACCTGGGAAGCAAGGATCACTCAGTAAAGAGGGAGGGAGCTGGGGCTGGGATTCCAACAGTTTCACTGTGACAGCATGTAGGGTCCAGCCCTACAGGGCCTTGTGGGTTTTCTCTTCATGTGCGAAGATGAGAGATTGTAGAAAAATAAGACACAAGACTAAGAGAGAGTATGAAAGACAGCTGGGCCTAGGGGCCACTACCACCAATGCGCGAAGTCTGGTAGTGCCCCCGTATGTCTGGACACACTGCTATTTATTGTATACAAGGCAAGGGGGCAGGGTAAGGAGAGTGAGTCATCTCAAGTGATTGATAAGGTCAAGCAAGTCACATGTCCACCGGACAGGGGGCCCTTCCCTTTGTGGTAGCTGAAGCAGAGAGGGAGGACATCATGCGTCAGCATTTTTTCTACGCACTTATCAGAGAGATCAAAGACTTTAATACTTTCACTATTTCTGCTACTGCTATCTTCTAAGGACTTAAGTGGGGAACCAGGTGTATAGGCAGAACATGAAAGTGAACAAGGAGTGAGACCACTGAAGCACAGCACCACAGGGAGACGTTTAAGCCTCTGGATGTCTGTGGGTAGGCCTGGCTGATGTCCGACCTCCCACAAGAGGCTGGTGGAGCAGAGTGTTCTCTAACTCCCCCAAGGAAAGGGAAACTCCCTTTTATGGTCCGCTAAGTAATGGGTACCTTCCCAGGCACTGGCGCTACCACTAGACCAAGGTGTCCTCAAGCAGCCCTTACCCGGGCATGACAGAAGGCTCACACTCTTTTTTTTTTTTTTTTTTTTTTGAGACAGAATCTTGTTCTGTTGCCCAGGCTAGAGTGCAGTGGCATGATCTTGGCTCACTGCAAGCTCCGCCTCCCAGGTTCACGCCATTCTCCTGCCTCAGCCTCCCAAGTAGCTGGGACTACAGGCACCTGCCACCACGCCTGGCTAATTTTTTGTATTTTTAGTAAAGACGGGGTTTCACTGTGTTAGCCAGGATGGTCTGGATCTCCTGACCTCATGATCCGCCCGCCTCCCAAAGTGCTGGGATTACAGGCGTGAGCCGCTGCACCCGGCCAGACAGAGGGCTCACACCCTTATCTTCTGGTCACTTTTTATAATGTTCCTTCAGCTCCTGACTCTCTACTAGCTGGTTATTCCTCAGTTGTAATAGTAAAGCAGAGATTAATACTAAAACTAACAATTGATAATATCCATATATAATCATCTCTATATCCCATTTCTAGTATAACTTTTCTTATTCTAACTATTTCATTATATTGGAACAGTTTGTGGCTTCAGTCTCTTGCTTCGGCACCTGGGTGGCTTCTGCCCGCAGCAGCAAGGGTCATTGTTAGTAATAGGTCTTAATACTGTACCATAAGGTTGCATTTTGTTTATTTTTTGAGACAGAGTTTCACTCTGTCTCCCAGGCTGGAGTGCAGTGACACAATCTTGGCTCGCTGCAGCCGCGACCTCCCAGGCTCAAGTGATCCTCCCACCTCAGCCTCCCAAGTAGCTTGGGACCACAGGTGCGAGCCACAACACCCAGCTAATTTTTGTATTTTTTGTAGAGATGGGGTTTCGCCATGTAGCCTAGGCTGATCTCAAACTCCTGAGCTCAACTGATCCACTTGCTTGGGCCTCCCAAAGTGCTGGGATTACAGGGGTGAGCCACCGCACCTGGCCACATCTCATTTATTGAGTACTTGTTTATACCCTCTATTGAACACTTAATATGCATATCTTAATCCTCACAACAGCCTAGGAAGGAGGCTACTAATTGTGTCCATTTTATTTGCTGAGTCTTTAAAAACGTTGAGTTGATTATCAAAGCTGGTAGAGAGCTAGGATTTGAACTCTAATCTGTCTGCGTTTTCTGCTTTGCCACACTGCACTCCTACCATAATTAGGATCCATCTTCCTAGGGTTGATTCCTCCAGCTGCTGTGGCTTAAAAAATGTGAGTCAATTAGTTACAGAGTAGAGATATCAGTGTTTGTACTCTAATTTTTTCAAGAGCTGAGTAGTCTCAAAGTGGTCTGAGGACAGCCAGCCAGTACCACTTTGTGTTTGTTGCTCTCTGTTATTCCAAGTTCATCTCCCTAACTAGATGGCATGCTTTTTGATGGAGGGTCTCTGTTATCTTGATTTTTTTTTTTTTTTTTAAGACAGAATCTCACTCTGTTGCCAGGCTGGAGTGCAGTGACGTGATCTTAGCTCACTTTAACCTCTGCCTCCCAGGTTCAAGCGATTCTCCTGCCTCAGCCTCCCAAGTAGCTGGGACTACAGGTGCGTGCCACCACACCCAGCTAATTTTGTATTTTTAGTAGAGACGGGGTTTCACCATGTTGGCCAGGATGGTCTCGATCTCTTGACCTCGTGATCTGCCCGCCTCGGCCTGTCAAAATGCTGGGATTATAGGAGTGAGCCACCATGCCCAGCCGATTTTTTTTACGTTATCCTGAAAACCATGTGTAATGGCCTCTAGCTGCTATTGTTTTAGTGCTGACCAGCCCCTTTCCATCCCATTTCTTTCTGGAAACAGGCTGCCCTTGGTCCTTCAGCCATAGCCCTCCAGCCTGGGTAATCAGAGTACGCAATAATGAGATGGTGCCAGATTGAGCAGGACCAGTCAGAATTCTCTGGAGTCGACAGAAGGCTCTGGGGAGAATTCCACTGAGGCTGTAAGCTAGGAGCATGTAAATTCAGGGATGTCAGGGGGAAACGTTCCCCCACCTGCAGTCAGACTGTTAACAAAGGAGGCCAAGCAGAGCCAAACAAAAACAACACAGGCTTGGAGAGAGCACGACAAAGCGAGAGCAAGAAAGGAGAGAGAGACAGAGAGAGACAGTGCGAGAAGAGAGAGAATCAAGTATTAGTCCCAGTTCCTAAGGTCTGTTCAATTGTGCAAACAATCTGGGTATCATTCTGGACTCTCTGAGTCCGTTTCCTTTCTCTTAAGCACTTGGTACGTAATATGTCACCATGACAAACACAGTATCATTCCCCTGCTAGGGTTCAATGGGTGGAGGACCAGCTGATCAGAAAGTTTGTCATGGTGACAGCAGCCCAATTTCATGCTGGAGATGAAGGCAGCTCCCGCTACTCCATCCAGCATGTGAGGGGCCCCTCTCTCTGCCCTTTGGATGTAGATAGCCCATTCTACACAGCCAGACCTTCGCATATGGCCTTCAACTATACAGAAATCCAGATGGCAGTTCTTGAGACCCTTTTCCTCTCATCAACCCCACCTCAAACATCTTCTGCCTCCCAGCTCTTAACCCTCCCTATCTATCCCAAGCTCTGCCAAGCCCCCTTTTATCAGCCAGACAAGATTCTGTGTTCTGCCTGACACATCTCATGACCCTAACCCATGCCACTGCCCTCCTCCAACTAGGCCTTCCTCCCACCCAGGTCATCCGCTTGTTTCTGGATGTTCTCACTTCGAAGTTGCTTCCTTATTGCCTTCTTTCCCAGGCTCATCCACAGGCCTAGAGCATCCTCTGAGGGGCTGACCAGAGAGGCTTGGCTGAGTCCAGGGGGTGCTGCTTTTGTGGTGCAGGTTGCCTCCCCACCCCGAGCGACTCCAGTTCAAAAAGCACTGTGGCATGGCTGGGGGTCCAGCAGGCCCAGCCCAACTCCATAGTGAAGAGTGCGTCAGGCCTCCTGAAGATGGAGATGCCAGCCAGTCACATCTACAGAAGCCCCAGCTCACAAAGAACGGCACATCTCGATCCATTTTTATTTACAAAACAAATTCTAAATGTGTTTGTGTGTGTATGCATATGTGTATATATACACAGACTTACATATGTATGTTTACATACATCTACATTTACATGTATATATACATCTACATTGTATATACATTTACCTTCTATATAAATATATTACATTTATAGACATATACATTTATATGTATATACACACATATGTTTACACATGTATCTATATAATGTATACTATATATAAGAAATCGAGAAGTAGGCTGGGCACGGTGGCTCACGCCTGTAATCCCAACACTTTGGGAGGCCAAGGCAGGCAGATCATCTCAGGTCAGGGGTTCAAGACCAGCCTGACCAACATGGTGAAACCCCCATCTCTACTAAAAATACAAAAAGTTAGCCGGGTGTGGTGGCAGGCGCCTGTAATCCCAGCTACTCGGGAGGCTGAGGCAGGAGAATCGCTTCAACCTGGGAGGAGGAGGTTGCAGTGAGCCAAGATCGTGCCACTACATTCCAGCCTGGGCGACAGAGGGAGACTCCGTTTCCCCACCAAAAAAAAAAAAAATTGAGAAGTAAATATTCTAAAATGTCAGTAGTGGTGGGATTTTTAAAATAAACTTTTAAAATAAAAACTGTATTGAGCTATACTTTGTATACAATAATCTGTACCTACATTAGTTGAGTTTCGATAACATACTCATGTAACCACCAGGTGGTTCAATATTTTTATTTTCTTCTTTATGCCTTTCTTTAATTTCTAATTTTTTATATTCAGTGGACAAATGTGATGAGTAATTAGGTAAGAACATGTACATAGGGAGACAGAGAGAAATCATTTCTAAGTCTCTGGCCTTGCAGTCAGAATCTAAGGGAGGCCAGTCCCTGAGACAGGACAGATTGGCCCTGGAGTAGGCTCTCAGCTGACCAGCAGCTTCTTTCTTTCTTTTTTTTTTTAGACAGAACCTCACTCTCTTGCCCAGGCTGGAGTGCAGCGGCATGATCTCGGCTCACTGCAACCTCTGCCTCCTAGGTTCAAGCAATTCTCCTATCTCGGCCTCCTGAGTAAATGGGATTACAGTCGTGTGCCACCATGCCCAGCTAATTTTTTTGTTTTTTTAGCAGAGACTGGCAGAGCTGCTGGCCAGGCTGGTCTCCAACTCCTGACCTCAAGTGATCCACGTGCCTTGGCCTCCAAAAGTGTTTGGATTACACTGCGCCTGGCCCCACCAGGGCCTTCTATAAGCACTGCCTTATGTGCCTTCCCATAGCCACTCTTTGAAAAGTTGGTTAAGGCAGAATGTTCACCCACTGCAGGTGAATAATCCACAGCTCAGAGAGGTCAAGTGACTGGCCCATTAAGAGGGGAATCACAGAGCCAGTTAAGTACAGGTGAGCCCAGGACTCTCTTCATTCGCCATTCTTAACGGGTGCAAGGAGCCCAAATGAACTTCGCCCAGGTCCGCAGGTGTCCCTGGCTCCTCAGAACTGCAGGGAATGAGGCCAACCCCTGTCTGGACACAGCAGCCCACTCTGCTTCCCACTCAGGCTGGCCACTGACTTGATTCAGGAGGGGAACGGTGGAATTTGGCTCAGAGCGGGACTGCTTCCTCTGGGGACCTATTAACGCCTTGAGCACACTCAAAAGGGTGACCCACCGCCTGCCCTCCTCCCCAGCATAGGCAAAATGACCTTGATCTTGGCCAAGCCTACCCAAGAAGAGAAGGAAACACCCCTCCTCAGCAGCAAGGCAGGGTGTGCAATCCCTCCTATTCTTTTTTTTTTTATTTTATTTTCATAATTGAGATTTCATTGGTTGAGGATCAGTACAGACATTTCAATTTGTACACAATTCTTAACATATGTAATGAAATTCTAAAAGCCATGTATTGTAATTCTTTTTTAAAGTTATTCCAGTGACTTTCCAGCTTAAAATTTGGAAGCAAATTTTCCTTAAGAGGCTATCAAGTACCAGTTTCTTCACATGTTGGTCAGCTGTTACATATGGCCCACCAGTTCACAACTGAATAGCATGTACACTACATATTCAAATCTGTAATCTTTCACAGCACAGTAAAAGTTATTAGGAAAACAGGACTACCATAACCAAAGATGTTATAGAGTGCACACAATTCTGACAGGAAGCGCCATGATCAAGGAGTGGTTTTCTTGAGGAAACAATTCTACTAAAAAACATGAGAATAGAAGTAAAATAAAATGTTCAAGACATTAAATGCAGGACTGACTCCATACTGCCATTTAATACGCTTTGTATTCTAGGATATAAAATCTAACCCCCCATCTATGGAATGTTAAGCTGACACCCGAGACAGTCAAAGCCTCCCATAATTCAACATCCCACACTATTTTCTGGTTGTACCAAAAAATAAACAACCAGCAAATGATTTCACCTCTTAAAAAAAAAGCATTTACACTTAAAAAATGGGATGAGGTGGGATTCCCTCCTTCTTAAAAATGTTTCTAGAGCTACTAAAAAACTTGCATTTACAAAATAGTTGATAAAAATATTCCTCTGGATTGTACAAGAAGGGAGANATAGGGAGACAGAGAGAAATCATTTCTAAGTCTCTGGCCTTGCAGTCAGAATCTAAGGGAGGCCAGTCCCTGAGACAGGACAGATTGGCCCTGGAGTAGGCTCTCAGCTGACCAGCAGCTTCTTTCTTTCTTTTTTTTTTTAGACAGAACCTCACTCTCTTGCCCAGGCTGGAGTGCAGCGGCATGATCTCGGCTCACTGCAACCTCTGCCTCCTAGGTTCAAGCAATTCTCCTATCTCGGCCTCCTGAGTAAATGGGATTACAGTCGTGTGCCACCATGCCCAGCTAATTTTTTTGTTTTTTTAGCAGAGACTGGCAGAGCTGCTGGCCAGGCTGGTCTCCAACTCCTGACCTCAAGTGATCCACGTGCCTTGGCCTCCAAAAGTGTTTGGATTACACTGCGCCTGGCCCCACCAGGGCCTTCTATAAGCACTGCCTTATGTGCCTTCCCATAGCCACTCTTTGAAAAGTTGGTTAAGGCAGAATGTTCACCCACTGCAGGTGAATAATCCACAGCTCAGAGAGGTCAAGTGACTGGCCCATTAAGAGGGGAATCACAGAGCCAGTTAAGTACAGGTGAGCCCAGGACTCTCTTCATTCGCCATTCTTAACGGGTGCAAGGAGCCCAAATGAACTTCGCCCAGGTCCGCAGGTGTCCCTGGCTCCTCAGAACTGCAGGGAATGAGGCCAACCCCCTGTCTGGACACAGCAGCCCACTCTGCTTCCCACTCAGGCTGGCCACTGACTTGATTCAGGAGGGGAACGGTGGAATTTGGCTCAGAGCGGGACTGCTTCCTCTGGGGACCTATTAACGCCTTGAGCACACTCAAAAAGGGTGACCCACCGCCTGCCCTCCTCCCCAGCATAGGCAAAAATGACCTTGATCTTGGCCAAGCCTACCCAAGAAGAGAAGGAAACACCCCTCCTCAGCAGCAAGGCAGGGTGTGCAATCCCTCCTATTCTTTTTTTTTTTATTTTATTTTCATAATTGAGATTTCATTGGTTGAGGATCAGTACAGACATTTCAATTTGTACACAATTCTTAACATATGTAATGAAATTCTAAAAAGCCATGTATTGTAATTCTTTTTTAAAGTTATTCCAGTGACTTTCCAGCTTAAAATTTGGAAGCAAATTTTCCTTAAGAGGTTATCAAGTACCAGTTTCTTCACATGTTGGTCAGCTGTTACATATGGCCCACCAGTTCACAACTGAATAGCATGTACACTACATATTCAAATCTGTAATCTTTCACAGCACAGTAAAAGTTATTAGGAAAACAGGACTACCATAACCAAAGATGTTATAGAGTGCACACAATTCTGACAGGAAGCGCCATGATCAAGGAGTGGTTTTCTTGAGGAAACAATTCTACTAAAAAACATGAGAATAGAAGTAAAATAAAATGTTCAAGACATTAAATGCAGGACTGACTCCATACTGCCATTTAATACGCTTTGTATTCTAGGATATAAAATCTAACCCCCCATCTATGGAATGTTAAGCTGACACCCGAGACAGTCAAAGCCTCCCATAATTCAACATCCCACACTATTTTCTGGTTGTACCAAAAAATAAACAACCAGCAAATGATTTCACCTCTTAAAAAAAAAGCATTTACACTTAAAAAATGGGATGAGGTGGGATTCCCTCCTTCTTAAAAATGTTTCTAGAGCTACTAAAAAACTTGCATTTACAAAATAGTTGAAAAAAAGATTCCTCTGGATTGCACAAGAAGGGAGACAGGGACCACTGGTAAGACATGGTGTATGTACTAATCAGACTTGGCTTCTTTCTCTCCTGCTTCATCAGAGGCTGGACTCTCCTCAGTTTTCGTTTCCCGGTTTTCTGCAGGTAAATCTTTAGTTTCTTGGTTAGCCACTTAAGCCTGTTTTCCCTTTGCTCCCCTTTTCCCTTTTGTTTGCACTTTTTTGTCTGAAGATTTATCCTTCGCTGCTGCCTTTTTCGGCTTCGCTTCCACTTTTGCAGGAGGTTTAGCTGACAACCGCGCCGATCTCCTCTTGGGCTCTTCCTTGGCGGCCCCTTCTGCGGAGCTGACCTTCCTCTTAGGCATCCTGGCGGCGGGGAAGGCGCGTGCTGGGTGCCTGCGGGCCGCGGCGCGCCAAGAGCCTTCGCGAAACTGGGCTGCCTGGCCGCTGCCACTCCTCCCTCCTATTCTTATATCCACTTCTCCACCAGCGAGGGATCCTACCAGAGCCCCTTGAGGCTGCAAACCTAGAGGAGGCTCCTCCAGGCCCCTCTGATGCAGTGAAGCTAGAGATTCAGTGTTGAGGACTGACACGGAGAAAACGCACAAATAGAAGGCCCTTGCAGCTTCAGTCTACCCTGGGAGGAGGCTGTGGGCCAGGATGACCCTGTATACATCCCAACCCAGCACCACCACCAACACCAGCATATACAGCATTGATTATGCTCCTACTACTTATTGATTACACTCCTACTACAGTAGTTCAACAACAACACCAACAACAAAACCTCCTAGCGCCAAAGGTTACCGGAGGTTGCCACCCAAACCCTCTGGGGCCCCTCATCATTAGACTCCCGCCCCTGGCGACCGCCCGAGGCCCACCCCACCACCACAAGCGACTTCATCCGAAAGTTCTTCCTCTGAGAACTCCGAGAGACACCCAAGGGACTCCAGGTAAAGGTGAGCCCTTCCAGCAGTCGTCCTCTGGCTCGGCGAGGAGAAGAGCGCTCAGCCTTCTTGGGGCAAATTTTACTAATAAGGGACCCGAGCCCCTCGACCCGAAATACGCCCGAGACATTTATCCTAAAAAACGATAAGGCCCGGTCGCCCAGCAGAACGGCCCGGCTCGACCGCGCGCAGCTTGCAGGCAGGGGTGTGTGCAGGTCACCGGGCCGTCCCCGGCAAGCAGAGCCGCGGAGGGCGCCACGTCGGTGCGCTGGCCCCGCCCGGACGGGGCGGGACCTTCCTGTGTCCCCGGAAGCCCCTCGGGCAGCTGGGGAGGAAACCGCGGCCACGCGCCCCAGGCACCCGGCTCGGGAAGGGCGGTGCGCGCGCATGCCTTGGGGCGGGACGCTGGGGACCTGCGGGCCCCAGGCCCATTCCGCCGCCAGCCCGGGGTGCCCGGCCCCGTGGGAAGGCCTCTGCGCCGGTTCAGGACCCGCACCCAGCTACGCTGCGGAACCCCAGCCCGCCGCACCCTCCCACCCTCCGCTCCCGGCTGCTTTTTTCCTAACTCCGCGAGGCGGGGTCGTTTTGTTTTTTACAAAATATATGTAAATGTATTTCGATGAGTGAAGGAACACGCACTCAATGCAGCATCGGTAACAATTGAGCCGGCGGGCGCGGTGGCTCACTCCTGTAATCCCAGCACTTTTGGAGGACGAGGTGGGAGGATGGCTTGAGTCCAAGAGTGAGCCCGGAAGTTCGAGACCAGCCTGACCAACATGTGGAGCCCTCCATCTCTTAAAATATTTTTTGTTTTATTTATTTTTATTTTTTATTTTTTGAGACGGAGTTTCAATCTTATTGCCCAGGCTGCAGTGCAATGGCGCGATCTCAGCTCACCGCAACATCCGCTTCCCAGGTTCAAGCGACCCTCCTGCCTCAGCCTCCTGAGTAGCTAGGATTACAGGCATGCGCCACAATGCCCATCTAATTTTGTATTTTTAGTAGAGACGGGGTTTCTCCATGTTGGTCAGGATGGTCTCGAACCCCCAACCTCAAGTGATCCGCCCGCCTCGGCCTCCCAAAGTGATGGGATCACAGGCGTGAGCCACTATGCCCGGCCTATATTTTTATTTTTTAAAATTACCCGGGCGTGGTGATGCGCATCTGTGGTCCCAGCTACTAAGGTGGCTTAGGTGGGAGGATCGCCTGAGCATGGGAAGTGGAAACTGCAGTGAGCCGAGAACGCGCCAGTGCACTCCAGCCTGGGTGACAGAGAGAGACCCTGTTTCTAAATAAGCAAATAAATAATAAATAGAAAAATAATAACAATAATAATAGCACTTTCCAAGGACAGGGTAATACTGGAAATGTCCAGGATAAGGAAATGGATTAAATAAATCATGGAATATTTCTGGATGGAGTAGTATGCAGTCATTAAAAAATGGTGTTTTCGGCTGGACATGGTGGCTCACGCCTGTAATCCTAGTACTTTGGGAAGCCAAGGCAAGAGGATCACTTGAGGTCAGGAGTTCGAGACCAGTCTGGCTAATATGGTGAAACTCCATCTCTACTAAAAATACAAAAATTAGTTGGGTGTGGTGGCTGGCACCTGTAATCCCAGCTGCTCAGGAGGCTGAGGTAGGAGAACTGCTTGAACCCAGGAGGCGGAGGTTGCAGCGAGCCAAGATC
>NW_016806571.1:2883524-2894216 GCF_001698545.2 Rhinopithecus bieti
TATGCCCGGCCTATATTTTATTTTTTAAAATTACCCGGGCGTGGTGATGCGCATCTGTGGTCCCAGCTACTAAGGTGGCTTAGGTGGGAGGATCGCCTGAGCATGGGAAGTGGAAACTGCAGTGAGCCGAGAACGCGCCAGTGCACTCCAGCCTGGGTGACAGAGAGAGACCCTGTTTCTAAATAAGCAAATAAATAATAAATAGAAAATAATAACAATAATAATAGCACTTTCCAAGGACAGGGTAATACTGGAAATGTCCAGGATAAGGAAATGGATTAAATAAATCATGGAATATTTCTGGATGGAGTAGTATGCAGTCATTAAAAAATGGTGTTTTCGGCTGGACATGGTGGCTCACGCCTGTAATCCTAGTACTTTGGGAAGCCAAGGCAAGAGGATCACTTGAGGTCAGGAGTTCGAGACCAGTCTGGCTAATATGGTGAAACTCCATCTCTACTAAAATACAAAATTAGTTGGGTGTGGTGGCTGGCACCTGTAATCCCAGCTGCTCAGGAGGCTGAGGTAGGAGAACTGCTTGAACCCAGGAGGCGGAGGTTGCAGCGAGCCAAGATCGAGCCATTGCACTCCATCCCAGGCAACAAGAGTGAGATTCCCACTCAAAAAAAAAAAAAATGGTGTTTTCTGGGACCAGCGTAGGTAACATGGTGAAACACCATCTCTACAAAAAAAAAAAAAAAAAAAAAAAAAAAAAATTAGCTAGGCGTGTGGCACCCCTGTAGTCCCAGCTACTTGGGAGGCAGATATGGGAGGATCACTTGAGCCTAGGAGTTCCAGGCTTCAGTGAGCTATGATCATGTTGCTGCAGTCCTGTCTGGGTGACAGAGTAAGACCCCATCTCTGAATAATAAATAAATATATACATAAGTGATGTTTTCAAAGAATATTTAGTGATGTGGGAAAATGTTCACAATAAAATGTTCACAGAAAAATATCTGGCACAAAGTTGCAGTAAATGTTAGTAATTATTAAAAAACAGGGTATTAGGGAACAATGTGATTTTAAGTTAGTAAAGTGTACGTATCTAACACAAAAGAAAAAAGAAACATTCCAACAGTGATTATCTCAGGAAGGTGGGATTATGAATAATTTTTACTTTTTCCTTTTTTTGGTTATTTTAAAATTTGGTTCAGTTAATATAATTTTAGGCCTAGGAGGAAAAGGTCCTGTTATATTAGCTTTTTTTTTTTTTTTTTATGCTATTGATTCATTCTTTTCGATGTAGAGGTTGCTCTGAGAACCCAGGCGACCCTCCCCTTGGGCAGATACTTGCTTTGAGGAAGCATGGAGAGTGGAAACAGCCTGGTGGGCTGGGATGTTGGACAGCACCTCAGCCCTTCTTCTCCCTGGCAAGTTATGTAATCTTTATGAACCTCAATTTTCCCATCTGTAAAATGGGTGTAATTACCTGAGGCCTTTGCATGAGAATTATGTGAAATAATGCATGTAAAGGACTCGGTACAAGCTGGGGCTCACAGGAAGTTCAGTCACATTTGCAGCTGCAGGAGCAAATTCCTCAGACATAGGACACTCATTAACAAAGGTTGGCTGGGCACAGTGGCTCACGCCTGGAATCCCAGCACTTTGGGAGACCAAGGCGGGCAGATTATTTGAACCCAGCAGTCGGAGACCAGCCCATGCAACATAGTGGGAACCTGTCTCTACAAAAAATACAAAAATCAGCCAGGTGGGGTCATGTGTACCTGTAGTCCCAGCTACTTAGGAGGCTGAAGTGAGAGGATCACCTGATCCCGGGAGGTGGAGGCTGTGGTGAACCCTGATTGTACCACTGCACTCCAGCCTGGGCAACAGAGAGAGACCCTATCTCAAACAAAACAAAACAAAACAAAACAAAACAAGAACACCACCACCACCAAACAAAGAACAAATGCTGCTTCCCTTCCTTGCCCTTGGACACTGTGGACATAACCTAGGTGTTTCTGCAGCTGAGTTGGAACTAACTCAAGAGGTCCCAGACGTTGTCAAAAACTCCCTAAACCATGGTCTGCCCAGTAAAAAAGGCTTCTGAGACAGTGAGAGCCCCTGTTCTGGAGATCTCTGCAGGTGCGATTACCGATTCACTCAACAAACAGTGAGCTTCTGGGGATACAGCGGAGGACAACATAGTCAGTTTCTGCCCTCTTGGATTTCCATTCTAGTGAGGAAGACACAATAAGTAAACAAAATGATTAGCAACTGTGATAAGAGCTACGAAAGACACAATGAGCTGCAACAGAAAACTGAAGTGGAGGGATTCAAATGTGAGGCAAGGACGGGCCTCTCTTGGGAACTGGCACCAGCACGAGGATGTGGGACACCATAGCTGAGGTTACCCCAAGCCCAGCCTTCCTGTCCCACTGCCTGGCTCTCCTGGAAGCCCCTAGACTGGGCTCCAGAGCAATGCAATGGACCCACTGGGCCAAGCCCCTGGGTGGTCAAAGCCTCCAGAGAAAACAGGTGGCCCTTCGCTCCCTGACCCTGTCCCAAGCCCTTCCCCATTCTCTACTTCATCGAATCCTCAGCACAACCTGTGAGGCAAACAGGGCCCAATTCTTTCTCTCCCGTCTAAGCAGAGGGTAGAACTGCTGAAGAGACTCACTCAAGGTCACACAGCCAGTGGGGAAAGTGACTTGGCCCTGGCCTCCAGCTCCTGCCTGTGCTGCCCCTCCCCTCTGCAGAGCCAGCCCCCTGGGGTGGTGGGTGGAGAAGGACCCAGGGCTAAGGCAGGGGAAGGCTGAGGGGCCGCATATCCAAACCCTCGAGGAGGGAGTGGGGAGCTACCACTCCCCAGGGGACCAGCCCGAGACCTGTGAGAGGTGAAGTGGGAGCAGGTAACCTGCAGTGGACAGACAGGGTTTGAAATGTGGGTGTTGCCACTGTGCACCTGTGACCATGAGTAGAGTACGTGTCCCATCTGTAAAACGAGACAATAGTACCTGGCACAGAGGGTTGTGAAGTTAATACAGAACCATTTCTGGTACATACTGAGCACTCAATGCACAGTAGTTGTAACAATGATTATAATTACCACGTAACAATTAGGTATGAGACCTGGTCTGGGCCCTGGGGATGCTGGAGAAACAAAGAAGAGTCTGCCCTTGCAGAACTTTTATTTTAGTGGGGAAGACAGACAACAAACAGAAAGCAACAGCATAAGGATGTCAGAGGCTGACAGCTCTGAAGATAGTACATAAAATAAAAAGTAGTGGGCATAAGTCTACTTGAGGTCTGGGCACAGTGGCTCAAGCCTGTAATGCTAGCACTTTGGGAGGCCAAGGCGGGAGGATCGCTTGAGCCCAAGAGTTCAAGACCAGCCTGGGCAACATAGGAAGACCCCTACCTCTGTCTCTACAAAAAAAAAAAAATTTTTTTTTAATTAGCCAGGAGGTCGAGGCTGCAGTGAGCTCTGATTACACCATTGCAATACAGCCTGAGTGACAGAGCGAGACTGTCTCAGGGGAAAAAAAAAAGACTACTTGAGTTAGAGCAGTCAAGGAGGATTTCTCTGAGCTGAGACCTGAATGATGGGAAGCAGGAAAAGGAGGGAGATGAGAGCTTTCTATGAAGAGCCTGGAGCACGTGTAAAGGCCCTGTGATTGTGGAGAGCTTGAAGTGGTCACAGGGAAGAAGGCCAGGGTGCTGAAGTGTTGCTTGAGGAAGGTGGGGCTTTGCAGGCCAGGGTAGGAGAGTTTATTCTCACTGCCATAGCAACAACATGGGTTTTTTTAAAAAAGGGTTTTTTGTTTTGTTTTGTTTTGTTTTGTGACAGGGTCTCACTCTGTCGTCCAGGCTGGAGTGCAGTGGCGTGATCTCGGCTCACTGCAAGCTCCGCCTCCCGGGTTCACGCCATTCTCCTGCCTCAGCCTCCCGAGTAGCTGGGACTACAGGTGCCCGCCACCACGCCTGGCTAATTTTTTGTATTTTAGTAGAGATGGGGTTTCACCATGTTAGCCAGGATGGTCTCAATCTCCTGACCTTGTGATCTGCCCGCCTCAGCCTCCCAAAGTGCTGGGATTACAGGCGTAAGCCATCTTGTTCAGCCTAAAAAAAGGGTTTGATTTTATCCATTTATACCTAGCGTTCCATTATTGGAACACTAGGCATGTGGAAGTTTTTTGTATCCTACTGCTCAAGGTCATCACCAAGGTCTGATTGCAAAAATTCAAAAAATTGCAACCTCAGGCACGAATGGGTTAATGAGATTATTCTGTGTGTTGAAAGGAAGGGACAGGAACAGAAGCAGAGAGACCTGTTGTGGTATGAAGGGGAAAGAGACCAGCTAGAGGACAGATGATGGGGACTTGCGCTACAGCTGCAGCAGAGAGAAGGTGAAAATGGCAGAGTTGGGGATACATTGAAAGGTGAGTGGTGTCAGAATAAACTGGTGGTGGCCAGGCGCCGTGGCTAAAGCCTGTAATCCCAGCACTTTGGGAGGCCGAGGCTGGAGGATCACTTGAGGTCAGGAGTTCGAGACCAGCCTGGCAAACATGGAGAAAATCCCCGTCTTTACTAAAAATACAAAAATTAGCCAGGTGTGGTGGTGCACTCTTGTAATCCCAGCTACTTGGGAGGCAGAGGCATGAGAATTGCTTGAACCCGGGAGGTGGAGGTTGCAGTGAGCTGAGATCGTGCCACTGCACTCTAGTCTGGTGATAGAGCAAGACTCAGCCTCAAAAGAAAAAAAAAAAAGAACAAGCTGGTGGACTGACTGTTCAAGAAAGAGGATCAAGGCAGAGTTCGATACCAGTTAAGCACCAGTTACTTTAAGATCAGAAGATTGGGAGCAGGTTGGGAGGAGACCAAAATTCTGTTTTTGACAGGTCACATCTGAGATGCCTGTTGAACACCCAGGCGGAGAGGCCCAGCTGACTGACATTTGGTTATAGGAACCTGGCCTCCAGAAGTCAGGGAGTGGAAACAGACCCTGGAGCCCTTGGCCCTCCGCCATCTAGAGAAGAGGAAGGGGAAAGGATCCCGTGGTAGGAAGCCTAGGGAAAAAGGGGTTTCGGGGAGGTGGGAAGTCTCCTGGGTGGCAGTTCCTGAGGCTCACCTGAGAGTGGGGGAACCCAGGCCCCTGGGATGGATGGAGGAGAGGCCGGAGGTGAAGACAGCACAGCCGCCAAATACAGAGGGGGCTTTCAATCTTCGCATTGAAAGTCAAGTGGAGCAGAGAAATAGGGCGGGGCTTCAGGGGGTGGTCACAGCCAGTTTGTGTCTGTGTGTGTGCGTGTGTTTGTGCACGCGCACAGCGCTTGCATGCATAAAACAGATGGGTGCCATGAGGCGTGTTTGTGTGCTCTGGGAGAAACAGGGAAACTGATGATGCCAGATGGAGCCACGTCCGAGAAGCATGGTGGGATTCGGAGCTGGATGGGGAGGCTGCCGAGAGGCTGGAGAGACAGGCAGGGAGGGGTGGGTTATAGGGGGAAGGACAAGGGAGATAACAAAGTTCTCACACTGGGCCAAGCAGGACTGAGGTGACCAATAAGTGTCACCTATGACTGTCACCTCAGCTGATGCAAGGCCAGGTAAGGGATGGCTGTTCAAGTAGGGTGTGGGGGAAATATTTTATCCACCTCTGTGTTTAGGTGCAGTGGGGCCTTGTGATTCCATCAGGACCAAAGCTTCCCTGGAGGCTCCAAATCCCTTCTCATGATCCAAGAAACACCCTGACTTTGGCTAAAGCCTTGGTTCTGCTCCCTGCAGTCTATTGCCTCCCAGCACATAGCAACTAACTCCCCACACCCACTGCTGGGGGTGGAGCCACCAGAGGCCACATGCAGGAAGAGAGAAGACAAAACCCAAGTTGCCAAGGAGAAGACCCAGGCCCGAGGTCACACAGGATGCAAATCGGGGGTTCCAAATACTACGGACTTTTTTTTTTTTTAGATGGAGTCTCACTCTGTTGCCCAGGCTGGAGTACAGTGTCTCGATCTTGGCTCTCTGCAACCACCACCTCCCGGGTTCAAGCAATTCTCCCACCTCAGTCTCCCAAGCATCTGGGTCTACAGGCATGTGCCATCATGACTGGTTAATTTTGGTTTTTGTTTTTTTTAAGATGGAGTCTCACTCTGTCACCCAGGCTGGAGTGCAGTGGCACTATCTCTGCTCACTGCAACCTCTGCCTCCCGGGTTCAAGCAGTTCTCCTGCCTCAGCCTCCCAGGTAGCTGGGATTACAGGTGCCTACCACCACGCCCGGATAATTTTTGTATTTTTAGTAGAGATGGGGGCTTCACCGTGTTGGCCAGGCTGGTCTCAAGCCCCTCACCTCAGGTGATCCACCCACCTCGGCCTCCCAAACTACTGGGATCACAGGTGTGAGCCACCACACCCGAACTTGATAGACTTTCTTCTAACCAGGACACAGTTAAGGGCATCTGGGGCTTCGGGCTGAAAAATCAGGCACTGGCCGGATTGATCCCTGGGGTTTGAATCTATCTCTGAACATTTCTGTGTCAGTTGTCCATCCCTTAGAGGCCTAGGCCTCCACCCAGAGTCCCCTAAGCAACAGACGCTTTCCTCCTACTTCCACAGGGCCACAGGTGAAATGAGGAAATTGCCACTGAGGGACTAAATCCTTTTAAAGTGTATTAGCGGCCGGGCGCGGTGGCTCACGCCTGTAATCCCAGCACTTTGGGAGGCCGAGGCTGGCAGACCACCTGAGATCAGGAGTTTGAGACCAGCTTGACCAACATGAGAAACCCCGTCTCTACTAAAAATACAAAATTAGCTGGGTGTGGTGGTGCATGCCTGTAATCCCAGCTACTCGGGAGGCTGAGGCAGGAGAATTGCTTGAACCTGGGAGGTGGGGGTTGTGGTGAGCCGAGATGGCACCATTGCACTCTGGCCTGGGTAACAAGAGCAAAACTCTGTCTCAAAAAAAAAAAAAAAAAAAGGGGGGGCGTATTAGAGCCAAGGAGAAAGGGAGCTTTGGGAGTGACTCTAGAAGACAGTCCCAGGGGTCCCCTGTCCCCCTTGGATGTGACTTTGTGCCCTCGCCTGCAACTAAACTTGTTGTTAGCCTCATAGCAGCCCTGTACCCACACCCACACACGCCGGAATTACATCCACTCCCCATGCTGGCAGCTCTGGCCCTACTATATGCACACTACTATATGCACACTTGGCCTCCTCACCAGCCAGCACCCAGACAGCTTCTTGTCTCCCTCTCTCCTCCATTCCACTCGAGACCCACCATGCTGACCCCACAAGCCTGGGCCTGGTATGCAGCATCTCCTCCACATCCAAGCAGACACGGGGCTGGAGCTACCCACTGAGGCAGTCTCAGGGGCTGTGGACCTGTCACTTCACAAATACCTTGACTCAGCCCAGCCCTGACTCTTCTCCTGTCTCTCCTTACCCCTCTGCCACCAAATGACACCTTGCTTAAACCCAGGATTATCACAGGATCATTATTATTATTATTATATTTACTTATTTATTTTTTGAGACAGAGTTTTTCTCTGTTGTCCCGGCTGGAGTGCAGTGGTGCCATCTTGGTTCACTGCAACCTCCCACTCCCAGGTTCAAGTGATTCTCATGCCTCAGCCTCCCAAATAGCTGGGATTACAGGCACACACCACCACGCCCGGCTAATTTTTTGTAATTTTAGTAGAGACGGGGTTTTTCTGTGTTGCCCAGGCTGGTCTCGAACTGCTGAGCTCAGACAATCTGCTTGCCTCAGTCTCCCAAAGTGCTGGGATTACAGGTGTGAGCCACAGCACTTGGCCTGTCACAGAATGGTATTTATTAACCAAATGGCTCCAGTAGCTCCCTCTGTCCCATAAGTTCTTGCCAGACCTCCCACTCCCAGCTCTGATGACACTGGGACAATCAGGCATGGCTTCCAGAGCTAAAGGGCACCAATACCCACCTCTCCCAGCCCTCCCATCTCTCCTTGGAGCTAAGTCTTGAAGATTCAGTCTGAGTTCCATCTTCTACCAGGATTCCTTCAGGTAAGCTAATTTTCAAAATTCAGTGGCCAGATGAAGTTGCTTATTACACCTCTTGCTTCTTACTAATTTCTAGATTCTAAAAAAAAAAGAAAATCTTGGGTCTTTACTTCCCCGCTGAGATGAACACGTTTCTGAATTGGTCAAACTAAGAACCAGGTTTGCTTCTTTCTGAACTGAGAGCCTGAGAGCTGAAGATGCCGTCAGTCTGCCAGTCACTCGGAGAAATCAGGCAAGTGTGTGAGGAGCCCATCAAAATGTGCAGCTACTTTGCCCCAGTAAGTTTTATTTCTGGGAATCCATTTTAAGGAAAAAATACAAAATATAGAGAGAAAAAAGCCAAAACATAAAGATGTTTACAGAAGCTCTATTTGTAGCTAAAATTAAAAATAAAATAAAAACAAATATCCAACAAGAAAGTGCCATGAAGCCATTAAAAAAAATTCCACTACTACAGAACTCATCCATGTAACCAAACCACCTGTACCCCAAAACTACTGAAATAAAATAATTCTACATCAACACTGAAAATACTAAGAAAAGTACGATACAATGTACTTTTTTTAAATGTATAGTTACAACTTTGTGAAAAGAAAACATGCCCATGAGGAAAAGCCTGATAGTTTAGTAGGGCTGTCCTCTTTTCCTCAAACGTTCCCCTTATAATTTTTTTCAATACTGCCAGTGAAGTGGTACAGTCCTAAACCTCCCCGAAACCTAATGTAAGAGAAATTTTGAGTAACTTGAGTAACCCTTCTTTTTTTTTAAGACAGAGTCTCCCTCTGTCACCCAGGCTGGAGTGCAGTGGCACAATCTCAGCTCACTGCAATCTCCACCTCCCGGGTTCAAGCAATTCTCCTGCCTCAGCCTCCCAAGTAGCTGGGATTACAGGTGCCCACCACCATGCCTGGATAATTTTTGTGTTTTTAGTAGAGAGAGGGGTTCACCATGTTGGCCAGGCTGGTCTCGAACTCCTGACCTCAAGCGATCCACCTGCCTCGGCCTCCCAGTGTGTTGGTATTACAGGCATGAGCCACCATGCCCAGCCAAGTAACCCTTCTTTAAGGGAAGCAAGCACTGGCTAGACCTACTAGGCACCTAGAAGATGAAACTGAAACACAGATGCCTGAGGTCTTAGAGTTGAGATATGGTATGAATCGTCCCAGTTCCTGCATTTATTCAGATGGTCTTATTTATTTACTTGATACAGCCTCACTCTGTTGCCCAGGCTGGAGTGCAGTGGCGCAAAGAGAGCTCACTGCAACCTCCACCTCCCAGGTTCAAGCGATTCTACCACCTCATCTTCCCAAGTAGCTGGGATTACAGGCATGCACCACTACACCCGGTTAATCTTTGTATTCTTAGTAGAGATGTGGTTTCAGCACATTGGCCAGGCTGATCTCGAACTCCCAACCTCAGGTGATCTGCCCACTTCAGTCTCCCAAAGTGCTGGGATTACAGGCATGAGCCACTGCACCCAGCCAGATGGTCACTTTAGATAGGTGGGGACAGAGAACTAGTGATTAATGAGTCATGCAGACAAAGGGAACACTAGGTGAAGGGCTCTGCAGACCATGAGGCACTGTCCACTCGCAAGACAGCTCTGGGGAGGGCCAGACAGTGAGAGGAACTCAGACTTGGGGTCTGAAGGAAAACTGGGAGTATCACTGAGTGGCTGTCACTGCCCTCAAGGTGCCCTTGCATTGTCGGCTGGAGCAGGGAAAGGGACCTCCCTCCCCTTATGCTGACACTGACTTCCCCCCACCATTCCACCTGCCTGTGGAACACCTGGAAAGACCCCGGCCCTTTGGGCTCACACTGTCAGTGTTTACAAACATTGGCCTACCCATTCTTGCTTTTTCTAGGACAAACGCCCCAATCTGTTCCGGGGCCCCTTGACAGTCCAGACCATCTACCACTCTGGATGCTCGCTTGCTGCCAAAACCCTGTTTAGAGTATCCAGGTTCAAAAATCCTCCTCCCGCCGCGTCTGACCAAGGCATTGGCGAAAGGCGCGCTCCTCTCCCTGCTCTGGTGTTAAAACTTGTGTTGCTCAGCCCAGAGCTGAATTTGCTTTCCCAGCAACCCTGTCTCACCATGACTTATTTTTCAGCTTCCAGTCAACCAAACTCTTTCCTGCACCCAGGCGACAGCCCCCATTTACTAATTTGATGCTCACACAGTTGACTTTTTTAGGGAGGCCCTGCATGGTCTGGGCCTAGCATGGTCTGACACTAGCACCTCCCCGCGTAGGTACTTGAGCACCCTGGAGAGAAGGCTGTGAACAGTCATGGCAGGGAAAGGAGACGCAAGACAAAAGGACATTATTACGGTGCTTTTTCCGTTTTCTTTTGCACAAAACAGTCCATTTATTCAAGTGTTCTCCAGCACAAGTACATTAGAAAGGAGCTTTATTATATTCTTCTGGGCACAAAAAAAAAAAATGTGATGAAGGCGGAACTGACAGACTTTCTACATCTGTTGTACGCATTGACCTCTTTAATTATTTCATAAACAGCTATGTCACGAGCATCACTTACACAGAGATACAACAGGACACCAGGCGGGTGGGGCAGGGATCCACTCGGGCCCCCACTCACACCTCCCTGGATGTCCTAGAACCAGACTGTGAAATGTACATTATTATTGTCAATAAATAGAGAAGCAACCCTAAAAAAAAAAAAAAAAAAAAAAAAAAAAAAAAAAAAAAAAAAAAAAA
>NW_016806571.1:2894585-2909252 GCF_001698545.2 Rhinopithecus bieti
AAAAAAAAACAAAAAAAAAAAAAAAAAAAAAAAAAAAAAAAAAAAAAAAAAAAAAAATACAGTGGTGAAAGGATGCTGGAACCAGGAAAAAATAATAATAAAGGAAAAAAGAGGAACTTAAGAGAAAGGAAAGAGGGCTGGGGAGGGAAGAGTCTGGGAAGTCCTGCATTTAGCTGCGTGGAATGTGGAGTAAAAGTGCTCTGCCACCGGGGTCAAAGCGAAATCGTCTGTAACAGTAAAAGTTATTACCAAATCAGCTACGGAGTTTATTCTTCAGTATGAATACATGATTTCCCACAAATAAGTAAGCACCCGCTACTTCAATGCCTCAGCTAAAACACATGAAATCGCTCATTTAGTTTTCAAGTACAAAGTTAAAATGCCTTTTTAATAATAATATATCAGAGTAAAATAATAGTCTCTTTTAAACTCCACTACAAGAAAACAAAACAAACAGTCATTGTCCAGACAGCAGACTTAATTTAACAATATATATTTTTAATAAAATGTTTTAGCACCTTGTTGAGTCACCTCCTCCCTCTGCGTATTCTAAGGAATTTCAGCATTTTTGTTGTCTGTTGAATTCTAGGGCTGTGCAACCAAATCGGTGGGTGAAGTGAAATGGGACTAGGGGACGCTTTAGACCACTGCTCATGTCCTCAGACACAGGGTTGGAGGCCGCTAGGCTGGGGCTGGGGGAGCCGCCCTCCTCACCCCCCAGTGGAGCTGAGCCAGGGAGCGTTCCAGTTACGGGAGTTTCGGGAGTCTGGGCCCTCTGGTGGGGGAAGTGAGTAAGTCACCACCAGTAAAGGGATCTTGTGTCCTTGTCCTCCCTGCTCCTTGTTTCTCCCTCCCCCAAAACTCTGCTGCCTTGGGTCAGAGACAGGTCACCCACCAAAGGCCCACCTTAGCTGGGTCTTGGAAACACAGAGACAAGGTTCCCCAACTCGCTCCTCAAAGACCATGGCCTGCCTTTACCAAAACGTCAAGATTCTAGAGCTCACTACAACAGCAGAGTCCATCCTCTCACCCTTCCCTCTCCTCCCGGTCCTCCTGACCCCAGCACAGGGCCTGGTGAGGCGGCGGTGGACACTTTCCTTAATCCCGGCTCAGCAGGGCATGGCCTGAAGGGCATCCTAGCTCCAGACCATCCCTCCACTATACCTTTTCCAACCCCGGGGTTGGGAGGGAGGAAGTTGCAGCTGCTCTCTGGCAAACAGGCAGGACTCCCGGAGGACAGCTCCAGGGTCTCTCTAGTCTCCCGCACTGGGAGCGGGCAGCCTGGAGAATGCGCAGTGACAAACTCAGATTACTCACCTCCCGGGACCAAAACAGGGGCCTGGCTAGAAACTCGGTTCCCACCGGAATCTTGGCTCTGCCATGCTCCCGACCAAAGGAAGCAAGCAGCCCTCTTCAGGGTACAGTGCCAGGCAGCACCTTCCCGCCCTGGCCCTAACCCACAGCTTGAGGGGGGCTCCTAAAAGCAACAGCTCTGAAAGACACTTGAGGCCACTGCAACTCTGCACCAAGCAGGGTAGCAACAGGAATTCAAAACTGCCTCCCAAATCTACTCTATTTATATAAGCAAAACTATGGAATGAATGACTGCAGTTTTCCTATAAGAACATCTCCCAGATGGCTCTGCTGAAATATTCCTTCTCCTGCTGGAGAAGGTGGGTGTTCCTATCTAGGCTTCCCCAGTCACCATGGCCTGGTGGCCACTTAGCGGGAAGCAAGGGGAACTCGGCCCTGTGAGACCCCTTTGGTGTCAGCCTTCCTTCCTGCTGGGGCGCCTGTCCCAATCCACACTCCTGCAACGTACCAAAAATCACACGGGCATCTCTACCAGCCAATCACACCCAGACCCATTTCAAAAGCTAACAGGTCCCGGATGCTCTCTTGGAAAGTTTGCTTTCCAATAGGATGTTCAATAGCAAGACGAAGTCTCTGGGGCCTAGAGAGAAAAGGACAGCAACAGATTCATGTCATCATCTGTGGACTGCAGACCCCTGCTAGTGCCCGCCTGCCGCCCCCCAGTCTGCCGGTGCACTGACCTGTCACTCCTGCAGGGCGGGGGTTAGTACCAGCCGCCTGCTGGAAACTAGCTGCCTGCTTAGGCAGGAGGCCAAGGACTGTGTCCTCTGCACTAGCATCTGGCTACCTCCTCCAGGCAAGAGCCACGGATCTCTTTGGCATCATGCTCCACCTGGCACCTGCAGGAGGGAAGCTGTCATCCTCAGCCCCCAGAACCCTTGTTTCTAAGGGGGAAATGGGCCTGCTCTTTGGAAAGAAAATTCCACAGGGAATATGGTAATTTTCCGTAGGCCTTCTTGGTTCCCCCCTCCACTGCCTCTAACCTCTGCCTTATCTACAGCCTGCTGAAGCTCAGTGCCCCTTGGAAGGTGACACAATACCTGTTCCCAGAGACCCCAGGGTTGAGGTGGATTAAGCATATCTCAACTCGGCCAAGTTGGCACAATCCCGAAGCCCCACATTCTCCCAGGTTCTACTGTGAGACCAAGCCCACAGGCTAGGCTGGAAGAAAAGCTGGTGATTGTTAACTCTTGTCCCTGCAAGGGGGGCCCAGGACCCCTGGGGCATCTGGTCCATTCTAGGGCCAGGTCAAGTGGCTAGACCTGGAGGAACAAGTGCTCTCAAGCTGTCAGCCATAAGGGCTCCTCTGTGCCTAGCACTCCCTCCTGGAGCAAGCCGGTCCACAGGAATCCCCCAGGCTTGCCATGCCCTTGGCTACCAAGTCTCTTCCCAAGTCCCCACACCAACCCCTTGGGTGGAGCACCAGGCCCAGTTCCAGTGGAGCTTGGGCAGCTAGGAAAGGCTGTCACTAAGCAGTGGCTTGGGAGAGCCTGAGCGTTAGGAACCTCCGTCCTGACCCTAGGAGCAGGGAAGACCTTAGCATTGGCCAGCGGGGGAGGGAGCACCTTGGACTGCCTGAGGCAGCCCCTCCTCCCCCAGCCCTCCTGGAGTGGCGCTGGTGGACTCCAGGCCCGAAGGACAGAGCCCTGCGGGAGCAAGGAGGGGCTGGGTGAGCACCACAGTTAGCACAGGGACTCCACTGAGGGGGCAGAGGCTCCCTTCCTCGCTGCTCCAGCCCCACAGTGACCCAGTTACCACCTGTCAGAGGTGACAGGAAGCAACTGGGCATGATCTTAAACACCAATCTGTCGAGGAGACAGTAGATTGGGGTCTAGGACCAAGCACCCCAAAAAGGAGTGAGACCGGCCACCAGCTGTGTGAATTTACTCCTGAGTAATGAGCAGGGGGTCCAAGCCTTGGTTTGGTTTTGTCACTAATTACTAATTTGGTTTATTCAATAGGTGAGGTTCACTGTCCCATTTTTTTTTTTTTTTTTTTCCCCAATGGAAGCCCCTGGCCAAGACAGACCTGGATGTCAATTTGATTTCAGTTGGGGAGAATAGGTAGGGGAGTTGAGGGCTGACTTGACTGGTGCCTAGAGTTGCAGGTCAGTATCACAGGTTGCTAACAGAAGAATCTTTTGACATCACCAGGGGCAAAAGAGATAGAACACTACCTGCTAGAGGAGAGCACCTGCTGAAAGAAACCTCCTCCTTTTCCTGCCTCAGCACCTAGCAACTTCTGGGATTGACAGTCTACCTGCAATCAGGGCAACAGAGGTAAATAGCTGCACGGGCTGACTCCACAAAGTCCTGAACCCTGGGAGAAGAGTGCTGGGAGCCCCCTGGCGTGTGTGTGAGTGCATTCATTATGCATCAGTACAGAAATATGCTCCTGTGTATGCGTGTGAGATTGACTGACTGGTGTGGGGATTATGTCCGCAGTGGGGACCGAGGCTCAGCACACTGAGCCGGCTTCCCCCACTCCCCACCCCATAATATTTCTTATACATGACCCTATCTATGTATTTATAGAGCGCCTATCACCGTAGGCCCCATCTTTCTAGGGACGTGGACTTGAGGCCATGTGCTTGCCGACACACCTCCCAGCTCTACCAGTCCCAGGAGGTGCCATCCCCCCTCCCATTATAAAATATATATCTCTATATGCCACATATCTACACCCCATCTACCCAGGCAAGCACCTGCCCATCGGGCCCTCAACCCTGGAGCCAACAATGCCTTCCCTTCCTACTGCTGACACCAGGCCGCCTGCCTTGTAGGAAGTTGAACAAAGTGTCGAGCACTTGGGGCTCCAGGTGCTGCTGACTCGAGGTAAGAGCACAGCTATCATCAGACCAAGTACTAGAAAAGAAATACACACCACTCCAATCACACACACAAGGAGAGAGACGGCCGGTCCTCCCTCCAGCCCTGACACACCCGACTCAAGAGGAGGGGAAGTAGAAGAGAAGAGTGACAAGCCCAGAAGGCAGACCTTAGGGACTCCCTGGCTGCCCAGCTGTCACCATGCCCAGTGGCCCACCTGGCCCGAGGGGTGGGAGCCAGGGCACCAGAGCCACCGCTAACTCAGAAGCACCCTGCTCCCGCACCTTGGTTTGAAACCTAAAGGGAAGGGTGTTGGGTTTTTGTTTTCTTAAAGAAAATCTTAAAACAAACATAATTATAACCAGAACCATAAGAATAATTATAATAAAAGGTGTCATCAGCCTCCCAGTATAAAACTGCAGCCTTTGGAGATGACCAAAAACATCACATTCCAGGGGCCGGGAGCCGCCTTGTGCACAGAGGGGTGGATGGTGGGGGCCTCATAAAAGAACACACAAAAGGCGACTTAGACAGGAAAGCACCAGTACGTTTTGTATGTTTTTTTATTTGCTCCAGGTGGGGTTTTGACTGTCACTTTCCCACACTCTGGATTAGTTCTGATCCCACCACAAGGAGCCCTCGAATCGGCTAAAGTGAGAAATTGGGCCTGAAGACTCCGTACCCTGCCATCTTGCCGAGGGAGTCTCCTTTTAGAAAAAAATCGAAAGGTTATTGCATGAGTCTGGATGAATCCCACTCTCAGCTGTCCACGGGCCCGACCACCTCATCTAGCCCCCTTTTTGGCAGGGAGAACCTGGCTCCCAAGTTCTCCTCCTTCACTCCGTTACAAACCAAGGGGAAGAGCCCACTATGAGAACACGCCATCTGCAAGCTGTCTCCCTTTCTCCATCCTTGGTGAAACCCTTTGCGCAGAAGGCAACGTGGAAGCTGATGTTTTTACTCATCTCGCTGTTTGAAAGCACCATTATGAAGTCAGGTTGTACAGTAGTTAACAGTACCTTTTATATATATATCTCATATCTATCATATATATATAAACTGTAAACAAGAGGTAACAGCGGCTTCTAGAAACTGATTTTCTTCAAGGTTTCCTGTGTGGTAGGCACCTGAAATACTGTAGAAAAATGTCTTGTGTGGTGTTCTCATCTCCCTGCTGCTAACTGGGTTCTGTTTTGCGTGACCAGGAATGGTGCTGGCACGACAGCTCAGTGGCTGGGAGGGAATGCTGCCGCCTGAGTGTCTCTCTCTTTCCGTCCCCTGCTTGTGCTCCTGTCTGATCAGGCTAGAGACAACAAACAAAAATATTGATATTATATTTTGTAATAAAAAAAAAAAAAACCAAAAAAAAAAAACAAAAAAACAACATAAAAAACAAAAACAAAACCACAATATATAGATTTCTATAAATTTCCTATTTTTCCTTCTCCCCACCTTTCTCTCTGCTATAGGTATTGTTACTCTTTTCATTACTGATTTTGCTGCAATAACCTTGTTTCAGTCACAGCAAGAAACAAAACCCAAACAAACAGAAAATCCCTCTGAAAAAGAGTAGAAAACAAAAGGTCTGATCGAAAAAAAAGGGGAGGGGAGGAAGGGGAGGGAGCTTGGTTTCGTTTTAAATAGGACTGAAGAATAACATTGAAAATCAGGAGATGATGTCCAACCCTTTTCGCAAGGCAAAGCCCTCCGGTATTTCCGCCTCTGTGGTTTTGTTTTAAATTCCTTTTCTCTTCTGGGTGCTGATACTTCTCTCCATCCTCACGTTCTCGGTGTTTTATTATGTTTTGTGTTTTTTTGTTTGTTTGTTTAACTTTGTGTCGCTACCTCAGTTTGCCCCCATGTCCCTTACACACACGCAAAATACTCCTTCAGCGGAGCGAAGAGGTGGCGGATGACTGGCACGCTCCACGACCGGCCCAGCAGTCTCTGCCTCGCCAAGCGGCTCATGTTGGAGACGTCAGTATAGTGGACAGGGAAACCAAATACCCTGGGAGAGAAAAGGCAGAGAGGGCAGGATGAGTGCTGACCCGACCAGGCTGCCTGGAAGCCGTCTAACCACACAGCAGGACCCGGAGGACCAGCAGCTGCCCGAAGTGCAGGGACAGGGGCACTCGTACCCACCAACTCCCCTGACGCCTGTTTAGTTCTGCCGAATCTTCTGTCCTTTACAAACAACCCAGCACTCGGATCACCAACCATGTGACAGGCACTGTGCTAGTTTCTGTGGCCTTAAAGGTAGTAAGGTCATCACTGCCTAGAGTTTCACAACCCAGCAGAAGTAAGAGTAATTTTGAACAATCCCTCAGAAATACCTCCAGGACACACTCTCCAGTTCTCCTCTCCTGCAGGGTTAGCTCGGCAACGTACACCTCGAGTCTACACGTAACAAACACACAGCCCTAGCATCCTCCCCGCCGAGAGGAGGGAAGGTGAAAAGGAGCCGAACTTCTGCCTGACTTCAGAAGCTGAAGGATTTCCTGTTTGCTCTGGTTGTTTGTGTAAATGGTTTCTTTGTCTGGCTAAATCCTAGTTACACTTAGAGAACAAGAAGGTCATCCAGCCCCGAGAGTCCCGTTTGTACCAAATCAGGGTGTTGAGGCTGTAAGGTCCACCTGGCCCTATGTTGACTTGGTTTACAAAAGACCTACAAAATTGGCACCACAAGTTAAGGAAGGTCCTGTCACTGCAGCGGTTCCTTGGGGATCAGCAGGGTCTCTGGGAGACAAGGCAGCAGGGGATTCCTAGACTCCTTTTTTTTTTTTTCCTTTGAGATGGAGTCTCTCTGTTGCCCAGACTGGAGCACAGTGGCGCAATCTCAGCTCACTGCAACCTCCACCTCTAAGATTCAAGCAATTCTCCTGACAGCCTCCTGAGTAACTGGGACTACAGGCACCCGTGACCATGCCCGGCTAATTTTTGTATTTTTAGTCAGGTGTTTCACCGTGTTAGCCAGGCTGGTCTCCAACTCCTGACCTCAGGTGATCCGCCTGCCTTGGCCTCCCAAAGTGCTGGGATTATAGGCATGAGCCACTGCTCCTGGTCCCTAGACTCCCCTTACTTAGGACCAGCCTTAAAATACATAGGAGCCTGATCTGCCAGGAGTCCAACCCAGGAGTCTGCCATGTTGAGAAATGCTTGATAAAACCCACTGTTCCCAGGACGAGTGTGGAAAACAAGCCAGGTGGGAAAGGCAGGGGACCCCCCAGCAAGCACAGCAAGCAGAACAGCCCACGCACAACCCGGGTACCTTTCCATTTCAGTGCACCATAAGATGTCCTCTTTCTCATTCATGAAGACGGGGAAATGCTGGTCTTTGCCCTGCTTTATGGAGTTTGACCTCGTAGTAATGGTCCTCACTTTGCTGAACTAGATGACGAAGAGGAGAAAAGAGGAATAAGCACGAAATCATTTACCAGCCAACATTGGTCACGTGTCTACCAAGTATGTCAGGTACTCGCCAAACCCTGACAGGGCCTGGTCCACTCAGGGGGCTGGGTATGGCTCTGAGTGAGCAGAGTTCGCCAGGCAGGAGCCTCCGCAGACCCCACAGCCCCACTTTTCTTCCTTCTTGGAGGTCACCTGGCTAATCTTAGTCAGATCCACCTAGCCACAGACTTTTTTTTTTTTTTTTTTTGAAATGGAGTCTCTCACTCTGTCACCAGGCTGGAGTGCAGTGGCATGATCTCAGCTCACTGTAACCTCCACCTCCTGGGTTCAAGTGATTCTCATGCCTCAGACTCCCGAGTAGCTGGGACTACAGGCACCCGCCACCACATCCAGCTAATTTTTGTATTTTTAGTCAGACAGGGTTTCACCGTGTTGGCCAGGCTGGTCTCAAACTCCTGACCTCAGGTGATCCGCCTGCCTCGGCCTCCCAAAGTGCTGGGATTACAGGCGTGGGCCATCGCACCCGGCCTAGCCACAGACTTTAGAAGTAGAAGCTGTAGCCACCATACTTTCCAAGTCTTCCAAAGAATTCTTTCAGAGGTGGAGTGACTTGTAGGCTAAAGGATGCCAAGTTACTGAGGGGCTCAAAGATGCTCTCGGAGCTGCCAGTGGTTCTGAATGCTGGAACCTGCCGACACAGAACCCAATGCCCCAGGTACTCACTCCAGGAGATTCCAGCTCCAGAGAGAAATGGAGCTTCCACATCACAGGAGGCTGCTCTGCTTTGAAGGCTTTTGTAATAGGTTTTAGCCCAAAAATTTAAAAATGAAAAAAAGAAAAAAAAAAAAGCATAGCACGTCCAGGTCTTGGTAAAGACTCCTCAGTGTTTACCGGGGGTGGTGAGCGACACTCACCAGGGAGGAAGGGCTGAAGGCCAGCAGCCCTGGGCCCTCCTCTGGCTGTCCTGCTGCATGACCCTGCACCCTCTCCTAAACTAGCTGGAGGAGCAGGCGGGACAAGGCCCTGGCCACACCTCCACCTCATCCTGCCCTTCCTTCTCCCTGCCCCCCAGCACAGGTTCTGGACGCTGGAGCTGACCTTGGCTATCCTGCCATGCTCCAGACACTCCTGCAGCTCCAGCTTATCATTCACAGTGGATGCCAACGGCCTAGGAGGCAGAAGAGAGACTGTAACAACAGAAACCTGGAGAACAGCGGGAAGGGCCCCAGCTGCACGACTCCCCTCCCTCCCCCAGCAGCCACTTATTCACAGGGTAAGACCCCTGCTTCCCCAAATCACGCAAACATGCCAAAACCCTCTTCAAACTCCCGCAAACACACGAACACATGCTGCAGCTCTACACAGACACAAATCCACCAAGTGTTAATCCTTAAAGGTAAATTCAAAAGTGATCTCAAATTATGAATAGGCAGATAACACCTAGCAGAAAAGGAAAAAAAGCACAGCTATCTTTACATCAGTTAGTCTAAAACACACTGAGCTTTAAGCATCCCACTGCAAAGCAAGCTTTGGAGGTGACAATGTTTTGTATCTTGATTTGTGGTGACTGTTACATGGGTGTGACCACTAGACGAAATTAATCAAACCGCAAGCCTTAAATGTACAGTTTTAAAAGACTAAATTCTGGGCCAGGCACAGTGGCTCATGCCTGTAATCCCAGCACTTTGGAAGACCGAGGCAAGCGGGTCACCTGAGGTCAGGAGTTTGAGTCCATCCTGGTCAACATGGTGAAACCCTGTCTCTACTACTAATATAAAAATGAGCCAGGTGTGGTGGCAGGTGTCTGTAATCCCAGCTACTCAGGAGGCTGAAGGCAGGAGAATCGCTTGAACCTGGGAGGCGGAGGCTGCAGTGAGCCAGGATCGCGCCACTGCACTCCAGCCTGAGCGACAGAGCAAGACTCCCTCTCAAAAAAAAAAAAAGACTTAAATTCTGCAGTTCCCTGAAGACTAAAAATTTTGTGACATTAAACATGTCACTTCTCAGGGTGCAGGCCAGATAACTGACTGGCTGTCCCCTTCAACACTGACCTTTCCTGACATGTAAGGATATTTAAGGAAGGCTTCCCTGACTGGCTCCAGGATCTCAACGTGGGAACCGCGTGGCCTGCAGTCAAATCAGGTGCTCGACAGATGCCCCCGACTCTCGGCCCTGCATGCAGGACCTCTGCTTCTCCTAGAAGCTCAGAGTTTAGTATTTTAGAGTTGAAAGAAGCAGGTGAGAAATCCCCACAGGACCAAGGTCTGTCAGGAGACACTGAATGGTTCCATGAAAATACTTGGACCTCATTAGCCCATCCATTGCCCAATATACACATATAGCTTGGGAACTCTTGGCGGACAGTTTCAGGCCAGCTGCCCCAATGCCCCATCTCCTTCCCCTCAACAAGCCCTTGCCAGCAACTCTACCAAACATGTATGAGATGGGGAAGGTCCTCCAACTTCATGGGAATAGCAAGGAGGGAGACTGTTTGACTGAGGCTAGGTGAAACGATGTCTTCTAGTTATACCAAGCAGCACACCACGGAGGTTTAATACCCATGACTCAGAACACTCTGGAAGATGCTTCCCTCCACAATGGACAGGAACTGAGTGGCTTTCAGTGTGCTTTTGAATTGCCAACTCTGGACAATTTCTTTCGCCTAAAAAGCCTTTTTATATTGCCAGTTTTATACCTGATGAAATGAATTTTCTTCATTCCTAGATATTAAAATCTTTATCTGTGTAAACTAACTGAAGAAAATCTCTCCAAAAAAGGACACGAAGCCAACAAAAACTGTGTGATTAGTAAAATTAAGTTAAGCAGAACCCTGAACTTGCATGCAGCCGCAGCAAGATTCCCTCTCCTGAAACAGGCTGTGGCCATGACTCCCCTTCCCAGCCCCAAAGCCATGCCCCATGGCTTTGCCTCAGGAGAATCTAAGAACCAGAGGGTTCAGGACACATCACAATGTCAGAAAACCAACTACCTAACTCAGCAGCACATGACTCTTCTTTGGTATAAAGAGAGTACGACTCTAAAGGTCCTGCTTTAAGACCACTAGTTGGTTTCAGACGAGTATTTGTTATACCCTGACTCCTCTTCCTCCTCAAGGAAAAGGAAATAAGGAACATGGCAGAGCAACTAATCATTCAGCAGAGGCTGGCCAGAGAGGGCCCAGCTCAGGGGCCCCCCAACCATGGGCCATCCCACCTGCAGTCCCAGCCCACAGTCCCCCAGGCCCGGGAGCTTTCACCAACCTGTTCATACCGGGAAGGTTACCCCAGAAGTAGCGGGCCCTGTGTGCAGCTGACACTTCTTTGGCATCAATCATCACAGGGTTGGACTACAAAACAGGAGACGGTTTGAAGATGAGCCAAGGAGGAGCATGAAACAGCGCCGGCATGCTGCTGGGGTCGAGCCTTAAAGCCTCAAAGCCTCTTACTTCTCTCTCAGGAGCCACACACTGGGCTAGCCTGCAGCCTCCAGGAGAAGCTGGAATTACACCTAGCCACATTCCACAAGCTGTCACTGGAACGTTCTAGATCAGCATTGTCCAAATGAACTTCTGCGATGGTGGGATGTCCTCTACACTGTTCAATTCAGTGGCCACTAGCCCACTAGTACAGGTGGCTATTTTGTACCTAAAATGAGGCCAATGTGATTGAGGAGCTGAATGGTTAATGTTAATGTAAATAGCCGCATGTGGCTGGTGGCTACCATATTGCACAGTGCGGCTCTAGACTGTCCAGAGGCTGGGAGAGCCCAGGCTCCAGCGAGTATGCGTGTGTTTACCATGAGCCCTGATTATAACTCAAATAGACACCTGCTCACACTTACAGTCAGAACACCAGCTCACAGTGTGACCCACCCCAAGACTCAGGAGCACGGGTGGGCTCGAGCTCCCAGAAGGGCCACTCCAAGTACACCTCTGGCAGCAGAAGCCCTCTGCACACGGCTCAGACTTGGCTCAGGGTTAAACGGGGACTCACATGGTAAGGAATGAAAACTGAGCTGAGTCCTATTTTCTTCTCGGGTACCAGGGAATGAAGATAGGCCCTTCTTGCTCAGGGAAAACTGATTTGTCCTCTCAAAGGTCCCGGTGTGTAACAAACACCATACAGAATGCACAACCCCAGGAGTCTGGCGCTCCACCCAATTTAGTGACAGGTCCTTCAACCCCGGAGGTTCACACCCACAATGCCACCTCTTAGAGTGAGACCACTGGCTCTTTCTGAGGTAGGCCTCTAACCCTGCTTCCTCCCTTTCTATCCGGGAAGCCTGGGGCTTCCCAAACAGGCCCCTTGCAAAGCAGAAGTCACCAGTCCCCAGCTCCACAATGCAGATGAGACAGGATGAAGCAGCAGTCCAAGGTAGAAGCCATTAGTGAGCTGGCCAAACCAAGGTTGCTGGCTATACCTCGAGAAATCGTGAGATGTCCCTCTTGTCACTAACGCCCATGGCCACCACATTCTCAAAGAGCCAGAAGAAGGGGCGATCATCTCCCTCCTTGGGCCGCGCATCATGCAGGAGGCGGTAGAACTCAAAGAAGAGCCGGCCAGTGCCCTCTGAGAGGTCGGAAGAGAAAGCCATCAGCTGGGGCTGTCTGCATAGGACAGTGGTGTGGCTCGGGCACGGGGAGGGCACGGGAAGACAGGGTCATCGGGAATAGCTGTCCCAGGGCAGAAATATCCAAGGAGGAAGCCTACGTGCAGAAGCACCAGCTGAGAAGGTGGAGGGGACAGGATGGTACCTACCGTAGAGGCCCTTGCGAGCAGGGTTGACGATGGAGAGGTCATTGCAGGGACTGCCCCCAATCACCAGATCAAATGGACCCCACTCCTGGATCTGGGAGGATAAAGGTAACGTGATGGGCCTGCTGTCCAGGGACAGAGGCAGACAGGAAGAAAGAGAAATTATCTGTGAACTTGGCAAAGAAGTCCTTTGAAACGAAAGAGGAGACCCAGCTGCTCTGCAGGCTCACGACCCTAACTGCAACCATGGACAAGTCCTAAACAAGAAGGGGACCAAGTTGGATCATTTCTCAGGCCAGTGGGGAAATTAGTATCACCCAGGCAGGCAACACAGCCGCCCAATGGGAAGGCGACCCACGTGAATGGCTGAGTCTGAAGGTTCCTGGCACGCTGAGTGTCTTAGGCAGGGTGTCTGGGCCATGTGAGTGTCCTCCAATTGCCCTTCAGGACTCCAGAGGGCCTGTAGTCATGGTTAAGGGAAGACTCTGCCCGAGCCTCCCAGATATGGAAGCTGGTAAAGCTATTTGCCAAAAGTACTGGGAGGACAGGAACCTCTCTCTAATTCAAAGAGCTCTACTAGAAATGGCCCAGAAACCAGCCCAGGGAGTAGCCAGAGCTCAAGTAGGCACTATGTTGCCCAAGCTAGTCTTCAACCCCTGGCTTCAAGGGATTCTCCTACCTTGGCCTCCCAAAGTGCTGGCGTTATAGGCATGAGCCACCATGCCTAGCCCAAATTCCCATTTCAATTTGCCCTTTACCCTCTCAAGACAGAGGACAAATGGAAGATAAGGAGAAAAAGAGGCTGGGGCAAGGGGTGAAGAGAAAGAGGGCAAATGAACAAAATGAAAGGAGGCAAGGGCTGCCTCCAGGTGCTGAGTGTGCAGGGTGGGGAAGACGGGCTGCGCCCCACAGCATGGACATACATGCTTCTGTGTGACGCTGCGGACGTCCCCGACGTACATGATCTTCCCCTGGTGCCGCACCATGCCCACCGTGATGGAGTCCTCACACACCTCCGAGGCAATGTAGCGGTCCACCTGAATGCCCAAGTCCTTCAGCACCAGGAGCCCTGCACCAGCCAGCAGACAGCACCGTTACTTGGAGCCATCTCCCTGGCACCCTGGTCTTGGCAGGTGAGCCTGCTGGCCAACAGGACCCATAGGGTCAGCTGTAGACCCAAGTCCTGTCTTTTCCCTGAAGATGCCTTAAATCCTTTCTGGATCCAACTGGAGTATCCATAGTAAGGACATCGAGGCTCTGTCTCATGCCTCGTTTGGCCTGTCTGGAAGGCTGTCAAAGCTGCAGAAAACTGACCCGAGAGTACATGGTTCCAGGATCCAGGAAGAATCACAGCTGACGTTTTGGGGGTCTTTTTTTTGTTGTTGTCCGTCTACAGCTTGGTCCTTCCATACCCTCTTATCACCTCCTGCTGCAATTCTACCCCACCCTTTGAGACTCAACCTGAATGCTCCCTGCTCCACAAAGGTTTCATCAATGCCCGGCCCCACCCAATAGTCCCCTGGAATCCCCACCCCCTCCGCTGTGAGTCCCCAACTCTGTGCATCCCTTGCCTCCCCATCAGAGCAGTTTCCATTCCTCACTCAACCCTCTTGTGGATTGCAAAGCCTCTTCCAGACAGAAGAGGCCTCCTTCATTGTGCTTCCCGAGCTAACCACACTGATTTTCTTACTACGATCCCTCCCCCTCCAGAAATGCTAGCCGAACTGAGGCAAGGAAACAATCAGAGCAGATACCGAGAGGGTCTCAGGAGAAACAGGGTACGGCACTGTTTCTGCTGCTCCCAATACGTCCCCCAGCCAAGGAGCTTTTACAGCCTCCTGGGGTGTGACATGATTTAAGAAGGCCTCAAGGTTCCAGCCTGGGATACAAAAAGCTGTAAATGAACTTTTCTAGGTTTACAGAAGAGCAGCATGGAGCTGAGAACAGAAGACAAACATCTGGCCAGGGAAGCCACCCCCTCCGCCTCACCCTCTAACCAGGGTCCCTGGGTTGAGACCACCTATATCTCTGGCCAAAGACACAAATTCTAAGAAGAGCTATTCCTTTCTTAAAAGCCAGGAAGCCCTTGGCTAGGGGGCAGGGCAGAGGGGTGGATGTGTCTTCACAACCTCCTAGGACACTTTCTGCAGTGTCCAGAGTCACATGAAGCAAACAATGCCTACAGGGTGACCCAGCATCTCCTAAAGGTTTTCCTAAGAAGGGAGTGGTTCAAATACAGAAAGATATTCTATCACGATGCTTGTTCACAGCACTACTTATAATAATAAAAAAGGCCGGGCGCG
>NW_016806571.1:2910560-2912140 GCF_001698545.2 Rhinopithecus bieti
TAAATATAAAAAAATAAAAATAAAAAAATAGCAAATGATCTAATAAGGGTTCGTTAAGTAAATTATGGCAGTTTGACTCAATGGAACCCTACGCAGCACTTACAAATAAAGAATGTAGCTTTGGCCGGGTGTGGTGGCTCATGCCTATAATCCCAGCACTTTGGGAGGCTGAGGTGGGCGGATCACAAGGTCAAGAGATCTTGTGAGACCAGCCTGGCCAACATGGTAAAACCCCGTCTCTGCTAAAAATACAAAAATTATCTGGGCGTGGTGGTGGGTGCCTGTAGTCCCAGCTACTTGAGAGGCTGAGGCAGGAGAATCGCTTGAACCCGGGAGGTAGAGGTTGCAGTGGGCCGAGATGGCACCACTACAGTCCAGCCTGGGCAACAGAGTGAGACTCTGTCTCAAAAAAAAAAAAAATGTAGCTTTATATCGCTTGACATGAAAAAGCAGTCATAATATAATAAATGCAAGGCAAGTTACAAAACCGTGTGCATTCACTACCCACTTAATTTATGTATGGATGTATGGTCATATAAACACACACGCACAGAAAAAAATCTAAAAAGGACATATGCCAAAATATTAATAAAAGGATAATGGGTGACTTAAATAAGCCTTCTTTAGACTATCTTGGGTGTAATCAAAACACAACAGAACTGTGTTACGTTTCTGTCTTGATGAGTCTGTCCTTTGAGGCTCTGTGAAATCTCTGTGAATCGGACTAACGATCACTTGATCCTCTGCGGCTGAATCTTCTCCACTAAGGAAGTGCCAGCAGACAGGATGCTTTACCACCTATTTTACTTTTTTATTTTTGGTCAACTCTAAGTCCATGGACTGCATACGTTTTCACTTCACACACAAGTTTCCCCTTTGGGGTAATATTTTAACAGCTATGAAGCTAACGATCATTTCGTTTTGCCAGAGTTGCCCACACACCTGGCTCCCCTGTCCTGGGACAAGGTGGCCAGAACCTCTTGGGCCTGCACCCCTCACCTGTAGCAATTCCATCAAAGAGAGACAGCACCCGGATGGGCTTCCTCTTCTCAGCTGGGACAGGTGGGTAAACCTTTGGAGGATCCTAAGCAGTGAGCACAACAGGTCAGATGTACGCCCAGTGGTATCCCAAGCTCCCACCCAGCGCTGGCCCTCCAGCCAGGCTCCTAGACCCACACACCCCGTGCGCAGCTCAGGTCCCACAACCACAGCTCAGCCAAGGGAGCTCGAGACCACGCCCCAGGCCCAGCACTCACAAATTCCTGGTCGTGGTTATTAGCGAAGAACATCTGAAGCCGGGAGGGCCAGTCCTCTCGCCGCCGCAGCAGCCCATAGGTACCCTTGTGCCCGCACATGTAGCAGTTCCAGGGGTCTTCCTTAATGGCCGCCTGGGCAGCCCCCGGCCCCACTAAGAGGTCCACACACTCCACGCAAAAGCACCTGGAAGGAAACTCAGTGAGCAGAGGAGATTCTCAGCCCTGGTCCAGGGAGGCCAAGGTGTGCTACCTGGAATGGAAAGACCGGGTCTGGAGCATGGCTGGGGTGGAGGGGGGGTCTGTGCGGAGGGGAGGGGAGGGGAG
>NW_016806571.1:2912380-2919980 GCF_001698545.2 Rhinopithecus bieti
GTGCGGAGGGGAGGGGAGGGGAGGGGAGCTAGGTGGGGGGCGGGAGCCTGGGGCCCAGCCTAGGAGACCAGTCTCACCTGCAGCAGTTGTTGTTTCCGCACATGAGCACCTCGCGGCCCCCGCAGCAGATGGTGCAGTAGGACTGGTAGCCGTCGTCGTCGTACTGATACGCACACTCCAGAAAGCAGTTCTAGACAGCAGCGGGAAGGGTCAGAAACCACCAGGGCGGGTCCCAAGACGGCCAGGACGAAGGGAGGCTCTGCACCTGGCCTCACAGAGCCTGACTCAGCCCTGGAGACATGATCCTGCCACCGCCCTAGCCAGGGTCAGGCCCCAGGTGCAGATCTGGGCAGGGGAAACCTCATCTGCCTGGGCACTGCCGTGGACAGAACCAAAGAGCAGCCTGAGGGCAAGGCCAGGAAGGGGCTGCACCACCACCTGGGCCTTCGTGCAGCCCTGGGCTTTTCTCCTGGGCTCCCGAGGGCACAGCAACCCTGCTACACTCTGCCTGAGCTTGTCCCCACTGCTCTGCTCCCATCCCCACATCTGGGGACTAAAATGGGGCTTGAGAGAGGTAAAGAATCTTTCAGAGGAGAAAAATGAGAGCAAGTGAAAAGCTTGAAGCCCAAGGGCCCATGTCATCAGGACTCGCTTCCAGAGGAAGCTCTGAAGTCTATGTCACACGCATACCAGGTGTCACCCTGTACATGCCCAGAAGCGGTGGACACAGTCAGCCAGGGGCCGAAGGGCTGGCCTCAATGGCACCTCTCCTGGGCGGCTGGGCTCCTACCTTGCAGTTTTGGCACATTCCTCCAACGAAGAGGGGGTGTTCCAGGGTGACGTTGAGGCTCCCACAGGAGATGCAGATGTCTGTAAGCAGAGTGAAGGGATGGGGTGAGTACAACCAAAGGGCCTCTCCCTGCCTGGGCTGGAGCCCAGCACCAGACCAGCCACAAAAAAGGGGTGTGCCGGAGTGGCAGCCAGAAGACTCCAGGGTGCCCCACATAAAAGGGAGGCACTGTGGCCCTAGTCTCAGAACGCCATCATCTCAGAGCACCAATGCCACCATCCACAAACAGGGACGGAGTGACAAGAGGACTGAAACCTGCTCATGAGAAGCAGCCCTGGCTCCAGGTTACTCAGGAGGGATTCCTGGGGTAATCCTCAAGTACTGACCCCTGCCCCAATCCTCCCAGGCCGAGGGTCCTGAGCCAGATCCACCTGAGCCAGATCCACCAGCACCAGGCTGAGGGAGGCAGTGCTGGCATGAGAGAGGTGAGCAAAGGTGAAAGGCTGAAAGGGGACCTGTAGGTGAGTTCAATCACACCCAAGAGGGGCTGCCCTTCTGTAGCCACTGGGGAGTCCCACACCCTGAAGGCCAACCCACGCCATGGACAGGAGAGCAGAATCATGGCACCAGGAAGACAGATGGTGCATGAAGCACGGTGAAGGTGGTGTGACACTCAGGACATGGCCATGTCATTCAAACCTTCCTAAGGGCCTATGCTACTCTGCCCCATGCCACACTAGGAGTGCCAGAGTTCCCAGGCAACAAACTCACCCTCAATGTTCCGGCACTTCTGCCGCACCTCATACACCAGCCGCTCTGCAAGGGGAGGAGAGCCGGCGTCAGAGGAGGCCGCGCCTGCTCCTCGGATGCAGGCCTCCTGGTGCCACCCTCTCCAGAAGCAGGCCAACTACCTCTTGTGCGCTCATCAATAATCTCCTTGACCTTGGGCTTCTCTGTTGTGCTCTTCCGGGGCTTTTTGGCTGGTGGAGGTGGTGCATAGGCAGCTGCCTCAGGTTCCACCCACATGTCTGTGTACACTTCTTTGTAGGGATTCTTCTCTTCTGGAGCAGGAAAGCAGGTGCCAAGGTCAGTTACAGGCTGACAGGAAACCCCAGCCTCCTCCCCCACTCTCCTTATAGTGGGGTGCAGCCTGGTCAGTTCTAGCCAGTCAACAGAGAGCAGGTCATTCAAGTTCTTACCCCAGGGCAAGAGAGACCCCAGTCATTCCCACTGGGCCCCTCTGTGGAGGCCTTGGCAGCCCTCCCTAAGCATGGCTTTCCCAGCCCTGGTGTGGCTCTGCCTGGCGGACAGGGGTCCCAGAAGGCTGGGTGCCCTTATTTACCTTCTGGTGGCTCCAGGCCCTTGGGGCCAGAGGGCTGGAAGCCCCCCAGGGCCCATTCAATCATGGGCTTGTTCTGCACCTCCACGGCCTTGGCAGTGTCACTCTCGTCGCTGTCATGGCACACCGGGAACAGCTTCCCTGCACGGCTGCTGGCCACCTGGAGGGTGACACGCCAGGGATGGGGTTGTCAGGACAGGCTGGAAGGCAGATGGATCAGGCTCAAGGCCCGACTCTGAGTAGTGAGGGTGCCACAGATAAGATGGGAGGAACCGTCCAGGAGGTGGATGTGCATACAAAGGGGTGAGCAAGGTGGGGAGAAAGGAGTCACTGCCTCCTGGGTCTCCATTCTGCTCAGGCCCGACCTGCACTCCAACTTCCGGGCCTCCTAGTGCTCTAGGCTCCTCCTCCGAGCTTCCAGCAGGGACACTCACCTGAAGGACCTCGTAGATGGCTTTGCGGTACATGGGCTGCTTGTTGTACGTGGCCTGGTGGAACGCACTGCAAAACGAGCTCAGCGGCATCAGCTTCTCAACACACACCTGGGGGGACAAGCCAGGCCTTGTTTGCTGCGGCTTATACTTGCAAGCACCCACCCCATGCCTTGTAACTGGCAGGGGCTGGGAGCCTTGAGAGTCTCAGCCCTGGAGGGGACCAGATGCAGTGATAAATAATTACCCGATGCAAAGAGGAGTCCAGACCAAGAGTAGGGAAGTACCTGAGTGCAGGTGGAAAGGAATTCTAGTGAATTCCTAAAACTGGGCCAGCATCCTAGCTCTCTGAGCCACAGGGGCAACCTAATTATCCCTACGGCTTCTTCCACCCACCACAGGCAGAGCAGGGGTGAGCAGAACCCACTTCTATCACCCCAATTCCAGACTGCCCCCAGCCAAATCCACAGGCCCTGGGATCAAGAACCATCCCCCGCCCCAGGCTACTGCCAAACCCCACAACTCACCACTGAGAATTTGCCGTCTCCAAACCACATGACCCAGCGGGTGCCTTCAGCTGCTCGGCTCCGGCCCGTCATCCACCAAGACACAATGCGGCCTGGCCACCAGGAGAAGCCCCGCAGTTTCCCCCACACCAGCTCCCCAATGCCAAAGCCCCGGCCGTCCTGGAGCCCCAAGGAGCAGAAATCATTACACAGTGGTCACGAGGCCCTGCCACCCTGATCCCCCCATGGCAACCCCAGCCCTGGGCATCTGGGGAGCAGGACAGCCAGGAAGGAGCTCCATCTGAATGAGGCAAGACAGAGCAAAATCGGGGAGACGAAGATGCCCGGGGTCAGGTGGAGAGAGCGAGCGGCCCGTGGGAGATGGAGAGAGGAGAGCAGGACGGGAGGAGCTGGCAGTGGAAGGCCCCCGGAAAGAGCTGGCCACGGCTGGTGAAGAAGCCGCTCACCTCGTACTCTGGCTCATCATCGCCTGCTTTGGTGGCGTTCTTGTCCCCAGCATCGGCCCCCACAGGCTCAGGTGTGGTAGCCACAGTGGGGGATGCGGGGTCAGTGGGCTGCTGCACAGCAGGAGGGCTGGCCTCCTCCACCTTCTGAGACTCCCCAGGCCCCTGGTTTTCTTCCACAGCATTCATTCCTGCAATGACCTTGGCTTTCTTCTCAGCCTGGGGAAACAAAAAACAAAAAGTCTCTCCAGGACTTTTTGACCTCTCCAGGAATTAGCAAGGCCACCTGACACTCAAGGGGACCATGTTTGACAAAACCTGGGACAGTGACAGAAGGTCAAGGGCTGGAGAGAACCAACCAGCTGCCTTGCCGTGAAAAATGGAAAGATTTGAAGTAGAGAGGTGAACTCAAATCACGCAATTCCAGCCTTCTTTTCTGCCTTTTAGGAAACCTTCCTCCCAGATCTAATCTTTCTCAATCTCATCAGCGTATCAGTTGCCTACCCTATGATATGGAAATGTTAATTCTTTTTTTTTTTTTTTTTTGAGACAGAGTCTCACTCTTTCATCCAGGCTGGAGTGCAGTGGCGCAATCTCGGCTCACTGCAACCTCTGCCTCCTGGGTTCAAGAGATTCTCCTGTGTCAGCCTCCCAAGTAGCTGGGATTATAGGCATGCACCACCACACCCAGCTGATTTTTGTATTTTTAGTAGAGACAGGGTTTCACCATTTTGGCCAGGCTGGTCTCTAACTCCTGACCTCAGGTGATATCCCCGCCTCGGCCTCCCAAAGTGCTGGGATTACAGGCATGAGCCACCATGTCCAGCCTATGGAAATGTTAATTCTATCCAAATATTAATCAGGCACTATTGTTTAGACACAGATATTGGTTCCACCCTCTCCTAAGCCAGGCATGTGCCTGTAATCCTAGTTACTGAGCAGGGAGGATCACTTGAGCCCAGGAGTTCAAGACCAGCCTGGGCAATATAGCAAGACCCTGTCATCAAAAATTAAAAAAGCAGGGTGGACCCTCTTTTCTTCTCCACAATTTCTCTGGGCAATCAATCCCTCCTATTCCTGGTTTCCAGGCCACAATTCTAGTTTTGTGATGTCTGCTGATGATGAAATCACTGCTCTGGGTTTAAAAGCCCATCTCCCCAGCACATGCTCAAACACCACAGGAAGCTCCCCAAGAGCCTGCCTGTTCCCATGCTCAGACGCCATGTTGGAGTTCTTATGGATCACACCCAATGTGTATTGTTACCAGATTCGACCCCTTCTATGTGCACCCTTCAGATCCATAAATACATGTATTCATTCAGTTATTTACTGAGCAGGCACTATAGACCAGGCGTGCTCTCTGCCATCCCACCAACAAATTAATAAGCCAAACCCCAGTTATTCTCCCATTGCACAGCCTCCATCCTTTCACCGTATCACACTCGTCTTTCAGGCTACGATCCACGCGCCCATTCCTTCTCACAACCCGCTCCAGGATCCCTACAAAGGAGAATGAAATCCTTGATACTTAGCTCTGAGAACCATTAGCCTTTTACTGAATCTAGGAAATACGGCTCTCAGACTTCAAGGCTCTGCACCCATTTCCACCATACCAGATTCAGTGGGGAGAAAACCCCATTTTCTACATGCCTTTCAAAAGAGCTCCCCCAGGGGCCTAGAGCTGCAAATGCAAACCCATCCTCAAGGGTAAAGAGGATAAGCAAGCAACCTGGAGCAGGAAGAGCTCTAATCTGAAGTTGGAGCCTCTACATTCCTGTCAGAGCCTCACAACCAGCAGCTGACTTTGGAGCAGTCCTTTCCGGTAGGAGTTGCTCCAACATAAAAAGGCACTTGAATGGAAGGATTTCTGGTAAGCTTTTCTGACCTGTTTAAGAATCTGGTGTATATATGGACCAATGATTCCCAGGACTCTCCCAAAGCCTGTCAGTGGACCCCCCAGATCCAAGGGTCCCAGGTTAGGAACCTTTGTTTGAAGCTCAGTGGTCCAACGTATTGTCTTATAGATTCATTTAATGTCACTGAGTCTTCAAGTCTTTGCCTCCAAGCCACAGACCAAATCTGTTTCTTATGGCGATTCCGAAAACACTGAAGATGTTAAATCCTACTTTTTCCTCTGACTCAACAAATTCTAAAACAGGATAATGCATCCTTTGCCCCCAACCCCCAAACAGCTGGGAAAATGAGCTCATGGATGGCGGAATGAGCTCACGGATCGGACTGCGGGGGTGGAAGAATGTGGAGTAATTGCTCATCGCTCCCTAGTCCCACTCTCACCTGGCCAAAACTCTGCCATCTCCTTCCTACTATCAATTAGCCATCGCCTCCTCCCATAGAGAAGGTGCACTGAAGTGTGGACCCCGCTATGGGGGAGGGTGCCTCCCTTCCTGGGATCCTCAGCTGCGTCAGTTACCCTCGCAGAGGAGCCCACACCTCGCCGCTGCTTCTCACCCACCACGCCTTCTCAAGCTTCAGGCATGGGTGGCTGACCTAGGGTGATGCCTTGGATGATCCAAAGACCCTGTTTCCAGGCGTGGCGAGGCCCCTGAGCCAGTACAAGGTGTGCAGGTGGCAGAGGGCGGGAAGGGGAAAGGACCCGCTATCACTTCCTCGACAGCGGCAGCAGCAGGTGGGCTGGGCTGCTCCCCAGGTCTAGGAGTCGTGCCTGACACCACCCTCAGCACTCCCCCACGGCCCCTTTGTCTCTCTTCTCAGCCCCTTCACAGCGAGTTCCTGAACATTCTTCTTCCCCCACAACTTCCCCCAGCTTGTCAGATGCCGCGCTGCGAGCTGCTCAGCATCCCCAGCCCACTTGGTGCAGAACACGCACCCGGCCCGGTGAGGGCTGGCGGAGGAGGAAGGGGCCTCCATCAGGACTGGGGCAGTGGGGTGGGGAAGGAAGAAGGGGTGGGTTAGCAGCGGGAGGCCTGACGAAAGGGGAAGAAGGGGCAGCCGGAGCTGGGTGGGGAGGGGCCTCATTAGAATAGGCCTGTCTGGGGCGTAGGGAAAGCACCCCTTCCCCCTGCACTCCTGTCTTCCTCCCCAGGCAAACAATAAGAGAAACAGGGGTAAACTCGAGGCTCTCCCATTTGGGCTGCAGGCCGCTCACCCCCAGGGGGGCAGAGAAACCAGGCGGCATTCAAGAGACACCACACCATTCCCCACTCCCTGCTGGCTCACGGAAGCCCCTGGTCCTGGAGTCCGTCCAGCCTGGGAAAGCCACCGGGAACTCCGGTGACTACTGCCTCCTGTCCACTCCCATCTCCTCAAGCAGTTGTCCCGCCTCCACCTCCCCCTGCGACTGCAGCGCTTCCCATTCCAAAGGTCAGAGGTCTGAGCGCCACCGTCCTCAAGCCCATGCGGCCTTGGGCTACCCTGGTGTCACAGGCCGGCCCCCTGTCAGGGTCGCACCGTGCCCTCCCGCCCCCCACCACTTCTTTCTGGCGGCCTGCCCGGAGGCTTCCAGGAACTCGCAGGAGAGGAAGCTGTCCCTCTCAAGAGGCCGCAAGCTGGCAAGGCCCTGAGGAAAGCGTGGTCCCCCAGCCAGGAACGCAGGTCAACAGGGAAGTGCCAGGCACCCATCTGCCAGCTCAGCTGAAGCTGCCTCCAACCCAACTCCTGGGCCACCAGCTCCGCGTGCCCCAGCCTGCAGTTACCACTGCCCGGGCTCCCAGCCGGCTGTTCTTCCTGTCCCCCGAGGGCGCCAGGTGCCACTGGAGCCCTCGAGGAGTGGGGCCTTGGGGCTCGTGGGCAGGGAGGCGGCGGGCCAGCACTAAGTCAGCATCTCCAGAACTCGGGCCAGGCCGGGACGCCCCGGCTGCTGCGGGCTGGGGAGGCATACTTGACTCTTTTCAAACCCGGAGGGCTGCGAGGATCCTCCCACCGGCCCTGCCGCCTCCCCGCCCCCGGTCTCCCTGGGGCTCCGTCCAGGAACCTACCCATAAGGCCAGGTGCAGCCCCTCTGCAGTCGCGCTCAGGTGTGAGCCCCGGCCCTGAAGCTCTGGAAGTAGCTGCCCGTCTGGGGGGAGGGGAAGGGGGCGATGGGGCTGGGG
>NW_016806571.1:2920411-2947263 GCF_001698545.2 Rhinopithecus bieti
CCGACGCTGGCGCTGGGCCAGCCCCTCTCCTCCGGTCCGAGGGGCGCGGGGCCGGGGGGCGAGGCCGTTCCCCGCCCGTTCCCAGGGCCCGCCCAGGCCCGGCTGCAGGGAGCGCCCCGCCTCCGGGAAGACCGCCCGGCCCCTCCCCCAGCTCTGGAAGAGATTAGCGCGGGGCCGGGGGGCCGGTAGGGGAGGGAAGGGGCTGCTCCCGAGCCGCCTGCCCGGAGGGAGCCGGGAGTCCGGGCGAAAGCAAGCCGGAGCTTTCGGACGGCCTGGGAGAGCCGGGAGAAAGTTGTGAAAAGTGAGTTTCTCAGAAGCACAACCGAAAAAAAAAAAAAAGAAAAGAAAAAGCTTACAGATAGGAGGCCCAGGAAGCTGTAGGAAAACTCAGCACACAGACGGAGAGTGACAGCAGGCGCGCGCAGACATTGGGAGCGCTCCAGATCGGGGATGTTTGGGGGGACTCCCGCATCCACACTATAGGTGAATAGAGAAGCGGAGGGGCCTCAAAAAGCGCGGCGTGAGGAGGTCAGGCTTCGAGTCCCAGGGCCCCTACGTCACTCCGGGCCTTCCCTGGATTTCTCATTTTCCTGTTTGCAAGGTTGGTCGCGGCGAGGGCGCTCCTTCAGAAAGTTCAGCAATTCCTTCATTCCCAGGCTCAAACATCTGCAGATCGAGAAGACCTGACTCCTCTCCTGGGGCCTCCAGGTGCGGCCTCCAGGTGCAGCCTCCACCATTTCAAGCTTCCTCCTCTTGAACAAAGGCACCTACCCCCAAGGCAGACGCAATCCCCACCCACAGCCCTCCATTACGTTGGCTGTAGGATCAGATAAAGAAAGACCCTGTTGGCTCTGCCCTCCAGGGGTTGAAGATTCCACTAGACTTGGAGAAATATGAAAGGATCACTGTAAAACAAACATATGTAAAGGTAACTATGCCACAAATACCAAGTAGAAAAAAATGGGCGGCATGGATGACAAAAGAGGTTAGAGGTGAGTTCCAGGTGAGCAGACTGGGCCTGGAGGCTGGATCGGACTTGGAATGAGGTGAGATAGGTGGGATGAACAAGAGCTGCCAGGCTGGGGAGGGAGGAGACCCTCGCCCACCTCCACCCTCCCAGTACAGGACAGGGCAAGGTAATGGCAAGCCTTCAGGTGCGTCCGTGGGTATATTCTGTAGCAGGGAAGAATAACCGCAGGTTTTCTGACAAGATGAATGAGTATTTTGGAAAGATCAGCCTAGTTTCAGTTGGCAAGATGAATTAGAAGGAAGAACCGAGCAACTGGAGGAAAATGCTCCCAGCAGCAGAGGGCTATTTGGGCAGCGACACTTGTTAGAAGATCTGGACTTGGCCGGGCACGGTGGCTCATGCCTGTAATCCCAGCACTTTGGGAGACCGAGGCAGGCGGATCATGAGGTCAGGAGTTTGAGACCTGCCTGACCAACATGGTGAAACCTTGTCTCTACTAAAAATACAAAAATTAGCCGGGCGTGGTGGCGTGCACCTGTAATCCCAGCTACTTGGGAGGCCGAGGCAGGTGAATCACTTCGACCTAGGAGGTGGAGGTTGCAGTGAGCCGAGATTGTGTCACTGCACTCCAGCCTGGGCGACAGAGTGAGACTCTGTCTCAAAAAAAAAAAAAATCTGGACTTCAGTTCTGTTTCCACCACCATGACCTTAAACAAGTCACTTAACCCCCAAGAAATCTGTTGTCTCATCTGCAAAACAGGAGTGATGACATCAGCCCTCTTGGGCCATGGAATGCCAGCATCCCCTAATGACAATGAGACAACTCCCTAGGTGCCTGGCTCCCAGCCACAGTCACCTGGGACATACAGGTGCTGGTATAATGAAGTCATAAGATGTGCAGTGAGGGAGCCTCCCCTCCCACTGAGGGCCATCAGAGCAAGCAAACCCTGAAGAGCAAGGACCCCAAACCAGAGAGCCTTCTACCTAGAAGACTTGGGTACAGACTCCCCCAACCCTGAGACCCAGAATCCATACAGCTAGGAAAAGAAGCTATTCGAAAAACAAGCAAACAAACAAAAACACAGGCCCTCTTCTGTTCCAACCCATCTTTTAACACAACTAAGGTATTTGCCTGGTACACATTTCCAGGGGCTCCCCAAGCGGAAGTGAGAAGCCCAGAATTTGTCCCTCTTGCCTGCTCCCAACCTTTAGGGAATGCAGTATGACTTGCTTCGCTGCTTCTCTCACTGATACCTCTTCTGCATCCATGCCAGTCAATGGGCCTGAGAACTCACTTCAGGCTCCTCTCAAAAGAAGTTTCTGGTTCTGGCTTGGCGGCCTCTTTCAGACACTGTCTCACTTATGATACCGGCTCTTCCATTATAACATGGCTAAACACCTTAGACTCCACATTCTGTGGTCTTGGGACATCAGACTGCAATGATGCCATGTGTGTAGCAAGGACTCAAAGTGTCAGAACTGGCCAGAACTATTCACTTTCTCTTGGCCCACATACTAAGTAGCTGTTCCCTCCTGCCGTCAAACTTCCTTATTCTCATCCTTTAACATTAAAATCAAATCTTACCTCTTCCACACAACTTCCCAACAAGCAAAAGGAAGCCTAGGCTCAAAGGTGTCCCTTTAACAACCCAGAGCATCTTCCTTCCCTCTCCTGTAACTATGCAGACAGGAAACACTGCCTTTTCTAGACTGAGTCACTTAAACAGAGATGTGTTTTCTTTGTGGTCAATGCACAAAGTCACACCCCAAAGCAGAAGAGACCCCAAGATCTAGAGCAGGGGTGATTTTACTAAAAGGAAAAATCCCCTTACTAAGATGGGGCAATCATCAAGGATCCTCAGGTCACACGTGCTCTTGAGCTTATAAAGTAAACCTCCCTGGCAGTTTACCAGATAGGTCTTTTGATTGAGTTAAAGATAGTCAACTCAAATACCAGCATCATGTAAAATAAGCCATGTTTTTGGATTTGTTATAAAAGTATGTTGAAAGGAAGAACTCCTGGACGAAAAGAAAATATGCTGGATGTCAAGAGCCTAAAAGAGGTGCTGGAAAGGAAGTATCCAGCGTGGTCCAACGGAGAGAGTGACCTGAGAATGACGGCACAGTTCCTGTTTGGTGGGCAGACAACAGTGATCCCATAGGCCTCCAAAGCCCAATAAAAATACCTCTGAAGGACATCTCTCTGCCCTGATCCCATATTCCTCAAGCAAACTTTCAATTCTAATTACATTTTCCGACTCTGATACCAGTAAGTTGCCAGAAAACAGCAGGACAAGTATTATGATCTGTGTGGTGAGGACATGTTCTGTTATCAATTGGTAAATCTAACATTCTGGGGTGCATCATTCTCCTGGGTCTTTGAAGAGTCATGATCATAAGTGTGTTAATGTGACTTTCCAGCCTCAAAGAACTGAGACGAGACACTAGGCCATCATGATACTTCTCCAAAGAGCAGCAATGCCTGGAGCTCATGCCTGACGTTTTACTCAAAGTTCAGTGCTCTGTGGCATGCTCTATCATAAAATCCAGTTCTGGCAGAATAAGGGTAGATGATGTTGCTGCCATCCCATAGGACATTTACCATGTGAGTCTCTCTACTCTGAATCAGAGAAGCCATGGTCCCTATAAAGCCATCTGCAAAGCAACACATACGAAGTCACTGCATGTTTTCCACCCCACACATATTCCCACCAACCCCAAGACCAGGGAGACTTTATCCAGACAAAAAGAGAGGTCAGGACGGATGTCTGTTCTGAACCTGTCCTCCTTCCACCTACAGCTCAAAAGCCTCAATGCCAATCAGTCAACACTCTGCGTGACATTCTAGGCCCCCACGAATCTGGAGGCCTCCGTGTGATATCATGAAGCCCACGCTTTGCCCGCCCACTTGCTATTCCTCATGCTGTTCCTTCTTCCTGGAAGGCTCCTCCCCTTCAACTTTCACCACCAAAACCCTGCATATCCTTCTACACCAGTCTGCCAGTGACCTCCACCGTGAAAGTTCCTCTAGCCCTGCACTGTCCAGGACCGCAGTTACTGGCTGCATGTGTCTATCTGAATTAAATACAAATTAAAATTTAGTTCCTCAGTCACACTGGCCACATTCCAAGTGTCCAAGAGCCACATGTGGCTGGAGGCTACTGAATTGGATGGTACAGATTTTAGAACATTGTCATCATCCCAGAAAGTTCTTTTGACAGTGCTGCCCTGTCCCCTCGCCCTTATCCTCCCCTCCTGTCCCTTTCTCCTTTACAAGATTAAATATTCCTAGAGGGCAGGGACTGGACCTCATTCATCTTCGTATGGAAGCAATGTGGGCTAGAGCATCTTGCCCAAAATAGAGGATTAAAACTGCTGAACTGAATGCAATGTTGTCTCAGGAACCGTAGACAAGAATTCTAATCGTTGCTAAGAGGTCCCAGTCTAGGGCTCCCAAAAGAGGCCGAGAATCCTTGTTTTCCTATTCCCTTGCAATCCATATGGAGGTTGCAAGCAAATGACCAGGAATGGGCTGCTGGCAGTGAAGCTAAAAATAGCCATGGAGCCAACAGCATGGAGTTAGCAGGACTTGTTGCTAAGGAGACCAGTCGCAGAGAGAGCAACTAAGCAGGGGGAAGGTGTCAGATGTGCACCCGGAGAGCAGAGGGGTCCAAAGGCTCCCACCTAGCGGTGTTCTGCCTTCTGGCAGCTCCTGGTTGATGCTCTAAGTGGGGCAAATGTTCCCCCTGTCCCTCCGTAACCCATCTCCATGGAAACCACCAGGACTGGGGTGAAGTACCAGCCCCTGGAAGGGAGGCCTCTGCCTGGAGCTTGTTGTTATGGCAACATCCCCCCTTCCTGTCACTCTCTCTCTCCTGGCTTCTCTGAAGGGAGAGAGGTGGGGGTCTGGTCTTGGCTTAGCCGGCATGACCAGGAAACACCCACTTCCTGACAAGACTAGCCTGTAAGGGGCTCTCCAGAAGCTCCTGGAAGCCTGAAGAGGCAGACCTTCCTTTCTTTTCACAAGGGCCTTGCAGATCATCTCGCCAGGAGAACCCCAGACTCACTTTGGTTTCATTGCATCTGGATCACCCAAGGAGGGCTTTAAAAATACAGATTCTTGGGCTCCACCTGTGTAGATCAGCAGGCTCAGGGTGGGGCCCAGGAATCTACTAACACCTCCCTGGGTAACTCTAATACTAGCCAGGTGTGGAAACACGGAGAGCCCTGGCTGTCTCTGTTACAAATGAGAACACTGAGGCCTAGAGAGTACCCAGCCCACTGGAAGGGTCAGAGTCATTCACTGGAGAGAAGTGGTCTGGAGAGAGGAGGGGTAGCAGAAGGAGATGGAGGTCAGCTCCCTCAGGGCATGCGCCCCAGGTGAGCCCCTCCTCTGGGCCTTTCCCGCCTGCTCCCAGTTCAAGCACAACCTGCTGCTGTTGGATGCTGGACTGTGATTTCAAACCAAAGCCCCTGACAAGCTGCCCCCTGTGGTGGAATGCGGAAGGTAGGGGGCTAGGAGTCTGGTTCTCAGAGTAGCCCAGGCAGATGATTTGGGCTGAAAGAGAAATCCATCCTTCCGAAGAAAAGCAAAAGGGTCACCATGGCAACTGCAGTGTGCTGCCTGGTTGGGCTCTATGCCATCACCCCAAACCTGGGCCCTGCAGCAGAACCTCCTCCCTGAGTCTAGGGAGAGGAACAGCATTTGGGCAAATGTGGTCAGGCAGGGACACCCCTCTAACCCCTGCACTGACCAGTCTAGTTTTAGAACCTGTAAGGGAACTGTGCTTTATCCTGGGAGCCTGCCTGAAGCTCACCTAAACACCGGATCAGATCCGTCAGTCCTTAGTACCTGCAATAGGTAGGCTTGGGGGAAGGGAAGCAAAGAGGTGCAAGAGCTAGTAGACACGATGGGGCTCTAGGCTTCTGTTACTCACAGCCTAACTGTGTACCCAAGACCCACCACACATGAAACCACAGCCCTCATTCAAGACAGCATGCAATTAGATGGTAAATTATGTGGTAGGGATGCTTTCTACATGTGCCGAAGGAACTCAGAGGCGGCTGGGATCAGTGAAGGCAGGAAGACTCAAGGAAAGATGAAAGAGCAGAAACTAGGAATGGGCACAACCTCCCAGGTTTTTCAGACAGGAATGGCCAGATCTAGGGGGCATCTGCAACTGCATGAGCTTCCTGGCAGATGAAGGGCAGGAATGAAAAGCATGAGCACAGCCTTAGGGTATTGTTAGGGAGGAAGAGTGGTAAGGGGCTTTTTGCACTGACACTCTAGATGAATTCTTCTAAATCAAGAGAGGAAGATGCAGGATTGGGGAGCCCACCTGCTGGAAAGGCAGTCCTTCCCTCTCGCTGATACCCTCACCTCCCCTTCTCCCCCCACCTCTATCCCAGAGCCCCTGGCTCCCTCATTCTCTCCCAGCCAACCCTACACTTCCCTAATGGTGTATGTTGGGAAGTCCCAGCCCAGCAGCCGCGCCATCAGGCTCTGGAGCTTTAGTGTCTGCCTTCCCTTTCCCTACAGCTCTGCCCCATAAGGGGAAAGCTTCTCCACAAACCCAGCTCTTCCTTCCTGCTCACTTCCACCCCCTATCCCGGAACTGCTGGGTCTGCACAACTCTACCAGTGACTGAGTCTGGGGCCAGGGAGCAGAGATGCCACAGCGGCGGTGGGGAGGGTGGCAGTGCCCCATGACCCCGGATCTCACATGCCCCTTACCAGGAAATTCAACTGGGAGGGGATGCCAGGTCTTTCACTGAGCAGGGCGCTGAGCAGGGCGTTTTACAGCTGATGACGAGACCTTAAATAACCCCTAGCTTCTTCGGGTCTTGGTTTCCTAACTAGCCTAATGGAATCGCATGTATCTGCTAAATATTACAGATAAGATCAAAGGAAGCCAGGAGGGACTCACATTTGAGAGGTGAGGGACTTCATGACAAGTTTGCTTTAGGGACGTGTCGATGCTGTCACTTTGCTTTAGAAACTGGACCCTGGAGAGAAGTGTTAAGTTTATACTAAGAGGGGTGTGGGCCAAAAGGAACCTGGTAAACCTTAACAGCCAGGCCTGTTTTCCCCACCCTTCCCCCACCCCTTCTCTAGGCTCCGGGGGTCAAAGGGAGGGGCCTAAAGGAGCCGCATTCAGATTCAGGCATGCAGACCCTCTCAAGTTTCAGGGTCCAAAGAGAAGACTCCAGAGGATCCCAGCAGACAGGCATTGCGGTAACTATTGCTGAAAACAGCGGGAACCCTGCCATCTCCATCCGAAAGGAAACATTTAAATTCCTGTACCAAGTCCTTTCCGGTCTTTCCCCCACAACCCTGTTTGGAAACTGTTCCCTAGGTCTGCCCGCCTTAGAGTCCGTACTTCTTCCTTGCTTGTTATTCAAGATTAGACTGGCAACCCAGGCCATATCAATCACCCGGAGAGCTCAGGAAGCCACCCGTGCTGGGCACATCACTAAATTCCCCACATGATTAACCTGGCCCAGGTAGTCATGTTTAAGCAAAATGTGCAGAGAGGCCCCCACCACCAATGCAGGTGATACAATAAATACATCTACCGATACATCTGTGTGGGACTCTCGTCTGTGCCAGATTTGGTTTACTTCTAATCATCTGAAGCTTGGTGGTTTTCAAGCTGTAGTAAGTACTGGTATCATCTTGGGGGCTGGCTAGAAAATCAGACCTACAAGTACTGCCCCAGAGCTTCTGCTCCAGGAGTGTGCCTTTTTAATGCACTGCCCAGGTGGTTCTGGTGGGATAACACACAATCCCACCCTTTGAGAAACACTGACGTCTAAGAGCATCTTTGGTATATAAGCAAGTTCATTCAATTCTTTTTTTTTTTTTTTGCCTCACAAAGCTGCCTTTCCAATAGCATCTAGCATCAAATATACAGGCAGCTGAGCTGTTATTCCTGTTTTTGCTCAATCCATCTGAGTTACAAGTGAAAGTAATATTTATACTGCCCACCATTCATGGACTAAAGAGGAACAGGGAAGAGCTGTGGCATCTGTAGAGTTGCTATTGAAGAATGGCAAGTCAGAAAAATGGTTAACATTCACACACACACACACACACACACACACACACACACCCCATGCAGTTGGCCTGGGAGGGAGTGCAGACTGAGAGGTGAAGGATGCGGGGTGGCCGCAGGGAGTTGATGGAAGTCAGAAAGGGCTCCACAGAGGACATGGTGGCACATGCCTGTAATCCCAGCTACTTGGGAAGCTGAGGTGGGAGGATCACTTGAGCCCAAGAGTTCGAGGCTGAAGTGAGCTACGATCAGAGCATGCCACTGCACTCCAGCCTGGGCGACAGAGCAAGACTCTGTCTCAAAAATTAACGTAGCCCCGGCGTGATGGCTCACGTCTGTAATTCCAGCACTTTGGGAGGCCAAGGTGGGCAGATCACTTGAGGTCAGGAGTTCGAGACCAGCCTGGCTAACATGGTGAAAACCCGTCTCTACTAAAAATACAAAAATTAGCCAGAGGTGGCTGGGTATGGCGGCTCACGCCTGTAATCCCAGCACTTTGGGAGGCCGAGGTGGGTGGATCACCTGAGATCAGGAGTTTGAGACCAGCCTTGCCAACATCTCTACTAAAATTACAAAAATTAACTGGGCGTGGCAGCACATGCCTGTAGTCCCAGTTACTCGGGAGGCTGAGGCAGGAGAATCACTTGAACCAGGGAGTCAGAGGTTGTGGTGAGCCGAGATCGTGCCACTGCACTCCAGCCTGGCGACAGAGTAAGACTCTGTCTCAAAAAAAGAAGAAGAAAAAAAAAAAAACCTGTCCCCATTGACACCAATCTGCTGGCTTCTCAAAAGCAGCTTATCCAAACCCTCACTCAAAAATCCACCCCCTCCTAAGAGAAAATGTCTTAATGACCTTGGGGTAGACAGATAATTCTGAGAGATAACACACACAAACACTGACCAATAAAAGAAAAAAATGGGTAAGTTGGACTTTATTAAAAACTTCTGCTCATCAGAATACATAAGAAAATGAAAAGTTCACCCCATCATCCTGCCTCAAACCTGCTATTCCTCCAGGATTCTCTAGCTCAGATAATGAACCCTGTCCCCAGCCCAGCCACCAATACTAGGCAAATTTTTCCCTCCCCTCCAACCAGGACCAGTTCTAGCAATTCTTTCAAGTCTGCCTCTCATTACCTCAACCCTCAGTCAAGGCCAAATGTAATGTTCTCCTACCTGGTCCTGCTTCTAAACTTCCCCTCTCTGGGGAATCCTTACCATCCTGCCAGGTTATCTTCCCAAACTACATGTCCAATTCTCTTCCACTCCTGCTCTCCACTGCACAACGAAGCCTAAATTTCTCAGTATGGCAGGAAGACCCTTGAGGATGTGACCCCCTTGCTTTCTAGTTCTCTCTTCTTACCCATCCTCCCTAAGCCCTGCACCCTATTGCCAGATCTGCTATTCCCTAAACAACCCGGAAGTGCCTCCTTCTCTTTGCCCTCAGTAGTTCCTTTTCCTGAAATGCCTTCCTCCTCTTTTACACTTTTATTTATTTATTTATTTGAGACAGTATCTCACTCTGTCACCCAGGCTGGAGTCCAGTGGCATGATCACGGCTCACTGCAGCCTCGACCTCAGCCTCCTGAGTAGCTGGGACCACTGGCACACAACACCATGCCCAGCTAATTAAATTTTTTTTTTTTTTTGTAGAGAGGGGGTGTGGCCACGTTGCCCAGGCTGGTCTTGAACTCCTGGGCTCAAGCGATCCTCCCACTTTGGTCTCCCAAAGTGCTGGGATTACACTGCACCCAGCCTCTTTTGCACTTACTGAAATTCTCAAAGGATGCCTGCCTCCTCCAGGAAGCTTTCCTGGAGTCCTCCAGAAGCTGCTCTCATGCTCCTTTATGATTCATGTTGGGCTCTTATTACACAGGAGCACAGAGCAAGCCCCATGCTCCACCTGCCACTGAGGCTTGTTGGGAACATTCCTGCCTCCTCCACTTGACAATGTCTGCCTCTGGGACAGGGACTGTATCCAACTGGTCTCCCCCTACCCCACCACTAGCATAGTATATGTGTATTTACTAAGTACGGAATTACTAAGCAGTAAGTAGTAAGTACTGAGGTTCATTAACTCCTTTAACTAGTATACTGGCCCCTTAATAAAGTGGCACAGAGGGCTCTGGCAGACCACCCCATACTTGAACATCCCATGGCCTCCCTGACAAGCAGTCTGGTTTTTAAAGCAGAGAGAACATTGGCCATTATATTTTCTGCTTTGTCAGCCCCATAGACAGTGCTATGGGAAAGTTAAAGTTGGCCTAAATATTGGAGAAACCTTGAGGTGCTCTAGACGCCAAACTCCTAGAGGATTTCTTTGACCATCTCCCTTCGGACCCCATTCCATGCCCTTCCCCCACTGTCCCTGCCAAGCAATCCTGTTCAGGTCAATGGCGGTACACTGCCTCTCCCTGCGCACCGCCTTCCCTGAGGTCCTTAGGTAGGGCTAGGGAGTTGCTCGCATAGTCCTTCCTTCAGTATTTCTAAAACAACCCTGCCCTGGCTACAGCACAATTCATTCATTTATTACCAACCTCTCGCAGGAGAGGGTAGGGATTCTGACTTACCTTTAAATTTGCTTCCTTAGTGTCTAGAGAATGTTGGAACATAGTAGACACCCAGACACACAAGGTGGTATCTTAAAGACTGAGCACACAGTATCTGCTCAGTAAAGGCTGGACAACCCTTTGGGTTTCTTGTTTTGTTTTGTTTTGAGACAGGGTCTCGCTCTGTTGCCCATGCTGGAGTGCAGTGGCGCAATCTTGACTCACTGCAACCTTCACCACCCTGGCTCAAACGATTCTTGTGCCTCAGCCTTCCAAGTAGCTGGGATTACAGGCATGTGCCACTACGCCCAGCTAATGTTTGTATTTTCAGTAGAGACGGGGTTTCACCATGTTAGCCAGGCTGGTCTCGAATTCCTGGCCTCAAGTGATCTGCCCGCCTTGGCCTCCCAAAGTGTTGGATTACAGGCGTGAGCCACTGCGCTGGACCAAAGGTTTTAAAAACAAAGTTTTTTGTTTTTTTTGATATGGAGCCTGACTCTGTTGCTCAGGCTGGAGTGCAGTAGCGTGATCTCGGCTCACTGCAAGCTCCGCCTCCCGGGTTCATGCCATTCTCCTGGCTCAGCCTCCCACGTAGCTGGGACTAGAGTAGCTGGGACTACAGGCAGCTGCCACCACGCCCGGCTAATTTTCTGTATTTTTAGTAGAGACGGGGTTTCACCGTGTTAGCCAGGATGGTCTCGATCTCCTGACCTCGTGATCTGCCCACCTCGGCCTCCCAAAGTGCTGGGATTACAGGTGTGAGCCACCATGCCCAGCTAAAAAGAGTATTTATAAGGATGCTTCATGTATGTGCCTTTAGAAGAGACATATATGCGAGGTCTGAGAATTCACTCAAATATTTAATTTAGAATTTATATACAAGGTAATCTAGGTAACAAAGAGAGTGCAGATCATGATTCCAGTCTCACCCCCCAACCTGCCATGATGGAATTTTAGAATCTCTGGGGTCATCTCATTTATTTCTGTCACATTATAAACCAGGAAAGCAGAAAAGACCTCCTCACATCCATAGCTAAGGAGGGGCAGAAGCTGAGACGAGAAACCAGGCCTCCCAAATCTCATTCCAACATTTTCTTAATCCAGTTTCACAACATCATCCATATGGTCATGAAAAAACAGCAATTCAAGGGCAAGGGTTCAGGACCACACGAGTAGGGCTGGGAGGGCTGATCGGGGAGGCTGAAAGGGACCCGAGCCTCCTGGCAAAGAGGCATGGGGAACAGCCCCAACAACTGCAGGCCAGGGGCAGGAAGAGCATGCGCAGGCTGGAAAGCCAGGCCAGCTCTCTCCCTCTCTTCTAAGTGCATTCTTCAATTTCATGACAATTTCCAAGCCAGGAAACCAGGAAAACTGGGAGTGTAGGTGAGTCATTTGGGTACACAACAGAAGCAAGGTGAGATTTGGAGTCTAGTCTGGCCCACTGGGCCACTCCATTAGGATACTCATGTGGCTGCAACCTACTTACCTAGATAAATCTTAGTTTTCTAATAGCAAAATAGAGGTTAAAAAAATACTTCTGGCCGGGCACGGTGGCTCATGCCTGTAATCCCAGCACTTTGGACGCTGAGGCAGGCGGATCATGAGGTCAGGAGTTTGAGACCAGACTGGCCAACATGGTGAAACCCCATCTCTACTAAAAATACAAAAAATTAGCTGGGTGTGGTGGCAGGTGCCTGTAATCCTAGCTACTCAGGAGGCTGAGGCAGGAGAATCGCTTGAACCCAGGAGGCAGCAGTTGCAGTGAGCCAAGATCGCTCCACTGCACTCCAGCCTGGGTGACAGAGTGAGACTCCATCTCAAATAAAAACAAAGACCAAAAAAAAAAGGTTTCTTATATATTAAATAGAGGTAACATGTTTTAGGATTGTGGTAACAGCTAATGCTCCTGGCATAGTGCCTGATGTAAAGTAGGTGCTCAGTAAAGTTCAACACCCTTTCCCTGGTTCAGGCTTTGCTGTGGCCAGGAGCTGGCCCTGAACCAGCTACTAGTGAGGCGCCTACCCCACCCTGCTTCTTTTTTTCTCACCACTAAAAAGTAGGGGTTGTTCTAAGAGCTGTTCTCTCTGTGTCCCAGAAGTGAAGAATCCAGTGCGCAACCAACCCATCTACTTACAGGACAATGGGGAGTCCCTTTGTGGCAACGTTCGTAGCCTATGGTAAAGGCCAGCCCTCAAAGTCACTACTGGTTACAGGCTGTCATGGGAGCCTCTAGAACTTGTTCAGCCTTTGGGTAAAGTATACTTGCTGTGCCTACTCCAAACATCATCCTCTCCTTCAAGGGTGATGTTATTTTTGAGGCCACCCTACAAAAGGTCAGGTATGGCAAATAAGTGAGGAATGTCTTCCAGTCCAAATACCTTAAAACTGCTACCCATACAGTTGGCTAATAATTTGGTTGGAGCCTTTACTGGTCTACTTTGCACTGCCATTTCCCCTGAACTAGACTAAAGCCCAGGAGATCACACCTTATTCATCTCCTCCTTCCCACTGCCCCTAGCGCAAGGCCCCTTTACTTAGTAGGTGCGGAGTGACTGCTTATTAAATGGAATATGGCACAGCAGGGGGGACCTTCAGGACATTCATGGCCTGCTCTCCCCAGGGCGGACAGGAAGCACAGTCTGTTGAGACTGCAGGGTTGTAAAGTCAGAGGAGGCAACATTTGCTAAGCTCAAAGAAGCAGCAGCACAAATGGCCAATAAACATAGGAAAAGATGTTCAACCTCACTTATTATCTGGGAAATGCCAATTAAAAGCATAACAAGATACTATTTTCCCACCCATTTGACTAGCAAAATACTGATGTTGGCAAAGGTCTCCTCATACCCTGTTCACAGAAGCATAAATTGGCAGTGCCCTTTTTAGAGGGCAGTTTGGCAGATGTCATAAAATGTTAAATGCACATTCCCTTCAACTAGGCCTTTTTCTTTCTAGGTATATATCTTAGAGAAACAGATGCACAAAGATGTATGACCAAGGATGTTCACAGCTGCAATGCTAAATAGTAAAATATCATAAACAACATAAATGCCCACCAGTATCAGAATGGCTAAATAAAACCATGGAATCCATATGGTGGAATATAATAGTAATTACATGGCTAGATTGCACAGACTTACTGGAAGTCAAAAACCAAGCTGTAAAACGAAACTACAGTGTGGTTCCATTTGTGTAAAAAGAAAAGGAAAAAAAGGACCCCTGAAGCAAAATTACGTATTTACACGCATACACACAGATAGTAAAAAAAATGAGGACATACACCAAGCTGATAACATTAGTATTTCTGGTGAAGGAATTAAATTTTCAGGCCAGGTGTGGTAGCTCATGCCTATAATCCCAGTACTTTGAGAGGCTGAGGCAGAAGGACTGCTGAGCCCAGGAGTTCAAGACCAGCCTGGTCAACATAAGGGGACCCCCATCTCTACAAAAAATTTAAAAACTAGCCGAGTGTGGTGGCACATGCCTGTTTACTAAGGACGCTTAGGTGGGAGGATCACCTGAGCCCAAGAGGTTGAGGTTGCAGTGAGCCACGATCATGCCATTGCACTCCAACCTGGCCAATGGAGCAAGACCCTATCTCAAAATAAAATTTTGGGGTGGCAAGTTTGGGTGGACTTTTTCACAAGAATGTATTTGTGTAATACTTACATAATTTAAAATCCTGTCTAAAAAATTATCAAGTTCCTATTATATGCTAGCTCTGTGTCAGGAGCTTTTAATGTTGTATGTTACCTTATTAATCCACACAACTCCAAGATGAGAACTGTTCATTGATTTAGCACACTTTCACCCTGCACCTCCCACATGCCAGCCCTGGGGGCAGAGGGTGCCCAGAATGCCTGTATTGAACAAGTTTAAATGCAGAAATGGGTAGAGGCAGAATACAAGCTGGTGAGTGCTGCTGCCATGGGGATGCAGAGTACAGCCAAGTCTATCCATACAGCAGTAACCTCAGCTGGGGTACAGGGTAAGTAATGCCTAAGGTCCCACACCCAGTAAGTGGGACCCCACTCAAGGCAGTATTTGAACTTGCCTCCAAAGGCCGCAGTAGACAGCAGCCGACCCTTAAGGTCCATGAAGGCTCTGCTATCTGCTGGGCAGCCCTGGGCGGAGGGAGTGGGTTGTACCTGAGTGCTGTGAGGGAAGGGAGGGGAGACTATGATATTCCAGACACAGATGTTTCATTATCACTATTCAATATTTATTAAGCATCTAATAAGTATAAGGATGCATGAGTCGAGGGTCCCTACCTTCAGGTTGGAAGCAGTAAAGAGACCAGATCCTAGTGCTCTAGGTGCAGTAGGACATGGTACCTGCTGCCTAGACAGAATTTAGAATCTGGCTGGGGTGAAGAGACTAATGAGCGAGTCATGCCATCGATGTGCTGTAACTGAGTCCTAAAACCACCAGCAGTGACACAAACTGGAGTGAGTGGCTTCCCAGGCAAGATGACTGCCCAGCTACTGACCCTGGGTCTCTGCGCTCATCTGCCTTGCAGAGCTACAGGGAGGGCTAATGAAGCGAGAGGCCCTTCCTAAACCCTCAAGCCCTTCGCCAGAGTGTCTTTTGCTCTGAGAATTAGAAGGAAGAGGAACTAAGGGATTGCGTTCCTTTGGGAGGAGGAACTGCCCCATCCCTGCCCTCCCCACAGCCCTGGCCAGCTCTGCCAGGCCAAAGAAGGTTCTTCTCAGCTCAGAAGCCCGGTGAGAACAACGGGAACGCAGGATGGAGGAGATTCTGGCCCCACTTTACCCATGGAGCCTGTCCATACCAGTCCCCATGCCATCCTCCAGGTATACCTGTCAGCACCCCTGGAAAAACCACCTCGAAATCAAGGGTGTGAGCCCTTGCCATGGTGGAAATCCAAGATCTCATGCTCCCAGAGAAGTGATCCCACATTCACCCACCTCCTAACTGCTTAGCCGACCGGTAGGTATTCATTGGGCCTGTTCTCCCTGCCCATTGTATTAGGCCAGACAGGGGAAGACGTGATTAACACATAAGAAATAGTGAAAAATACCCTGATGAAATATGATTGAGTGCTAAGTAATATTAACAGTAAGGACAGTCTGAGTGCAGTGGCTCACGCCTGTAATTCCAGCACTTTGGGAGGCCAAAGCAGGCAGATCACTTGGGGTCAGGAGTTCAAGGCCAGCCAGGCCAACACAACGAAACCCCATCTCTACTTAAAATACAAAAATTAGCTGGGTGTGGTGGTGCGTGCCTGTAATTCCAGCTACTGGGAAGGCTGAAGCGAGGCACGACAATTGCTTGAACCCGGGAGGTGGAGGTTGCAGTGAGCCGAGAGATTGTGCCACTGCACCCCATCCTGGGAGACAGAGTGAAACTGTGTCTCAAAAACACAAACAAACAAAAACCCAGCAAGGGTTACAGGGATTCAGGGAAAGGAAGAGGTCATTGTGGACTGGAGAAATCTTGGAAACCTTCCTGGAGGAGGCAGCAGCTCTTGGCCTCAACCCTGAAGAATGGACTGGGGAAAGCACAGCAGGAATAGTGACAGGAAGGAAGGAGCATGGCAAGGTCCCCTCCTACAGGACACCCTCCTATTAGAGGACTGTAGTGAAAGTGGGGTGGGTTGATTGTGGAGGTCGCAGGGTTGAAGACTTGAGACATAGCCAGAGGGCATCTGACATGATGGGGGAGACAATGGGGAGCCACTGGAGGTTCTACGGCAGGGTGTGATCATGATTAAAGCAAAGCTTAGTCCTCACAGGACTAGTAAGCAGGTGAAGGAAGAGCAACAGGAGATGGAACAGACACAAGACAACAACTTCCTTCCCAGCAGCAGGAATTCTCACTTCAGCCTCAGGGACTGCGGAAATGTCTCATTTTCCCCATTCACTTATTTTCCAGTTCTTTCATTTTGTGGCCTTCTGAGTCGTCTTAAATCTTGGGGGAGGGAAAGCCTGGAGTGGGTAATCTAGGGTGGGCTCACTCAGTAACTGGTCTGACAAGGGTGGGCAAGGAGAAGCAAGTTAAGCTGGGGAGTGCATTCTGAGGGAAGAACCCCCCAGGTGGGGCACACAGCCTAGGGGAAGGGCTGGTGTGGCCTCGGGTCTGGTGGCAGCTCCCCAGCAGAGCACTGGGAGCCCTTCTGACCCCGCCCCACCTTCCAGCCGCATTTCCTAGCTGCTCTCTGCCCACACCCGCTGTGCACCACCACAACAAACTCCCGTTCCTGAAAAGCCCATGTGTCTTGTGCCTCGGGAGGTATGTGCTTGCTGTATTCCTCCCTCTGAAATGCCTTCCTCACCCCTCCCCTAAATTCCAGTTCAACCGTCAAAAGTCAGAAGCCACCTCCTGCTGATGCATAGCTGACCCCAGGCAGCATTCGTTGTCTATGCCCAGTTCAGGGCAGCTCTTTCTGCAGGTGCTATGAGCCCTCATTCTATCACGGGAAAACTAGGAATCCTCCATGCCTTCGGTAGCCCCAGTATCTTACGTGTCGCTCAGCTGTGGAGGCTTCTGGAAATCGGCTCAGTAAAGGTGCCCTGAATGAAGGGTTGCAGGCGTTGCATCCTGAGATTAGGAAGTGCTGGCTGGCCCTTCAAGTGATATTGCCTGGGGAACAGCTGGAGCTGGGTCCTGAAGGCTGGGTGGTTTGTCAGGAGGGGAGGTGCCTTTTTTGGGAGGAGGTGGGTAGTTGGATCTAGGAGGGTGGGTAAGTGGTTAGTGGATCAACACTGGCAGAGGGTGGGCGGTGGAGATCTGGGGATGCAGTTAACAGAGGTTGCCGCTTGAGATCAGCTGAAGGAGGTGGGGAGGAACCTGCAGGGGCCTTGGGAAGGCCCAGGGAGGCAGTTTCAGAAGGGCTCAAATGTCAGAGAGCAAAATGAGACTGAGAAAAGAGAAGAAATGTCCGTGCTGTTATTACACCACTTAGAAAACATTACAAAAATTAGCCAGGCGTGGTGGTGCGTGCCTGTAATCCCAGCTACTGGGGAGGCTGACGCAGGAGAATCGCTTGAACCTGGGAGACGGAGGTTGCAGTGAGCCGAGATCGTGCCATTGCATTCCAGCTTGGGCAACAAGAGCGAAACTCTGTCTCAAAAACAAAAAACAAAAAACAAAAAAAAACAGGCCTTATAGGCTGGATGCAGTGGTTCACGCCTGTAATCCCAGCACTTTGGGAGGCCAAGGCGGGCAGATCACCTGAGGTCAGGAGTTAGCGCCTGACCAACATGGTGAAACCCCCATCTCTGCTAAAAATACCAAAAGCCGGGTGTGTTGGCAGGTGCCTGTAATCCCAGCTACTCGGGAGGCTGAGGCAGGAGAATCGCTTGAACCCAGGAGGGAGAGGCTGCAGTGAGCCAAGATCCAGCCATTGCATTCCAGCCTGGGCAACAAGAGTGAAACTCCATCTCAAAAACAAACAAATAAACAAAGAAAACAGGCCTGATAGCAACAGCTACTACTCTTGAGTCTGAAGGGGACTTGGGAATCTTGAAAGCTACCTGTGTTTTCCCAACATTCTTGATACCTGCATCTAGCCCTTCCCTAACCCCAGGCATAGCCCAGGAGAAGACTGTGTGACAGTCAGGGGCTGGGCCCCACATCAGAATAGGAAACCTAAATTCTAATTCCATTCTAGTCCTGTTCCCAATTCTTCATTGTGAGCTTGTGGCCAGTTATAAAACTCGGTCACCCCAAGTCACCTAGTCTGAAAATGAGATCAGTAGTTCTAAAACTTGTACTAGAACTCATGGAATTCTTTAATTATAGCATATGAATAAAGAATAATGTTATATTAGCAGAAAATATATTTTGTTTGGAGATCTCCACATCGCAAGTCACATGTACTAAAGTCTTTTAAATTAAATCAACATTTTGGTTTTTCTGGTAATGCCTACTGTTACCTTCATTGGTTAGGAGTGGGGATGCAAATGCCAAGGGTTGAAGACTTACTAGAAAATCTTTTGAGAATTGCTGGAGCCAGGTGATGGCAATGGGAGGTCGTTACGCTACTCTCGGCTTCTGCATATGTTCGAAGATGTTCATGAGTTTTACAAAATTCGTTTTGTTTATTGAGACGGAGTCTCGTTCTGTCACCCAGGTTGGAGTGCAGTGGCACAATCTTGGCTCATTGCAACCTCCGCCTCCTGAGTTCCAGTGATTCTCCTGCTTCAGCTTCCCAAGTAGCTAGGATTACAGGTGCCCACCACTACCCCCAGCAAATTTTTGTATTTGTAGTAGAGACGGGGTTTCAACATGTTGGCCAGGCTGGTCTCAAACTCCTGACCTCCCGTGATCCACCGGTCTCGGCCTCCCGAAGTGTTGGGGTTACAGGTGTGAGCCACTGTGCCCAGCCCAAAAAAGTCTTTTTAAATTTTACTAGAGACCTAAAATTGAGAAAATGTATCTATGATCTAATTTTTTCTGGGAGTTCACTGTAATTGAGGGCAGGCCTCCATACTGCTTCTTCAAGGGAGCATAGTTTGAGAATCACGGAATTTCTGAAAGTTCTTCCAGGTCCTAAAAGTCATAATGTCTAAGCTTCTTGCCCCAGGGCTAAATGAGAACAGAAACACTTCGTTCAAAGAACCAGGAGCTAAAAAGCAAAGCCCCTGTTTCCGGGTTGCAGGGAACCCAGGAGTGCGGTGACTGACTGAGAGAGAACAGCCCCATTCCTGAATTTCCACCCCAAACACAACATTCCACGCACAGGGGTAAGTGCCTCTCCTCCCAGACCTCAGACAGGCTACCCTTTCTCCGGGCTCTTCCGGGAAAGTAGTTTCTGCCTTCCTGGATCCCAGAGGAAATGAAAACAATCAAGCAGCCAGAACCCCCACCCTGTTCTGCACTTTTCCTTTTTTTTTTTATTTGGAGATGGCGTCTCACTCTGTCGCCTGGGCTGGAGTGCAGTGGCGCGATCTCGCCTCATTGCAACCTCCACCTGCTGGGTTCAAGCAATTCCCCTGCCTCAGCCTCTCGAGTAGCTGGGACTACAGGCACACACCACCACACCTGGCTAGTTTTTTGTATTTTTTGTATATATATATATTTTTAAGACAGAGTTTTGCTCTTGTCATCCAGGCTAGAGTGCGTGATGTGATCTCCACTCACTGCAATCTCTGCATCCCAGGTTCAAGTCATTCTCCTGCCTCAGCCTCCCGAGTAGATGGGATTATAGGCGCCTGCCACCATATCCGGCTAATTTTTTGTATTTTTAGTAGAGACGGGGTTCTGCCATGTTGGCCAGGCTGGTCTTGAACTCCTGATCTTAGGTGATCCGCCTGCCTCAGCCTCCCAAAGTGCTGGGATTACAGGCGTGAGCCACCGCGCCTGGCTAATTTTTTGTATTTTTGGTAGAGACGGGGTTTTACCAAGCTAGCCAGGCTGGTCTCGAACTCCTGACCTCCTTGCAGCTTCCCAAAGTGCTGAGATTACAGGCGTGAGCCACCGCGCCTGGCCTCTGTTCTGCACTTTCTCTAGAGAAAGCTCTCACACAAAGGCAAACAGATGAACAGGGCCGCCTTCCCCTGGAGGCCTGGGGTAAAGACGAAATGAGAGCTGAGTTCACGTGAAGTGCCCCACGTGGTGGCAGTTTCTTCTCTTTTCCTGTGCAGCTAGGTCACCACCCACTTCTCTTTGTACCCCGTTCTCTACTAATCAAACATACAAGACAGCTCAAAAATTGTGCGTGGCGAGTTGATTTTCCTCCTCACTCTTTCAGCCTCCATTTTCTCACCTCTCTGCATGGCTGAAGCCCTCCATGGGCTGTTCCCACCTCCCCGACCCCTACAGAAGCTTCTCTGAAAAGTCACCAGCTCCTTCCAGGTTGTCCAATGCCATGGGCATGTCTCAATAAATTCAGCTTTCCCTAGGGCTGGGTAGCCACCCTCCGGGAAAACCCCTTCCTTCCCCAGATATCGCTCTGTCCTGCCTTCTCCCTCGGTCCCCGCTGCCTGCCACTCCTCCTCTCCATGTGACCCACAAATGTCGGGGTTTTCATGGACACGATTCTGAGACTTCGTCTCTCCTCCCTCTCCCCTTGCTGAGCCCTTAAGTTCCCATGGATTTAAATGCCAGGGTTCTGCTCTCAACTCCCACCTCTGTCACCCGTACTTCCCTACGGCCCAGACTCCAGGCACCTGGTGTCTCACACGAAGCCCTGGATTCCCACCTATCCTTCCCTGGGTCTTCCCATCTGAGCAAATAGCACAACCATCACCAGGTGTTCAGGCCAGACCCCTAAGAATCCTCCTTGAGTCCACCAGTTCCCCTCCCTTCCGGTCAAGCCCTAGCGATTCTAGCTCCAAAATACACCCCAAAGCTCTCCTCTGTCTCCATTGCTGCCTCTCAAATGCACATCAAATCCTTTCTGTACACAGAAACCTTCTATGGCTGCTCAGTATTGTCAGAAGTAAGCCAGCTTTTGGGCAGACCCTGCAGGGCCCTGATGTGTGGAGCCCCGTCTGCCTCTCCGGCTGCATCTGGCCCTTTCTCCTTTGCCATTTCACCCTAGCACACAGTTTGCCAAACAAGTCAAAACAAGGCCTTGCTGGTGCTGTTTCCTCTGCCCAGAACCCTCTCCCCCACCCCACCCCCCACAAAGCCGGCTCTTCAGTTTCTTCAGATCTTAACTGAAATGCCACCTCCTCCAAGAAGCCTTTCTTGACCACCCCAACTAAAGTAGGCCTCTGCTATCTTCTATTTCAGCCCCTTGTTTCTTTATGTTGTGCCTGTCTCCCCCATCAGAATGTCAACTCCATGAGGGCAGGAACCATACATGCCCAGGGCCTAGTACACAGCCAGGTATACAGTAAGTGTTCAGTAAGCATCTGCTGAAGGAGCAGATGAACCAGTCATCACTGCCTAGAGATTAAGTGGTTCCCAGTAAGTTCTAAGGGTGAGCCTGAAGGGGAAACTGAGGCCTTTCACTTCTGGTTTTCCAGTTCTGCAGGAAAGGCTGGGGCCCAGGCCAGAAGGCGCCTCACCTCCCTTTTCCAGCGTGCCAGCCACTCGTCCCGCTTGCGCTTGCTGATGTAGTAGGGGTCCCCCGCCTGGAAGGTGTGCCTCGGCATGGGCCGCTGACGGAGGCTGGACTCCCAGCCCAAGCCACCCCGCAGCCGGCCCCGGGAGCCCTACGACAGAGAGACAGATATTAGGGCATTAGGGTGGGAACTGACAGACCCAAAAGTGGACACTGGCTCCTGGCCAGAGACGGCACCCCTGGGAGTGCTGGGCAGACTCTGTGTGGGCTTGAGGAGCGAGGGACATGTGTGGTGGGGGTGGAGGGCACATGGACACAGCCACAGGCCACGAAGGGAGGTGCCTGGCCTCTGGAGGGGGATGAGCCGGCTGCCTTGTTGGGGGACTTCCAACCTCCACACCCACTTCCTCTCCTTCCCACAGAGGGATGTGTAAAGGAGGAGGAGGGGCCCACCCTCCACCCCCTCACACACCCTCGCCACCCGTGTCCTCCTTCTAGAATCAGGATCCACAGAGCCCCTGGGGGTGGAACACTTGCCTCCATTTTCATGGATTCGATGTTGGTCTCCTTCTGTTCTTTGCCTGTGGAGAGGGAAGAACAAAGGGACCAGTTCGTTGGTCGGCAGAATTACTGGAGTGGCTCATAGGCCCCACCTTGTGCCTGGGGTCCCTGCCACAGGGGATGGGGGTCCTCTGGCCGTTTAGCTGTTCATGAGTTAAATATGATGGCCCACCACATGCCAGGCACAGTGCTGACCCTGAGGACCCAGCAGGGCCTAGGGCAGAGAAAGAACTTGGGCAGGGGCAGGCCTTGAGGCCCAGGCAAGAGGGAACACGAGGAAAGTCAGAGCTGGGTTTCTGGCCTGTTGACTCTGTCTCAGGTACACAGAAGGGGACTGAAAATACCCCCATTCTGCTGCTCCCAGTCAAGAGACCTCCTTCCCCAGAGGAGAAGCAGGAAGGCAGAAGGGGTGTGGAAAGTGGAGGGGGTGCAGGAAGGCCTGGGCCGGAGGGCCAGTCTGGGCGGCCTCCCTGGCCCTGCAAGGGAGTGTTTGCAAAGAGGCCTTCTGGGCATAAGGGCATGTACTGGGGGGCGGTGGGTACCGGGCCAACTGGAACAAGACCCCGGTGAAGCAACTTCCTCTCTACGAGACTCAGTTTCCTCATCTGGAAAATAAGGATGCTGGATGCGATTTCCAAGGTCCGCCTGCAGGTCCAAATATTATGATTCTATTACTAATCTCATTCTCTGTCCCTCCACTCCCTGCCCCATGCTCAGGCCCCAGAGCTCAGCCTTTAATCTAGAAGACTTGAGTTTGGATTCCAGTGTGACCTCTGTAACCTCTCCTGGCCTGTTTTCCCACTGAATCAAGATAGATAAATGTTCTAAAATCATTAGGTTATGATGAGCATTAAGTGCCTAGCATGGAGCCTGGCATACTGTAGGTGTTCAATACATGTTAGTGTGGTATTGTGGCCCTGATTCCAGGTCCTGGCAGGGAAGTCTCAACTTCCTATTGAGACCCTGCCCTCTCTCGGTGCTTCTCCAGGCCCCCAGCATGAGGGGAGCTGCGTTCCTCCCAAGCATCCCCCTATACTCCCCACCAGGTCCTCACCACCCTTTCCAGGCACCCCTTCCAGGCCCAGCGCCCTGCAGGCTGCGGGGCTGACTGATTCTGCCTCCCCTAGCTTCTTGCTGGAGGTGGGGAAGTGAGCCCTCCTTCCACCTGGGCCCCTGAGCGTCTTTGTCGGGAGCCGAGAGCGTATCGGGCCTGGACCCACTGCAGGAAGGTCACTAAGTGGCTCATGGTAGCTTGGGGTGGGGGGAGACAAAGAGCTTGAAACGGAAAAAACAGCCCCGACTTCATCTCCTGGCTGTGAAGCGGAAGCCAGCCAGTGTTCACGCCGCGGGTCCTCAGCCCGGGAGGCCACTCCCTTCCCTCGTGACAGGAGGGTCCTGGGCTGGGTTTGGGCTGCCCCCCGGGCGCCCAAGACAGCGCTGTCCTCAGTGGTTCTGTCCCGGGTGACAGCGACTCCCGCTAGCTAGGCCCGGGAGCACCGGGGGAGGGAGGCAGGAGCGCCGCCGTGGGTGCGGGCCTGGCGCCGGGCTCATCCCGCGGGGGCCTCGTGGGCGGGGACGGGGCGCCTGTCGCGGGCACCTGTGCGCGTGGGCGGGCGCGCACTCGCCAGCGCTTTGTTCGTGACCGGCCTTTTAAGGGCTGTCTCAACTGTCTTGTCTGGCTCTGCCTCCCTGTTTCCTTTCCGTCCTCTCTCCCACCACAGCCAGCTCCGCACCTTTCTCGCAGTGCCCCCTCCAGTCTGTCCGGGGCCTCCCGGCTCCCAGGCCAAGGCTTCCCCCTCCTCCCAGACCTGGTCGCTCTGCCCGGCGAGGCTCCGGGCTCCCAGCAGGGGGCGCCTGCCCGCGATCAGGTGGCAGCCGGGGAGGGGGCGCCTGGCGGTCCCGGCTGACACTGACCCGGCGGGGCTCCGGGGCTCGCGGTGGTGCTGGGAACTGCTGTGTCAGCCCTGCGGCTGGGGCGGGGAGTGAAGGACCCCCGGGCTGGCTCTGGGACCTGGACTTGGGGCTCCTGACTGCATTCTCTCCCCAGCCTGCTTTAGAACCTCTAAGGTTTCCTACCTGGGACCCACCATGGCATTTAATTACTTTTACGGATATTTATTCATTAGAATATTAGAAAATCAGGGTTGAAAGGCTTTCCCGAGTACTTGTTCAGCACTTCAATTTTGCAGAAAGCTGAGACCTGGCGGGTGGAGTGACTTAAGGCCAGAGCTGAGATGAGCTTTCAGGGGTCCGGATGCCCCGGCCAGCTCCCTCTCCGCTGCACCACTACTGTTATTTCTCGATGTGACCCCTTCCTAATTTCCCAGCCCCCAGGTTCCCCAAAACAGAACGATTTTTCCTTATGCAGTTTCCAATTGGCTTCTTTCTGGAATTTTCTTCCTGACGACTCTGCGCATGCCCACTTGAGTGATCACACACACACACACACACACACACACACACACACACGCTTTCCAGCCTGGCCCAGCCGCCTCGGAATGCGGCACTTGTCGTGAGTCAGGGAGGGTCAGCTGCTCTCTCAGTACGGGCTATGCAGCCCAACTGCTCCTGGCCCAGGCCCAGGGTCACCACCAGGGCCAGGTGGCTGTGTCCTTCCAGTGTGGCCCTGGCAGGCCGAACATGACCCTAGTGCATCTCAGGACCTGGGGGCAGGGCAGGCCAGGGTGCTTCTAACACTCGCCTCTTAGTCTGAGCTATACTCAGCCAGAGGACACCCAAGTTCTCTTTAAAATGAACTCAAATCTCCACGACCAGGCTGTAGCCAGGTTTACCTCAGAGGGCAGTCACTGGCCTGAAAAGGGGCCCTGTGCTCAGTCGGAGCAGAGAGGGGCTTTGTGCTGACCCTAATCCACTCTCACCAGTTGCATAATCTTGGGTAAGTAATTTAACCTTTCTGAAGCTTCAGTCTCCCCATCTGAAAAATAGGGATGACAAGAGTCTTCCAGGCTGGGTGCGGTGGCTCATACCTGTAATCCCAGCACTTTGGAAGGCCGAGGTGGGCGGATCACCTATAAGATCAGGAGTCTGAGACCAGCCTGGCCAACATGGCGAAACCCTGTCTCTACTAAAATTACAAAAATTAGCAGGGCAAGGTGGCGGGCGCCTGTAATCCCAGCTACTTGGGAGGCTGAGGCAGGAGAATCACTTGAACCTGGGAGGGGGAGGCTGCAGTAAGCCAAGATCGTGCCACTGCACTCCAGCTTGGGTGACAGAGTGAATGAGACTCTGTCTCAAAAAAAAAAAAAAAAAGTCTTCCTCCCATGATCACACATGGGGCATAATACACAGCAGAGCTTCTGAAACTTTCATATGCATGGGAAGCATGAGGGCCTCTTTAAAATGCAGATTCTGATCCAGCAGGTCTTCAGCAGAGCCTGGAATTCTGCATTTCTAAATCCCTGGGTGCTGCCAACGCTGCTGGTCTATGGACCACCGTGAGTAGCAAGGAGAGAGAATGCCCAATACAGTCAATACTCAGTAAGGGAAAGCCACATTGCCACTGCCACCATCATCATTATGGCTTTAATGCTGGCGGGGGCAGGAGCAGACCCGAGACAAGCATGGGCCTGTCGGATGTTGGCTCCTGTCCCTATCACTCATCTCAACATCTCCCCTCTTCCTGATTCTTTCTCCTGGCTGTACTTTCAGCACATGCTCAGGCTACAAGAAATGCTGCCTTAAAAAGCCTGTTGCTGCTGTACAGGAGCTCATGAAAGGGGTTCCAGGAGAGCGTCCCCTGAAAAGAGACCTGGAATAACGGGAACTGAAAGGAGACCACGGCCGAGCCACATCCTCTCCGGGGCCTTAGTCTCCTTCCTCATCTGAATCAACCAGCTGAGCATGTGTTCTATGTCAGCTGACTGCTGGAACCGTGACCGAGCCTCCACAGCCTGATTAAGTCATTGCCTGTTGCACACTGGCAAAGCCTAGGCCACTGCCCACCCCACTAGGTAACATCTCACCAATTTCAGCTTCCAGGCAGTGCACAATGGCCTTCAGGGATCCTGCTAGCTCTGATCCCTGCCAGAATCTATACTTCCGGGATAGCTGGGGCCACACCGGAGTGCACCAAGGCCAAAGTTTGGTATTTTTGTTTTTTTTTGTTGAAATGGAGTCTCACTCTATTGCCCAGGCTGGAGTGCAGTGGTGCAATCTTGGCTTACTGCAACGTCCGCCTCCTGGGTTTAAGTGATTCTCCTGTCTCAGACTTCCGAGTAGCTGGGACTACAGGCATGCACCACCAAGCTCCACTAATTTTTTTTTGTATGTTTAGTAGAGACGAGGTTTCACTGTGTTGCCTTGGCTGGTCTCAAACTCCTGACCTCAAGTCATCTGCCCGCCTGGGCCTCCCAAAGTGCTAGGATTACCAGCATGAGCCACTGCGCCCAGCCTCAAGGCCAAATTTTGGAGGTCAAGGAGACTTAAAGAGTTTTTACCTACCATACTCAGCACTAAGATTCTAAGGAAGATCCACCTGTCTGAAAGTCCCAGACCCAGGAATCATCCTTGACAGCATCTCTCCCTCACCTCTCATGTCCCTGGCATTTGTCCCCTCCCTTCATCTCTGCTGCCATCCTGCTCATCAGCCCCTCCAATGCCATCCTGCTTCCCAGCTCCTCCATTCCATCCCAGGAACCAGATGACATAGTAAGCTTTTCAAATTGCAAAGCTGATTACATCACACATACACACTGTCTGCCCCGCCCCACCCCACCTCTGCACCCC
>NW_016806571.1:2947686-2966316 GCF_001698545.2 Rhinopithecus bieti
ACCCCACCCCCGCCCCCAGCCCCAGCAGCCACCTTGAAGGCCTGGCCTGTCTGCCCCAGCACTTTCCACACCCTTCTCCTTTGCTCTCTACACTCTAGCCTTGTGACATCTGTCAGTTTGCTGGGTGCCCTGCTCCCTCCCACCTGGGAGCCTTCTTCCCTGTTCTCACTCTCTTCCTCTACCCCTCACCCAGTGGACTCCCTAGCCCTTCAGCTAAGGCTGGACAGCCCAGACCAACTCAGGTTCTTCATTGCAGTTCCCCTGAACATGTTTCACTTCCCTTAGAGTGCTTATCTCCATGTGTAATCCCATCTTTTTAAGCGTGGATTTCTCATTAATATCTGTCTCTCCAGCTGACTGTGAGGTCCTTGAGGGCAAGAACCAGGTTTTTGTTCATAACAGTTTCCCTAGTCCCTGGTATGGATCCTAGCACACCCTGAATGGGTTTTAAGAAACACCTGTTGACTGACCGATGCAGGAGCCCTTGAGAACAACTAGAAATGGAAGCAGGGAAATCCCAAAGTGAAAACAAACCCTCAAGACCAGGGAACAGCTTTGGGGCTATGGCTCCATGCTGCAGGGCAGGAAGGAATGCCATGACCCTGGGTAGCAGCTTGGCAGGAGTCATCGTGGGGTCATGGGAAGCGAAGTCTACTGCAGTCAGCCGTGGGGAACAGCACATTTGGAAGGGCAGGGCTGATGGGTTCTCTCACACACCTGGCATTGTTAATGGGAAGAATGGTGTCTTCTCCCTTTCCTCATCTGTTTCACTCCTCTCAGGCCCTTCCCACTCCCAGGAAGTATCAGACAGTTCAGGACCTGTCTCTGCACCAAGCCCCATTCCAGGACAGCGGAAAATAGTAGAAAGGCACAAGACTAGTATTGAATGAGCCCTGGATCTGCCACTTAAGGTTTGGGCTCCATGAGCAAGTCACATCATCGCTTTAAGCCTCAATATTTTTCTCCTGAAAATGAGGATAATCATATCTCTTGAATAAGATTGTTAGAGGAGTAAATAAAACAACTAATACAGATTCCCTCTGTAGTGTTCTGCACCTAGTGGGAGCATCATACATATTTTTTGAATAATAAATGAATAAAAGCTTCTTAATAAGTTTGGAAATTTGTATTCTGGTTCTCTATCCTGCATGAACATTAGGTTGGATCCATGCAAAATAAGTTACGCCAATTAATCAATTTACTCATTCCATCATACACGCTTGGAAGGAAGACTTTTTGAAATTAAAATGCACATATGCAAAACAACCTGGCAGGGCCCTGGGAGGATCAAATGTGATAATGTATGAGAAAGCGCTTTGTAAACTGTGAAGCCCTGTACAAATGCTAGTTGTCCTCATTACTAACATGTTTACAGCTCGGTTGGCCCTGAAATTGCTGGCTTAACCTGAAAGAGAAAAGTGGGCAACTTTCCAGGCTTCCAGGGTTAGGCCAAAAAGTCCCCAGATGAAGAGGCCTGGACTGGGCAGTACACAGAATACCCTCACCCAGCCCCCTCCCCACGCCACTGTCACAACCAAATTTCCAGTCGAGTCAGCCCAACTAGGGTGGGCTTAGGACCTCTGCACTCAGGGAGGCAAACAGGGTATCTGCTGCCCTTGAGTACCCAGACCATGGGCTACAAATACAGCAATTCCCAGGAGCTGCAGGGCATGTGGGAGAGTGAGCAGGCCAGGCAGAGCTGCAGAAAACTAAGGCCCACAACCAGCCACAGAAGGCGATGGAAGGATAGCCATTATCCCAGTCTAGCAATCGCTGGCGTTATGAAAGCCCACTGTTGCCAGATCTAGCTTTTTTTTTTTTTTTTTTTTTTTCCCAATGAGAAGCCAAAACTCCAGATTTTATGTGAAATTTTTTGATTTTTAAATACTGGCAACTAATTTTTTAAATGTTTAAAACACTCTATGGGCCAAATAAAACATATGTGCAGGCTGCATCCAGCCAGTAGCCTCCAGGCCATAGCCTTGGCAAGCAGACCTTTAGCCACGACCCAGCCCATCCTTCCTGGGACCTGCTGGAGACCCAAGTCCCTGACTCTCAGGGTATGCTGGTGGGCCCAGAAGAGGCTGCCCCTGGTGCTGAGAACTCACCCACTTCTGCAGGTGCTCCTCGGCCCTCCTTGGGGGTGCAGCAGCCATTTTCCACTGCTCTCGAGGCTTCAGGCGGGGTCTCAGCTGCACCCTCTCCCTCTGCTGGGGCCCCGCCCTTCTGCCCCCCAGCAGGGCTCCCCTCCTCTGGCTGGGGCTCACTCCGCTTCTCCAAGTCCCCGTTGGGTAACAGCTCTGAGGGGCCTGAGTCCTGGGCCATGGATGGGGACTTGGAGGTCACCGCAGGGTCCTTTGGCGTGTCACTGCTTTCCACCTGCAAATAGAAGAAAGATATACAAAAGGAGGGTTAGATCAGTAGGCTTAGCCTGTTTCGGATTATTGACCGCTCTGAAATTCTAGAGAAGGTTATGCGCTTTCTGTCCAGAAATTGTGTTCATATAAATCTTCAAGCAAACAGATACATTCACAATTTTGCTTTCAACATCAAAGGATTCATGGGCTTGACCCCTTGAAATCATGGGTCTGTGGACTCCAGCTTAAGAAACAGGAAAAGAATCCAAGCAGGTTTGCCAGCCTGGTTGCACTTCTCAAGGGATCTGTACCCCCACCCCACCACCACTCACTGAGGTTACATAGGATGTCCAAGCCATCTCTGCAGCCCCTGTTCAAAAAGAAATGCTCTGGCCAGGCGTGGTGGCTCACACCTGTAATCCCAGCACTTTGGGAGGCCGAGGTGGGTGGATCACCTGAGGTCAGGAGTTTAAGACCAGCCTGATCAATGTGGAGAAACCCCATCTCTACTAAAAATACAAAGTTGTCGGGGATGGTGGTGGGCGCCTGTAATCCCAGGTACTCAGGAAGCAGGAGAACCGCTTGAACCTGGGAGGCAGAGGTTGCGGTGAGCTGAGATCGTGCCATTGCACTCCAGCCTGGGCAACAAGAACAAAACTCCGTCTCAAAAAAAAAAAAAAAAAAAAGGCTCCTTGTGCCACCCATAAACCAGTAAGAACCTCCCTCCTCCAGAAGGTTGCAGTGCCACCAGATCAAGTCTGGGACTCAGTCTGGTCTGACTTCTGTGGTCAGTGCTCTCCCAGCTTTCCTCTTGATCTCTTGAGGCATGAGAGTCGAAGGAGGCCCCCTAGAAAAGCATTCTGTGGGCTCATAGCCTAGTACAGCCTTCTCCCTTGACCTGGGCTGTCCCAGATTCTTTTAGGCACTCAGACCCAGAAGAGCAAAGGCTCTGGCAAACAATTTTCAGGCTCTGCAACAACCCTTCCTGAGCACTGGGGTCTCTCATTCCCTTCAAGGGAAATCATTTCTTTATCCCCTAGAGTCTAAGAACTGAACTCACTAAGGTTCCAGGTAATAAAAATCAAATAAAGAATAATCCTGGCTGTCTGTGTGTATCACTGCACAGTGGACAAAGCTCCTCACTTATTACCTCCTCAGAGTTTCTCAGCCTCCCTGGGAAGCAGGTGAGGAACCTGAGGCTCTCTGAAATTTTGTGATTTGCTCCAGGTCACAGGCTTTGCAAGGACAAAGCAAGAGCAGGAGAGCCGGGTGCCTGCTGTGTGCTCTGCTGTGTGTATATATTCAGTCCTCCGTCATTCAGAGGCAAGTGGGCCAGGACACCTCAAGAAGAATGGAGGTGTCCAGCATGGGACAGGAACAGGCAGGGGTCCCCACAGCTCGACACTCTGCCACACCCACGGGCACCAGGCTGCACTCAGCAACTCCACCGTGCTGGCTCGGCTCCTTATGCAGAACACCTACCCAGTAGAAAGGCAGGGACAGCGTCAGCTCAGCAAACCTCAGATAAGGCACTCAGCACCTCGGTTTCCCCACCTGTCAGATGGAGATGACTGGTCTAGACCAATGGAGGTTTTGTCTTTCTTGTCTTTTTTTTTTTCTACTTATAAAAGTCAGACACATATATCATAAAAAAATCAAACTATAGCCGGGCGTAGTGGCTCATGCCTATAATCCTAGCACTTTGGGAGGCTGAGGCAGGAGGTTCACCTGACGTCAGGAGTTTGAGACCAGCCTGGCTAACATGGCAAAACCCTGTCTCTACTAAAAATTAGCTGGGCGTGGTGGCGCATGCCTGTAATCCCAGCTATTTGGGAGGCTGAGGCAGGAGAATCACTTGAACCCAGGAGGTAGAGGTTGCAGTGAGCTGAGATTGCACCACTGCACTCCAGCCTGGGCAACAGAGACTCCATCTCAAAAAAAAAAAAAAGAAAATCAAACTATACAAAAAAATGAATAATGCTAAAAGGTTAAAGCTCCTATTTCAGCTCCCTACCCCCAAAATCTCTCCCCAGAGGTACCCATTATTAACAGTTCAGTGAGCATCCTTTCCAGACTTTTTCCTATGCATCAACAATCATGTGTAAGTTACATGTTTATACATATGTATTCATATACACACTCAGATCCAGAAATGTTTTTTTCCAAAAGGGTATCATACTAGTCGTAATGTTCTGCAACTTGCTTTTTCACTTAACAAGCAGAGTGGGCATCTCTCCATCCCAGTGCAGATGGATCTGGATGCTCCAAAATGTATGCATGCCGTTCCCTGATGGTGGGCATTTGGGCTGATTTGCTTTTTGCTGCAGTGAATACCTTTGCACTTACAGCTCTGTCCAGCTGCGTGTTTCCATGGGACGGAGTTCCAAAAGTGGTCTGGCAGGGTGAAAGGGCCTGTCCAACTAAATGTGCAGAGATACTGCCAAATTCCCTCTAGAGTTTCCCACCACTCAAGTGCACAGCCTGAGAGAGCACTGGGTCTCCAGCCCCTCCCCTGCAGAGCCCTATTTCCAAGGCTGCTTTTGTTTTAACGGTCTAGGACTTGAACTCTGAACCCACTGTTATTTGGTGAGGAACCCCAGAGATGGCAATTAGGGACAATGGCCTTGGGAAAACAAAAACAAAAACAAAACCAGGTATGCTTTCCTCCCTGGACGGGGACCCAGGCACAGGGAGCAGCTGGAGAGGGAGCAGAAGGAACTGCAGAGCCTGCCAAGCTCCTTTCCTGCTGTGCAGGGCGGCTGGGCAGGCCTGCTTCCAGGAGGGAAGCGCCCACAGAAAGCTGCATGTGTGTACTCCTCAGCAGTTGGAGGCAGAGGGCTGCAAAGAGAGGAAGAGGAGGTGACTGGTGAAAGCAAGAAGTCCTCTGCTGTGCTTGGGGGCTTGGGCTGATGCCAGCAGAGCTGGGAAGGTCAAATCCAGGAAGGAAAGTGGACCCCTGCCTATCGCCCCTGCCTCCATCCTGTGTGTCAGGACCCTCCTCAGAACTCAGAACACCTCTCCTCCCACCCTGCTTAAGCAAAGAGGGCATTTCCAGCCTAGAATGGTCCTCCCTGGTGTAAACCCTGTCTGTCACCCTTCAAGGCTCAGTCATGAGCCCCAGCAGCCTGAAGAGTGGAGTGTACCCCTGCACTGACAGCCACCTACCAGGTACCAGGTAGGTACCTGTGCCAGGTACCCCAAAGCCCCCAACATGGCACTACCACGGAGTTGTGCATGGGGTCATGCCTGGCCAATTTGAGCTGAGAAGCTTAGGTCAGAGCCAGACTTTTGCATGGCTGCATCTTCCTTTCTTCCCATCATTTGCTGCCCTGCAGACACCTCAGATTGGGACAGGTTCTGAGCCCCGCAAAGCTGCTGGAGGCAACTCCACTGTCACTCACTTCCTGCCTGGGACCACACAGCCTCCTCTCATGCTGGGACTCACTTCCTGTTGACTGCTGACTCCGTAGCATAGAGACCCATGAGGGCCGTAGCATAGAGACCCATGAGGGCTGACTCTGAGGCCCAACACAGCCCCAGGCTTCCGACCAACCCAGTCATTCATGCACACTAGTAAGCCCGGCCCTGGCCTCTACTCACTAGATGCCAGCACCTCTCCCCAGTCTGCAACAGCACCAGAGGCGCCATTCTCCTAGAGATGCCCTCAAAGCCAGGTGGGAGTCGGGCATGCTGGGCAGATGATGGGGGAGCAGGGCATGGTGCTCATTTCCAGCCCCAGGTTAGCTCACCAGCTGAAATCCCCACTCCCGCATCTGGTCCACACCGTCCTCTGCCCAACCATCCCCTCCTGCTCATCTGCTCGCTTAGGTTCTGGATGAGCCGATTCAGCCAATGTTCTGGGGTTAGCGGGGGCCGATGACTTCTGCCACGCTCAACCCTTAATTCATCCCACCCATCAAGAAGTCCCTCAAGCTAAGTGTGGCCCCTCACTGGGGCTCTCTGGGGCTCAGGGTAACCAGCAGGACAAAACCATCCAGAGGAAGGAACAAGGTCCCGGTCAAATGGCCTGAGACAACTGTCCAAGTCTCTGGGGAAGAGCTGGGTGCTCACTGAAGGAGCCATTCCTGGTGAGAAGGGCAGAAACCTCAGCCTGGAAGCCCAGGAGGGAGGGGTACCCCAGCCAGGCCTGGCCTCTTCTGCCCCCAACTCCATGCCCTCCTCCCAGCCACTCTCCTCCCCTCCTTTCCCCTGTCTCCACAGCTTGTTGACCTCTGGAGGGCAGAGACTTTGCTTGATCCGGCTGGACTTAGCACGGAGTGGGGCACCTGACAGGTGCTCAGCCAATATTCACAATTGATTCGTGAATGGCAAAGACGAGGCTAAAACTGAGAACCTCCTGCACGCAAGCTACAGGGAGTTTCAGCTTTGCTGCCATGTCTGTTAAACAATCTGCTTTTGTTTGCTTTTATTTTGACAGTCGTCTTGAAAGGAAACACAGCACACCCCTGAGATACTCATGTTGCCCATTATCTGGGAGAGGGCTGGGTTGTGGGGTGCCGACCATCCTAGAAGGCACCACCAGCAGGTGCAGCTGCAGGTGACAATTTCCGAATGGGAAAAGCCGCAGTAAGTACCCATCACTTCTCCTCCCGTGGGTGGCCAGATGGGGGACACAGGAGGGTTGTGAATCTAGTATCATTCTAGATTTCAGTATAGATCGGTCCTATCACCCACTGTCCACCTACCCCCACCTGGTATGCCTCACTTTGGGTCTTCAAATCCTGCCCGCCACTTCCTGGGGTCCCTCCGAGTTTGCCAACCTTTGCTTTCCTTCTGGGCAGAAGCCCCCCCACCTTGCCTCCGGCTTTTCCTCAGTCCTCTCCTGTGAGCAGCTTTTCGAGGCAGGTTAAGGCTGTAGTTCTCAACTGGGGCAATTTTGCTACCTCCCCACCAGGACATTTTGGCATGTGTGTGAAGACATTTTTGGCCACCACATGGTTGGGGAGAAGTGCTGGCATCTAGTGAGTAGAGGCTAGGGAAGCTGCTAAACACCCCACCAGACAGAGGACACCCCCTACAACAGAGATTTAGTCCAGACAAAATGGCAATAGTGTCTTTGAAAAACCCTGGGCTGAGGGTAGGGGCAAGGACAGGAACTGCCTTTATCTAAGGAACGCTTTTTTTTTTTTTTTGAGATGGAGTTTCACTCTTGTTGCCCAGGCTGGAGTGCACAGGTGCAATCTCGGCTCACTACAACTTCCACCTCCTGGGGTCAAGTGTTTCTACTGCCTCAGCCTCCCAAGTAGTTGGGATTACAGGTATCCGCTACCACACTTGGCTAACTTTTAGTATTTTTGGTAAAGATGGGGTTTCACCATGTTGGCCAGGCTGGATTCAAACTCCTGACCTCAGGTAATCCACCCGCCTCAGCCTCCCAAAGTGCTGAGATTACAGGCATGAGCCACCATGCCTGGCTTAAGAAACACTTTTTTTGGCCAGGTGTGGTGGCTCACGCCTATAATCCCAGCACTTTGGGAGGCCGAGGTGGGTGGATCACGAGGTCAGCAGCTCGAGACCATCTTGGCTAACATGGTGAAACCCTGTCTCTACTAAAAATACAAAAAATTAGCTGGGCGTGGTGGCGGGCGTCTGTAGTCCCAGCTGCTGGGGAGGCTGAGGCAGGAGAATGGTGTGAACCCGGGAGGCAGAGCTTGCAGTGAGCCAAGATCGCGCCACTGCATTCCAGCCTGGGCAACAGAGTGAGACTCCATTATCAAAAAAAGACAGAGTCTTTTTTTTTTGAGACAGAGTCTCACTCTTTCACCCAGGCTGGAGTGCAGTGGTATTATCTCAGCTCACTGCCACCAGGCCTGGCTAATTTTTGTATTTTTAGTAGAGACGTGGTTTCACCATCTTGGCCAGGCTGGTCTTGAATTTCTGACCTCGTGATCCACCCACCTCGCCCTCTCAAAGTGCTAGGATTACAGGCGTGAGCCCCCGTGCCCGGCCTAGAAACACTTCTGTAAACTTTTAAAAAACTGGGGTAAAACATACACGACATTTACCATTTTAACCCTTTTCAAGCGTACTTGAAGTACACTCTGATAAAGCCTTTACCCCCATCCATCTCCAGAACTTTTTCACAATCCCAAACAGAAACTCTGCCTCTATTCAATACTAACTTCCCAGTCGCCTCTCCCCCAGTCACCACTCTTCTACTTTCCGTCTTCTAAGGAGCATTTTAAAGTCTGTGTGTGGAAGGATCTGGACCCCTCAGCCCCCTGTAGTTGGCAGGTGTGGACAGCTGCTGACCCAGCCTCGCCCTGAAGGGTAGGGGTGAACCCACCACACCCCTCACTGCTGTCCCATCCAATGCATGCCACGTTTGTTTACAAAGTGCTTTCTCACCCAATCTCCTTACACCTCATACCTCCAAATCTAATTATCTGTGTACTGTGGCCTCCTTCCTTAACTGTGAGCCTTGCCTTATTTCACATTTTTTTTTTTGAAGACGGAGTCTCACTCTGCTGCCTGGGTGAGTGCAGCGGCGTGATCTCAGCTCACTGCAAGCTCTGCCTCCCGAGTTCAAGCGACTCTCCTGCCTCAGCCTCCCGAGTAGCTGGGATTACAGGTGCCTGCCACCACGCCTGGCTAATTTTTGTATTTTAGTAGAGATGGGGTTTCTCCATGTTGGCCAGGCTGGTGTCAAACTCCTGACCTCAGGTGATCCGCCTGCCTCGGCCTCCCAAAGTGCTGGGATGACAGGGGGGAGCCCCCGCCCGGCTGATCTTATTTAACTTTGTGGGCCTCTCCACCTACGGCTCTCTAGTGTCCCACACAGGACTGAGCATACATATGCTTATAAAATTCATAAATGTAATTTTCACGGGGATCCTAGGGGAGCTGGAGCGATGCTCGCTTTTCTCAGGCCTGCCTTGGGTCACACACCTCTGAGCAGTAAAGCTTCCAGGATGGCCCAGTTATAGGCGAGACATCTGAAGGCCGACTCCCCCTCTGGGTTGAGTCTCAAAAAAGCGCAAGCTCACAAACGCCCCCAGGGTTTGGAGAAGGCACAGGCGGCAGTGTAGTGCCCAAGAAAGGCCGGGCAGAAGCTGCTGGCCTTCCCCTGACCAGTGCCCAACTCAAGCAAAAGCCAGAGGCAAGGCAAGGAGGAGCCCTCTGCTGTGGCCTGCCCAGCCGGAACCAATTCCCCAGCCCTGCCGCCGCCTCCTCTTCCCCCTTTGCCCAAAGTCTGGGCCAGACCCAGACCTCCTGCCCCTCCTTCACTCCAGGCAAAGCCTTGCCTCCCAGGGTGGGGCAAAGTCTGAAACTCCTAATAGGGGGAAGTGATTTTTTTCGTTTCTTTAAGAGACAGGGTCTTGCTTTGTCACTCAGGTTGGAGTGCGATGGCACAATCACAGCTCACTGTGGCCTTGAATTCCTGGGTTCAAGCAACCTTCCTGCCTCAGTGTCACTAGTACCAGGGACTACAGGTGCCTGCCACCATGCCTAATTTTTTATTTTTACAGAAGCAATTTTAAAAAATTTTTTTCGAGACAAGGTCTCACTCTGCTGCCCAGGCTGGAGTGCAGGGGTGTGACCATAGCCCCCTGCAGCCTCAAATTCAACGATTTTCCTATCTCAGCCTCCCAAGGAGCTGGGACCACTGGCGTGTGCCACCACATCCAGTTAATTTTATGGAAGTGATTTTTTTTTTCTTTTTTTTTTTTTGAGACTGTCTCACTCTGTTGCCCAGGCTGGAGTGCAATGGTGTGATCTCGGCTCATTACAACCTCCGCCTCCCGGGTTCAAGTGATTCTCCTGCCTCAGCCCCCACTAGTAGCTGGGATACAGGCGTGTGCCACCACATCCGGCTAATTTTTGTATTTTTAGTAGAGATGGGGTTTTGCCATGTTGGCCATGCTGGTCTTGAACTCCCTACCTCAGGTAATCCACCTGCCTCGGCCTCTCAAAGTACTGAGATTACAGGTGTGAGCCACCACGCCCGGCCAGAAGTGATTTTTAAGTATTGCTTTACTATAGTTATCTAAAACCCAGGAGGAGGAGAGGTGGGGGTCATGGTACAGGGGAGATGAGGCCCTGGCACCCGGGGCAAGGAGCCCTGTCCCCAGGCTGCAGCCCACATGCAGCGCTCACCCAGGAAGGGGGGTTCCATGGGGGTGGGGGGTGGGTAGATGCCATTCTCCCTCCTCTCTTGCCTCTTCCTTTCCCACCGGGAGCTCCTCTTGCTTACTCTCCCAGAGCCCAGCAGATAGGGGGGCGACCTCACCTTGGTCACCGAGAGGGCCGGACCTGCCATGGTGCTTTTAAGGCCTCCGTGAGATCCATTCCATGCCACCCGGGAACCCTGGCATCAGGCCAGCCACGGTCTCTTCACCATCACATGCACAGACTTGAGAAGGAGGCGCCCCCAAGCCTGCAGACACCCACTGCCAGCCACAGGACAGACGGGTGCGAGGAAGCCGTGCAATGCCAACACAGACACGCCAATGAGCCCCTCCACTCATACCGTGACTCCTCGCTCCTTCCAGTTCCTCAGCTCTGCAGGCCCATCACCCCTCAACTAGCCTAGATTTTTCCAGGTTGACTCTAGTTTCAGGAAACAGCTGCATGTCCACGTAAGCAGGGCAGCTCTGCCCCCGAAGCATTGGCACGGGGCCACGACTGCCCGCCCCGCCCTTCCTGCAGCCCCTTCCCCGGCAGCCCTCACAGAGATCTGATAGCAGCTGGAAGTGGCCTGTGGCAGGGAGAGCCAGAGAGGCTCACCCCATGCCCACTCTAGGAGGGGCCAGGGATTCCCCAGATGCCCCCTTGCTCAGCCTTCCTGGGGTGGACAGAGCAGGCTCCAACGCTATGGAGCTAGGACCCTGACTCCTCCAATTTCCCTTTTCCCTGTAGGGTGGCTAAAAGCGCCGCCAGTGGGGTCAGGGATGGTGGGACCAGAGGCCACAGAGGGACGACTCCGGAAACTCTGGTCCCAGCCCGGGCACCCCCACCATGTCCTACCATTCCCCTCACCACATCTGCTGGGAGCTGCCTGTCTCCCTCCTCCCCAGAGATCTCTCCACCCGTGTGTCTGAGGAGAGACCTCTGGGCTCAGCAAAGCCTTAGAGGTCACTCAGTCCGTGGCCTGGCTAGGTTGTCACAAGCCACGGCAAATGGATGCCAGAACAACCATGCGCAGTAAGTGGCCAGCCCACTCAGGGGTCTGTTTCGAGCGGGTAACTGGTCTACCCGGAAGAGGGCCTGGCTGTGCTCTTTGAAGTCAACCTCAAAGGATTTCAGAGTGAGCTGGAGGCTCCCTTTAAAAAGCCATTATGCTGGCTGGGTTTGGTGGCTCATGCCTGTAATCCCAGCACTTTGGGAGGCCGAGGTAGGCAGATCGTCTAAGGTTGGGAGGTCGAGACCAGCCTGGCCAGCATGGTGAAACCCCATCTCTACTAAAAATACAAAAAAAAAAGGCCTTTGAGCCCCCTATGCTCAGGCCCGCTCCCACACTGTGGAGTGTACTTTCATTTTCAATAAATCCCTTCGACCCTAAAAAAAAAAAAATTAGCCAGGCATGGTGGTGCACCCCTGTAATCCCAGCTACTCAGGAAACTGAGACAGGAGAATTGCTCGAACCCAGGAGGCAGAGGTTGCAGTGAGCTGAGATCGCGGCACTGCACTCCAGCCTGGGCAACAGAGTAAGACTCCTCTCAAAAAAAAAAAAAAAAAGCCATTACGTATGAGAGATCCCATACGTTAAGTAAATCTCTTTTGAAGTTGCTTCTGTTTTCAATCTCTGCCATCCCTAGAGTGACAGGTTTGGTAAGAAGGGAACCCACCATGGAAAATGGTGCTGTCTTTTCTGTGCTTCGTTTACCTTTCTGAAATTTCAAATGGGTGTCCTCCCTCCGCTCCCCAGCTGTGCTGTGCTCAACCCACCACACCCGACATGATTTCATAGCCTTAATCACGTCCTCTGCCTTTGTCTCTGCAGACCGGGGAGTCCTAATCTCTTTAGTCTGTCCTCTCTTGGCAGCCTTGCCTTCCCCTTGATCAATTTAGTGCCCTTCTCTGGAGATTTTCCAGGTCACTTATGTCTTTCTTGAGGTAGGAGAACCAAAATGTACAAAATTCTCTAGGTGGGGATGATGAAAGAAAACCCATGTCAACAGCTCTCCTCAGATGCGTGTGCCAGCGCGTACCTGCAACGGGAGGAACGATGCAGGTGCAGCACAGGCCCCAGAAAAGCTCATGGGGCCCCAGGAAGGCCACCAAGGCCAGGACCTGTGGGAATGAATGACTCGCTTAAGGTGGCCCTGGGATGTGGAGAGATGAAAATAAACACAGGGATTATTTTTGGAAAAAAAAAAAAAGAAGATTCTGAGATTCAACTTAAATGCTCCCCAGATAAGATCAGCTATGTAAAGTGGCCTCGACAGGGGCCCCTTCCCCATCTGCTCCCTTCCAGAAGCCTCGTCTCTAACAACAACGTTGACGCTGTCCCTGTTGTGCCATTGCTAGGGCCTCCTTTCACCCCTTCCTCTCCAGCGTTCCCAGGGCCAGCAGCATAGGCTTGGCCAATTCTGCCCCGCCACCGCTACCCGCCACAGGCCCTGGGACTTTGCTGGCGCCCCCGCCCCCTCCCCTCTTCCAGCATGTGTTCATGTTCGGGGATGAACGCCATGCTCACGGGTGCCAGAGCCAGTTTCTCAAACACGACTCCTATCACGTCATATCCGCCTCCTCACAACCTTCCAGATAACACATTTTTTCAGAGAGGATAAAGAGTAAAAGCACCTCAGGCTGCCTGCAAACTACCTTTCCAATCAAGATTGAGAACATTTTTCTTCTTTTTTGAGACAGGGTTTTGCTCTGTCACCCAGGTGGAGTGCAGTGGCACAATTAAGGCTCACTGCAGCCTCAACCTCCTGGGCTCAAGAGATCCTCCTGCCTCAGCCTCCCAAGTAGCTGCGACCACAGGTGTACCACCATACCCAGCTACTATTTTATATATATTTATAAATATATATATATATATTTATATTTATAATTTGTTTTGAGACAGAGTGTCCCCTGTAGCCCAGACTGGAGTGCAGTGGTGCAATCTCGGCTCACTGCAACCTCCACCTGCTCAGGTTCAAGCGATTCTCGTGCCTCAGCCTCCCAGGTAGCTGGGACCACAGGTATGTGCCACCACGTTCGGCTTTTTTGTATTTTTCGTAGAGACGGGGTTTTGCCATGTTGGCCAGGCTGGTCTCGAATTCCTGGCCTCAAGTGATCCACCTGCCTCGGCCTCCCAAAGTGGTGGGATTACAGGCATAAGCCATTGCACCCAGCCCTGTATACATTTTTCAATGAATCCCTAATCCCCTCAGCCAGGCCTGTGTCTGTGTGCTCACAGCCCCTACCTTTGGGCCTCCCCACACTCACCCCACCCTGCATGCCTGCCTTCCTTCCTCCACACCCACCTCAGCAAGGTCCTGGGGTCAGGGGTGCCTCTCACTTTCCCCTTGACTTCTCCAAATGTCACCTCCCTTCTAAAGCCCAGGTCAAGCCCCACCTCCTCCATCTTCCCTGGCTTCCCAGCATCCTTAGGAGTCCCACTGAACTTAAGTCCCCACCACGGGCTAGGCCCTTCCATGCGGGACTCAGTAGTGGGTGTCGATTTCACCGCTCAGGTCGGGGAGTGGGTGGGTGGAGCTGCAAAGTTCATAACCATAGGCCCTATCTCACAAGCAGTGTGTCGGCCTGTCTTCCTCACGCCTTCCAAAACATGAGGAGACAGAGTGGGCAGTAGCGTGTACTGATGCAGACTCACAGGAAGAAAAGTCACCTCCGGGGGTGGGCCAGGGGCTGCAGCCCAGGAGTGGGAGACACTATGTCAAGAAGTGTGCATAAAAGTGAGGGCACCATGTCACCGAGCCGAGGTCCGAAGGGTTAGCCCAGGAGGGGCTCTGATCTGAAAACAGGCAGGGGAGCTGAGCTCTGTCTTAACTTGGAGAAAAATCAAAGGTCCTGTTAGGCTGGAAAGCTAGCCAGTACTGCAAACTTCCAACAGCTGCCCTAAGCTGTACCTAGCTGACTTGCTACAGCAGAATGGTTCCCTAACTTCCTCATTTATACCCCAAGTCATCTGCTCTGAAGTGGGGCAGTTTGCTCTCTTGGACTGGCTCACTCCTGTGGTGTTGGAGGGTCAGCCCTAACACTGGCTTGGGCTCAGCTGAGCTCAGCACCAGCACCCAGCCCCCTCCTCCTCCCTCCCTCCCATTCTGGGTTATTCTTAGCAGGAGGTGACCTCAGAGTGCTCCCTCTGAGCAAAAATAACCCTGGAGGAAGTTGGTGGGTATAAATTGTCAATGAATAAATACGCATCGCTAGTAAATAGGGGATGGAGCCCCACAGGGCCACTCACCCCCCAGGGCCTGCTGGGCAAAGGCAGAAACTCTCCCTTCAGGGCTCCAACCAGAACCACCCAGGAAGGACAAAGGCCTCTGCAGGACTGTCTGGGCTGGTGACCAGGCAGGAACCAGCTTCAGACACCCACGTTTGTCACCCTGCAATATCCTTAGAGGCTGCCCTTTCCTCCCCACCTCACACCCACACTGGCTCAGCTCCACGCACTGGCCCCCACCTCCCCATCATGGGCACTGGCCAGCCCACAGGCCCTAGCCCAGGTGCCAGCTCCCTTCCTAAGCCCCGCCCTGCCCTGCAGCTGACTTCCTGTTTCCTGTTGCCGGCTCTGACTGCAGCATCCTGGCTCTCTGGCCAGTGCTGCAGCCAACTAGGCCGTTGCTGGTTTTAGGCGGGCCCACCTCTTCGCCCTCAGCCCCCTGCAGCCTTCGGCACTTACACACAGGCTCCCTGGTATTTGTGTCAATAACTCTCTTCAGTTATATTTTCTTTGTATGCTTTTTGGACCAGTTCCACACACTTTTTCCAGCAGCCCTGAATTCACATGTTAACTTAAAGAGAACCCCTGGGTAGGTACCCAGTAGCCAAACTGCATGGCTGCAGTGATGAGGAAAGAGCACCATAGGCTTTGCAGTTGAGAGGCGTGAAGTCCAAGTCCTGATCATCTTCTCTGAACCTCAGTCACTTCTTCTGAATGTGGGGATAATGAAAGTGGTCCCCAACTACCTCATACAGGTTTGTCGGCATCAAACAGGGTAACCCCTGTAAAAGGCCTTTGTAGGCAGTAACATGCTGCATAACTGTGAACCTTTATTGCTGGTCTCTGCCCTCAGCATGGCACAGCTCAATGACTATGCAATGGCAGTGCATTTTCAAACTGTCGGGGATGAAAGCTCAAGCTTTGGTTTCAGATTTTTAAATTCTCAAGGCACCAAGAAATGATATGGTTGTAAAATATAAAATCACAGCACGTGCATGTGGCAACATTATCACATAAAAGCTTCTGAATAGTTATACTCAGTTCTGTACCAACAGGTAACAACCAGCGCTTCTCAAGGTGAGGTCTGCAGACCACTGCAGTCCCATGTGTGTGATTGGTGGGCTTGGAACTTGTCTTTATCAGTTCATTTTTATTAATTTTAGAAACAGTTCGAGAAGGGAGAGGCCAGTGTGGGTCACAGTGGCTGAACTGGGCTTCATTTTCAGGCTAGGTTCTGCGCTGCAGTGCTGGGGCAGGCGGAGAGAAGGCAGGCTGTGGAATTGTGTGAGGGGTGGGCAGGAGGAGTGGCTGGCTGGTGTGTTTGGGGAGCAGTGAGAAGATGAGGTTTCTGTGGCCAAAGGGGTGGCATCAGGCATAGCAGGGGAAGGAGTGGTCAGATGGTGAGGGGCTGGAATTCAGATCTTGTCCACTAACAAATGAAGTCCCTGGGGGTTCCTGAAGAGGAACGTGCCGGTGATACATTTACTGTGATTATGTGTGGCCTCTTCTCTCCAGCACACTTGACTGAAATAGAAGGCATCTTCCTCTGGTGGCTTCCCGCACATGGTCATTGCTCAGAAAGTGGAAAGTGTTTGTCATAAAGGGAGCACACTGGCCTGGGCATGCAGGGGGCCGGTGGAGTCTGGTTTGGGTGACGGCAATGCCAGGGGGCAGAAGGCACCCAGGGACAGATGCCTGCTGAAGGCCAAGAAAGACAGTCCTTGGGGGCAAAAGGAGGAGAGAGCCCAGGATTCCTCGGGCTTGGGGGTGGGACCTGGTGAGGGCACTAAGTGGGTGTACCTGGACCCTCCCTGTCCAGCGCTGGCTGTGGAAGGCCACAGCCTCCAGCCAGGGTTTCATCTCTTACTTCCCAGTCCCCATCCCCCATCACACCTGTCAGGACCTGAGCCAAGCTCCCTCCCTAGGTTTAGCTGGATGACACACTCAGCTGTTTTAAAGCTCCTTGGCAAATCTATTGCCAGGGCCACAGCTGCAACAGGTCCTCAGAAGCCCTCTCTGCTGTGCTCCTGCACAGGAGGGGAAGAGTCCAGGACCAGCACCTGTGGCTACAAGGGCTGAGCCTTGGCTGCAGCAGGAATCCCCCAACATGGGCTCCCAGGAAAGGCCGTGCTGGCTGCTGTCCTTGGGGTCAGTCTCTCTTGGTTCCTCCAATGTGCAAGGAGTCACTTTCCCAACAGCTGACTTCCCAATCAGCTTCGCCTTTCCCATGCTCCTCCTCACCCTGGGCCTCTCCTGAGAGGCCAGGAGTCTGCAGGTGTAACCTAGGACTTAGGCTTGAACACATCCAGACCACGAGGGGCACAGGATGTGCCCCGCCTCCCAGGGCTGCTGAGAGGCCGATGCTGGGCCACCACCCTACAGGCCTGCACCCCAGCCTGGTGGACACTGGGCCCTGCAGTGGAACAGGTTTTTTACACAGCCAGCTCTGCACATTGTTTTTTTGAGACGGAGTCTCGCTCTGTTGCCCAGGCTGGAGTGCAGTCGTGCAATCTTGGCTCACTACAACGTCCACCTTCTGGGTTCAAGTGATTCTCCTGCCTCAGCCTCCCGAGTAACTGCGATTACAGGTACCCGCCATCATGCCCGGCTAATTTTTGTATTTTTGTAGAGACGAGGTTTCACCACGTTGGCCAGGCTGGTCTCAAACTCCTGACCTCAGGTGATCCACCCGCCTCGGCCTCCTAAAGTGCTGAGATTACAGGCGTGAGCCACTGCGCCTGGCCCAGCCTGCACATTTGAACTCTGTTTTGCTGTTTGCCAAGTGCCCCAAGATGTGGACAGGGCAGGTTTTACTGGCAGCCATATTTTCCCAATGAGGAAGCAGCCCAGAGAGGTTAGGCGACTCGCTCAAGGACACATGCTGGGAAGCATTAAATAAAGGTGCTGCTCTTCTGTCAAACTGCGGTTGCCATGGCCTCCTGAAGAGGAAAGGTTTGGCTGGGCAGGGGCAGGTCTGACCTTTGCTGAGGCTCCTTGGCGCTTGCACCATTTCATTCTCACAGGGGCAAGGAGGAATGCATCCTTTTCTCCTCTATTTTTAGAAGGCGAACCTGAGGTTCAGGCAGCAGCTGTTCAAGGTTACACAGGTGGTCAGTGGTGGAGTCAGAATTTGAACTCAGGTCTCTTGGACCCCAAAGACAGTGTTTTTCCTTCTGCACTGGAGCCTGCTTCAGGCCATGGGATGTATGATCACCGGCCCTTCTCCCCTCACTCAGCAGTGCCCCTCTTCTCTGTCATTGTCTAGGTGATATCCCCACACTTCTGCCCCTGACTTCCTTGTACCTTTTCACCGGAGTGCTTCACTCCACCTCTCAGCGATGTGGCTACTCTCTGATTCCAAGACTCAAAGATGAATCAAAGGGTTGCTGGGTCTTTATCTGCTACAGGTGGTGGCTCTTGTCCTCAGAAACTGGATGGAGACGGGGGCAGTTTGCTTAGCAGATTGCAGGTTGCCAAGCCTCAGGAGAGGCAGGACATGCTGCAATGTGCAGTCACCAGTGTGCTCTGATGCCAGCCTGGCTCTCCTCCCACACCTTCTCCATCAAGGTGCCCTGTGGGTAGAGGAGGGTGCAGGGGCCCTGGGAATCTAGAGTCTGCTGCCAGCCAGAAAGTCCTCTGAAGCCCCGTTTTATCTTTCAACGTCATGTGAATTTTTCATTCCAGGCCATACCATATCCACGTTTGCTTTAATATTAAAATGTTGCTGGGCGCGGTGGCTCAAGCCTGTAATCCCAGCACTTTGGGAGGCCGAGACGGGTGGATCACGAGGTCAGGAGATCGAGACCATGCTGGCTAACACGGTGAAACCCCGTCTCTACTGAAAAATACAAAAACAAAAACTAGCCGGGCGAAGTGGCGGGCGCCTGTAGTCCCAGCTACTCGGGAGGCTGA
>NW_016806571.1:2966544-2986942 GCF_001698545.2 Rhinopithecus bieti
AAAAAAAAAAAAAAAAAATGTTTAAAATTACTTACCAGTAAAATGACTTCACTCGGGCCCCACCCCCACCTCCAAATCTTCAGGCAGAATTGGCAGGGGTGCATCTCAGTACCCAGCAGTTTCCCATACCTCCCACCTCCAGGAACCCACCCCCTGCCTCCACCGTCCCATTTCACTTCAGTCACCTTCAACCCAGCCCTCTACCCCAAGGGAGCAAGTCCTGGGCTCCATACCTGCTGAGAACATTTCTTTGAAGGGCTGAGTAACAAATCCAGAGCCTCTGACTCCCCTTTACCTTCTTGCTCCAAGTTTACCACTCTCAGCTGGAAGCGGGTAAAAGAAAGGAGCCAGCTGTCTCTGGTGCTGGGAAATAATGACTGCTCCACGTCTGACTCTAAGCCCAGGGGTCTTGTTCTCCAGAGCTGCCCCCAGGCCTCAGCGGCACTGGTTCCCAGAAGCCTGGGGCTGGGGCCGGTCCTGTAGCCTACAGGTCTGCAGGACTTCCTTCCCCAGGGCCCTGGTTCTCCTGCTCCCTCACAGAGACCCCTCAGCCTGCATCTCCCCTCTCCAATTTGATCAGACTCCCAGGCCTGTTCCCTTCCTCCAGGTGGGGGCTGAGACGCAGGGTGAGAGTGTGGTAGGGAGGGGCCTGCATAAACAGTCCAGGGAGATCTTAATCCAGCCTGGGATTCTGGCAGGCCCTCTTGCTTCCCTTCCAGAGGGAGGGCAGGAGTCAGGGACCTGGTCCAAGTCTTAGGCCCAAGACCAACCAGCCAAGTCCCCTGGCCTCTCAGGGCCTTCAGTTCTCTATGTAGAAAACAGGGAAATGTGGCCAGGCATGGTGGCTCACGCCTGTAATCCCAGCACTTTGGGAGGCCGAGGTGGGCGGATCACTTGAGGTCAGGAGTTCGACACCAACCTGGTCAACATGGAGAAACCCTGTCTCTACTAAAACTACAAAAATTAGCCGGGCATGGTGGCATGTGCCTATAATCACAGCTACTTGGGAGGCTAAGGTGGGAGAACTGTTTGAACCCAGGAGGTAGAGGTTGCAGTGAGCTGAGATGGCACCACTGCACTCCAGCCTGGGCAACAGAGTGAGACTCGTCTCAGTAAAAAAGTATATAAATAAATAAATAAGAAAACATGGAAATGTGAGGGTGGGATTTGAAGAATGGGGTATCTGCAGCTGGAGGGGTACACCCCATCACCTGGTCTTCAATGTCTCCAGGTTCCTGCAGGACATACATCACTGCCATCGACATCCCAGGCACATGTGTGTTGTGTGTGTGCACAGGAGGGTGTGTAGAATGTGACACTCACCGGGGGGTGCTTGCGCTTCCTCCCAGGCCTCCCCACCTTCCGTGCCGTGGTGCTGGGCTCTTGGCGCTCCTCCTTGCCACGCGGCTCCTCTTGCTCCTCTCCGTCCTGCAGGCATAGACACAGCCTGTGAGGCCAGAGGTGGATCCAAGCAGTGTAGCATTCCAGGCCTGTCTGGGGCTGGCCCTGGCCTCCCTTCCAGCCCCAGCCTCCTCCTGTTCCATGAGCCACACTTCCAGGGCTGTATAATATACCTCCACAACCTCCCCTCCTGCCTGGTGAGGCTTGAGTCACCCCTCAGAGCCCCACTTAAAATATATCCTTGGCCAGGCACAGTGGCTCACGCCTGTAATCCCAGCACTTTGAGAAGCCAAGGCAGGAGGATCCCTTGAGGCCAGGAGTTTGAGACCAGCCTGGGCAACATAGTGAGACTCCATCTCTACAAAAAAACCCACACCCATATATAAATATATAAATAATACAGATTTGTGTATATATATATATATAAAACATACTTGGGGGAACTTCAGGGCAGACCCTGCTGCCCCAACAGAAGGCATCTCTCCCTCTTTATTACCACATTTTCTAAACCCTAAAATTGTAACACAAGCTCTGATAAAGGATTTGAGTGAAAAGTTTATTTATACGAGAAAGTTTTTGTTCACAGGTACACAATTACATTTGTGATCTACTTAATGAATCACCCCTATTGAAAATAAAATTGCCGGGCGCGGTGGCTCACGCCTGTAAGCCCAGCACTTTGGGAGGCTGAGGCGGGCGGATCACGAGGTCAGGAGATTGAGACCATCCTGGCTAACACGATGAAACCCCGTCTCTACTAAAAATACAACAAATTAGCCGGGTATGGTGGCACGCACCTGTAGTCCCAGCTTCTAGGGAGGCTGAGGCAGGAGAATCGCTTGAACCTGGGAGGCGGAGGCTGCAGTGAGCCAAGATCACGCCACCGCACTCTAGCCTGGGAGACAGAGCGAGACTCCGTCTCAAAAAAAAAAAAAAGAAAAGTAAAACAGGTGAAAAGAAATATTAAATTTAGTAACATCTACTTGAAGTCCAGGCAATACTCAAAATGAACGACTGTGGAAAGTGGAGGACTTGTACAGCTGCGAACACCCCTGCCATGTGGAACTGGCACCATGCATGCCTGTCAGCCTGCAGAAGGGTCTCAGGTACGACCGAATCTCAGCTCCTCTCCATCTCTTGCATTCACTGGGTTTGGAACAGAAGTTTGTTTTACTCCCTACCCCTCACATAACAGCTGTGCAGGGCTGGGCCCTGACGTGCTTGTCTCCTGGGGCAGAGAGACAATAAACCTAGAAAGTCCTGCCTCACTACTCCAGCCTGGCCACAAACCACCCACAAGTCCCTTCTGACTCAGCCGGGCTCTGGCATGACTAATCCCCAGCAGAAATGATGCTGGGGAAGGAGGGAGAAAGACGCCCTGACCCTGCAGCCTGCAGACGGACCACAGGCTCTTCTTCATACCCCGCACGATGTCAGGAGCCAAAGATGGCTTTTGGGCCCTCCCCGAGGAGGGCGCCAACCCAGGGAAGTGCTGGCAGCACAGATAGAGAAGAGGGTCCACAGCTCTCCTGGAGACCTGAGTAAGATGGCCCTCAACATCCTACTCAACTTTCATTTTCTGTGATTGCAAAATACCTTGTGGTTTGCCACATTAATTTTTGGTGATAGTGGGACACACAAATGGAAACCTACTGTGACCGGCTGTAGACATAAGACCAGCAGGAAGAGCATCCCTGGCCCCTCCATCCATCCTCCAGCTGAGGCATGTCTGCAGGGCAGACCATCATGGCTCAAGTTCTGGGAGGCCTCCAAAGACATGCACATGGAGGGTGAACAGAGGTGCCCGGTCTTAGCACAGGTGGTGGCCACAGTCAAGCTAGAGACAGGCAGAGCTCACACAAGAGATAGAGAGAGAATGCTCGGAGGTGCAGAAGAGGACCCTCGCAGGTACAGAAGAGGTGTGTTGTGGGAACAAGGAAGGGGAGAGCTGCCAATGCCAGAGACCAAAGCTGTCTGAGAAAGATACTGAGGATGAGGAGGCTTAGCTAGGGGTCAGAACGGCTGACCTTCAAGAGCACCGTCACTAAGCTGTGCAGAGTGACATGGCAGTGTGGGCTGGAGAAGGGCCAAAGAGGACAATTTAAGGAGCACAGTGGAGGAAGCATCTGGAAAGGATGCCAGGGGACTGGGAAGCCCCGTGCCGTCTACGGAGGGAGAGGCTAGCCCCAAGGCTGGAGATCCTTCAGGGGCTCTTTTCAGGAAAGCACAGCAGAGGGGCGGTGAGGGCAGAAATGCTATGGAAAGAGGAGCCAACTCGTGGGAGCCTTCATGAGGGCTCAGGCTGCCCAAGGGCACACGCCACAGGGGAGGGGAGGCCTGCTGCTTCTGAACCATCTTCTGAAGACCCCAGACCCACCCCCCCAAACGTGTAAGAAGGGATCACACAGAGAGGACGTGTTGCCAGTGCAGCTTAGTATTTGTGAAGGTTCTGATTGGATCTATACAACTGCTAAGAATTTCAGGCTGAGGTGGGGCTTCTGATCCGATTCTACTGGTGCCAAATGGGCACTGTCTTGATCAGCACATGTAAAATCATCAGGGGTCATGTGAGGTCATGGAAAGAGCAAAGTGGGCATGAGCCCAGCTTGTCCATTTCCTAGTTACAGTTACAGGAGCAGCCTCTCGGAGCCTCCGTTTCCTCATCCATAAAATGGGGGTATGAAGGTGTCCATCCCGTCTGCTTCTTGGGTTTTGAGAAGACAGCTTCACAAAAGGTCTGCCTCTTTGTCTGTTTTGTTTACTGCTGAATCCCCAGCGCCTAGGGCAGATTCTGGAAAAACTCCTACTGCCCATAAATTCTGGGCTTTAAACTATTTCTTTAACAAGCTGCATTTGTGACAGAGGGATTCATTTGACTTTCTTTCATTGTGAACTAATCCGAGATGTGAAAGCCAACCAGAGCTTCTGATCAGTGAAAGGGAACCACAGTTACCACACAGCAATGACCTAAAAACAAAGACGCTTGACATTTCATGATGGGCACCAGCTTCCATTGGGCATGTGGAGAAAGCCTTTGGGGGCCCCTACAGGCCACCCCTCTGCCATATGCAGTCCTGCTAGCATCTCTCACCTACACCATGTGTGCGGGGCCTGGAGGTGCTTGGCACATCTTTTTCCCTGTTGGATTCAATTCCATGCAACCCAGCCCAGGGGGGAGGGGTGGACCCCCCGGTGCCAGGCCACCTCTTCAGGTCCTGACAGGTCCAGAGAGGGCGGGGAGTGCCAGGCAGGGGTGCTCTGTGTACCCCACACCTGGTGCAAGGAGCTTCACGGCTGGCCCAGCATTCAGGCCCCGCATGCTTCTGGGCCATGCTTAGAGTCTCCACGAGAGCCAGGTCTGAACAACTCCTGGCCCTTCCCCTTGACATTTGGCCGTAATCGCAGTGTTGTGAAAAGCACGTTCTCTTCCACCAGCTCTTCCTCGATGGAGTCTTAGGGCAAAGCAGGAAGTGATGCTTCTGCTCTGGGCCTGCCTGAGGTTCCCTCTGCAGACGGAGGGGGCTGACACGCTGAGAAGGGTAAGCAGATGGCTCTGGCCGTGCCCCTCAATGGCTCCAAGGAAGCGTAGCAAGTGGTTCATTCTCGCATCTGTCACGGGGTCTGTTTTATTCCATATCTTTGCTGATGGGTTCAGCAAAGGAATGTAAAATATGCTTATCAAATCTGCAAGTAGCCCTCAATTAGTAGGCGTTGCTAATACTCTGAAAGAAAAGAATCTGATCTGTGGTGACGTGGAACAGCTGAAAAACATGGTTCGCGGGAAGAGATTTGAGCCCAGGTTGGTCTCCTCATCTGTCAAGCCAGGGTATTGAATTTGTCCACACTTCCAGTGCAGAGGGGAGGGGCGGAAATTCCAGACATGTAGGCTTTGGAGAGGGCAGAGCCGGGCTGGGAGTTTCGCTCTGCTCTTTGCTTAGGAGTAACTTCAAGCTCTTTAACCTCCCTGAGTCTTGCTCTCCTTATCTATAAAATGGGATGATACCTACTTCACAGTGATGTTATAAGAATTAAATGAGGTGATGTAGCAAAAGTTTGACACATGATAGTCACTCAAGAACTGCTACCTTCCCCCGCTCCACACATCCTGATTCGTACTTCACTCCCACTCCATCCTCCCCAACCCCCTCCTTGCCTCGTGCAAATCCCAGCACGCTGCCCACCATATGCAACGATCCCTCACTACCACACAGAGCCCAACATCTGGCGGGTGCTCCTGCCGCAAGATATGTGGCAATACCAGGGCTCTGGGAGCTTTCCAAAATGCAAAGCTGATTATGCCACTCTGCAGAGCTTAAACCCTTGCCATGGGGGTTTCCGGGGGCCAGGAGGATCCAGCCAAGCTCCTCAGCTCATGTGCAGGACAGTCCCCAGGATTTGGCTGGATCACCTTCGTCTCCTCTCCACACTGTGGTCCCAACAGACAGCACCAAGCGCGAAAGCAAACTGCTTCCAGCCTCAGTCCCTGGGCATAGGCTGTTCCTTCTGCCCGCACCACCTTCCCATCAGGTTTATCAGCAAACTGTTACTTGCTTTTCCAGCCTCATATCCTGGATTCCCCGCCCCTAGACCCCCTGCTCCCATCCCCTGCCTAGACTGAGCTGAAAGACCCTTCCTCTCCTATAGTTTCCCTACCCAGCATGACAGTGGTCAGCTCCTTGAGGGAAGTATGGGTGTCTGATTCATGCTGGCATCCAGAATGCCTAGACCGAGGCACTTAGTCCAAGGCAGGCACTTGATGAATGACTGTCACAGAGTAGGTGCTTGACATGAATCCATAGACGCAAATAGAGGCACACGTACAAATCTACAAACCTGTACAAATACAACTGTATACCAGGTTCCAGTGCCTCTCGGATCTTTACAATTCCAGATTAGGAAGCAAGAGGACTAAAACGTCCCTTCTAGACTTAAACATAATTGTCGCTTTGCATTTATATAATTCTTTGCAGCTTTCAAAGCACCTTCACATTTGGTGGCCTGTGAGATTAGGTGGTTCCTCTCTCTAAACTTCTGAGGCTATGATCTGACCTACATTTCAACACTGCTCACTGGATGGATTATTTTAAGCCATATACAACGTCTCATTCTGATGCGCTGGGTTATGACGGTAATAATCTCTCACATTTGCACTGTACATGGTAATTAACAGAGCATCTTCATATATGTTATTTCATTGTATTCTTACACTTTATGGAAAGCAGAGCTGGTATTATTTTTTTCTATTACACAAGTGAAACACCTGAAGCTCAGAGAGATTATCTGACTTGCAGGGATCAGAGAGCCAGGAAAGGAGGCCTTTCGAACCAAAATTTACATCTTTTACTTACCAGCCCATGGGTCTTTCTACTGCAACATGCCACTATACTCTACCATGTCAACAGACACACAGTGACACCATAAAGATAACAGGCAATCCAAAGTCAAGGCACACTGGCATTCACAGGCACAGACACTCTGGGCTGGCTGTGCCCAGACACAGGACCCCTCCCCATAAGAGATTTATGTCTCTTGAGGCCCTTGCCTAGAGACAGCCAGCCTGACATACGTGTGTTCCCTTCAGTACTTAAACCGGATGCTACTGACCCAGCATCCGTAGAGCAGATGTCTCAAGTTGGTGCTTGAGTCGAGGGGATGAACTTGCCGGATCTAGCCAACTACTTGCCCGGGCCCCCTGGGACAAGAAGCATGCACAGCCTTTGCCAGCTGGCTGGCTGGCCTCCCAGGGACTGTCTGTGATCATGGGATTCAGTGAAACAAACTGGCTTCTGCAAGAGGCAGAGCCCTGTCCCGGGCTGCCTGAGCACCAGGCTCTGAAGTCATAGCCACACGCTCACATACCCCAACGCCACACACATACGCACATATGCTCGCCGCACACCCGTGCCCAGGCCAACCTGCAGAGGCTGATCCCAGCGTGAGGGGTCAGGCAGTGGCCTGGGAATCACTGTAGATGCACATGGGCCCAGAGCCCTCCAAAGCCCCCCTACTTTTTCTGATCTCAGTCACCTCCCACGGCTCATTGGCCCTTTATTTCAATTATTCAACAATATCCAACAAATAATCATTGACTGCTTAAGTGGTGTCATAATTACTGAGGAAAGCCCTCCATCCTCCTGAAAGGCCACTCTCCTGAAGGGGAGGGGCTGTGTTTCATTGGTGCCTCTGAGTCCCCCACATTTCCTGGGTACTTGCACACAGAGATGTTCCAAAAATGCTAAATAGCTGACAATGCTGGTGCCCGTCTGGTTCCCAGGCCCTCCTGCCAGAGCTGCAGCCCCTTGTCCATAGCCTGTCCACCTGGCTGGGGCTTCATTGTCTTCTGGAGGTTCAGGGTGGGCCAGACCTCACACCCACAGAGCAGCATACCTCAGCCCTGTCCACCTCTGAGGTGTCGGTGCCATCACAAGGCCAGACATAAGGGGGCACTCAAAAAATCTATTGAGCACCTACTGTGTACTGGATACAAAGATAAACAAATAGGAAACTCAGTTCAGAGGGAGACGACGACATGTAAACAAGTACCTGATGCCATGCTGAGCCCAGAGTGGAGTGTGCCACTGCTTTGCCTGTGGCCACTTCCATGGCACCAAGCCCACTCATGTCTGCTCCTTCAGCAGCACACCCAGCTCTGCCAGCCCTTGCTTAATAAAGGGGAAGATCCAGATAAAACTATTTTGTAGCCATATAGCCTCTCGAAGCCCCAGTTGAGGAACCTCTGATCATTATCCTGCTCTGAGTGCCTCCTAACTAATCGTGATGACGGAGTGAGTCAATCACTATGCAGAGAACACTCTTTTGCATGTCCTTCCATGCAGCAAAAACATTATGTGGGATGATTACAAGGAATATCCCTAATGCCCCGTGGCTCTCTGCAGAGGCAGCTGCAGGGCATAACCAGGCCTCCTGTGCCAAGCCCAGGTGCCAGAGAGGAAAGGCTCATGTCCCAATTATCCTGGGACGCTGCTCTACCGCTCAGCTCCACTCCTTTTTTTTTTTTTTTTTTCCAGGGTTTCACCACGTGGGCCAGGTTGGTCTTGAACTCCTGACATCAGGTGATCCGCCCACCTCAGCCTCCCAAAGGGGCTAGGATTACAGGCATGAGCCACCGCACCTGGCCAGCTTTTTTTTTTTTTTTTTTTTAGAGATGGAGTTTTGCTCTTGTCACCCAGGCTGGAGTGCAATGCCGAGATGTTGGCTCACTGCAACCTCCACCTCCCAGGTTCAAGTAATTCTCCTGCCTCAGTCTCCCAAGTAGCTGGGTTACAGGCGTATGCCACCATACCAGGCTAATTTTTGTATTTTTAGTAGTGACAGGGTTTTGCCATGTTGGCCAGGCTGGTCTCGAACTCCTGACCTCAAGTGATCCACCTGCCTCGGCCACCCACAGTGCTGGGATTACAGGCGTGAGCCACTGTGCCCAGCCCATTCTTTTCTGCACAGCTGAGCCTGGCCTTTCCTGCCCTGACCCTGGGCAGTTCACCTTCTCGGCAGGGCTGGGCTCCATCCCTAACCTGGCCATTAAGAGCAAGAGGGACCCAAGTGACTATGGCCCCTCACCTAGGACCCTGAAGGGATCTACAGCCCCTGCATCAGGAGTTAGGTCTCATCATCACTTGCCTTGTTTTACTTTTGTTCAAGGGATAAAGGGACCTCAGGCCTTTTGTGACTGATGACCCAAAGAGAGACAACATTCCCTCTACGTGCTAGGCTCTCAGTGGACTCTAAGCCCACACTATGTCCCCACCCATGGTTTCCTACTGTTCTCCTGCGCCCCTGCAATTCATAGGGCGGCAGTGGGTCTAAACCACAAGGTGTGGGTAGGCAGGTAGGTAGGTGGGTAGGCAGGTAGGTAGGCAGGTAGGCAGGTAGGCAGGTAGGTAGGTGGGTAGGCAGGTAGGTGGGTAGGCAGGTAGGTAGGTAGGTAGGCAGGTAGGCAGGTAGGTAGGCAGGTAGGTGGGTGGGTGGATGGGTAGGTAGATATCCAAAATAAATTATAAAGCTAACTTAACATATGCCATGTCCCAGTGTTAACCACTCGCACACACCATCTCGTCTGAACCTCTCAAGCCAACTAGGAGCCGTTTTCCTGCTCACAGCCATGTTGCCAAGTCACGTGAGAGTCCAGCTTCAACACAAGCCTGTCTCCAGGGGCCAAACAACCCCCACCCAAGACTGTACTGACTGCAAGGTTAACTAAATTTGACATGTAATAATGTCCAATTTAAGAGAATTTTAGAGAAACTGAAGCCCAAAATGTAGCTCCTGCTCAGCTCAGGGATGGGCACTGTTTGTATCACAAACCTGCTGAGCGTGCCCAGGCCTCTCCTAACTCCCCCGAAATCAGCGTGTGCGCCATTATCGCTGGTGGGTTTCTGAAGAGGTGAGGGTGCAGCGGCTTTTTCTGTAGCTATTTAAATGTACTAAGAAGGATGCTCTTTGAAATGACCTTACAGCAATCATTGTCAAGCAAAGAGCCAGCCCTAAGTGACCATGTGGGGGCATCTGAGTGCAAGAAAGGCAGAATGTGCCCAGGAGCAGGTGACAGACTGAGGCCAGCAAGAATGACTGCCACTGGAACTGGCAGGGACCCCACCCAAGGATGGAGGCCCTTGCACTTGGAGACCAGAGCGGAGAGAGCCCACGAGAAATCAGTGGCTGCCAGGCCTCTGGGCTGGACTTTGATGGGGAAGGGAAAGGAGGAACCGCAGCCCCAATGCTGCCCACAGACACATACACACACACGTGCAAACACATACTTACTGTTTCCCTAGCACAAATATGCACCCCAGCTGCAACTTCCACTATGGGCAGGAGAAGGCTTGATCAGAGGAGCTGCCTAGCACCCACCCACCCCTGGAGGGTAGGCATGGCTTACCCACCTTGATGTCTTCCTACCCCTCTACTAGGCCCTCCAAGTACGGTCACTCAGTTCATCCAGCAGCCTTGCGGAGCCCTGCTATGTGCTAACTACCTGGAAAGGTACCTATGTCTGAAGAAAGGGAGGGAGGAAGAGAAGAAAAGAGGAGCGGTATGTCCAGAGAGGGAGAGGCAGGGAAGAAGGAGGGCAGGAGGCAGGAAGAAACGGTAAGAAGCTGCGTGTCTGCAGCAGTACCTCCATCTGGTGTGTGTGCCTGTACACACAGGTGGTGTGTGCAATTCCTGCTGGAGATGAAGTGCCCCCAGCTTCTGCCCAAGGGCAAGAGCGCTATTATGCGGTGAAAGGCTTTCTCCTGCAGCAGAAGTCCAGGGGAGGACTACGAATTCTCATTGCATCACCACCAGGAGGCACTGTTCATCCCGTCCCCCTTCACGCAGGAGACAGCCTAAGGAGTACAGAAGCCAGCCTCATTCCAGCCTCAGCACTACCACTTACAAGCTGTGTGACTCTGGGCAAGTGACTTAACCTCTCTGAACTTCAGTTTAGCCCTTAATAAGACAGAATGATGAAAATAATAGTGTCTACCTTATAGGGCAATTATAAGAATTAAATAAGATAGGCCTGGCACAGTGGCTTACACCTGTAATCCCAGCTCTTTGGGAGGCCGAGGTGGGCAGATCATGAGGTCAGGAGATCTAGACCATCCTGGCTAACATGGTGAAACCCCGTCTCTACTAAAAAAAAGACAAAAAATTAGCTGGGCGTGGCGGGTGCCTGTAGTCCCAGTTACTCAGGAGGCTGAGGCAGGATAATGGTGTGAAATCGGGAGGCGGAGCTTGCAGTGAGCTGAGATTGCGCCACTGCACTCCAGGCTGGGTGACAGAGCAAGACTCCATCTCGGAAAAAAAAAAAAGAATGGAGTAAGATAATGTATGCACATGGTGCCCGACAGAGTCAGTATTCAATGCATCTTAGCCATTGTGTTTCTGAGGCCAGAGGAAAGGGGGTGACACTGAGACCAGGAGCCTGCCCTGGGGCTCTGGACTCCCCTCTGATTCATATTTAGGGATCTGAGGTGGCCCTTGGACTGCTCTTCGTCCCCTGTCCTGCTCCCTCTACCCCCCATCCTCTGCTCCATACTCCCCTCTAAGCTCTCAGCCTCCCCACTGCTTGCCTCCCCACCCACCCTCCACGAGGCCAGCCCCCTCCCTCTGCTGCGGCAACATTTACCAGCTGACTCGCCCTGACCACAGCCCCAGAGCTCGGCCTGCCTCCTCCCCATCTCCCCAAGCAGCCCTGCTCTGCCCACCATATGGATGGCGGGTAGGGTAGGCGGCAGGTGCCAGGGGGACACACACAGGCCACTCTGTACACTCCCAGCCACAGCATGGCTGCCTCAGCCCAGCACCCACAGCTCTGCACTCTGCCTCCCTGATCCTGGGCTCCAGGATTATTCTCCTCTGGGAGGGTCTTGGCCACTCTCATTTTCCTTTTCGTCCTATCCGTAAAATATTTCCCGAGCAATGGCCGGGCGCGGTGGCTCACGCCTGTAATCTCAGCACTTTGGGAGGCTGAGGTGGGCGGATCACGAGGTCAGGAGATCGAGACCATCCTGGCTAACATGGTGAAACCCCGTCTCTACTAAAATACAAAAAAATTAGCCGGGCATGGTGGCAGGCGCCTGTAGTCCCAGCTACTCAGGAGGTTGAGGCAGGAGAATGGCATGAACCCGGGAGGCGGAGCTTGCAGTGAGCTGAGATCGTGCCACAGCACTGCAGCCTGGGCAACAGAGCGAGACTCCATCTCAAAAAACAAAAAATAATAATAATTTCCTGAGCACTTACTCTGTGCTATTCCAGGTCCTGGGGATTCACATGGAAGAAAATCCTCCAGGCTAGCAGTGAGCAGAAGTTATCTACACCAATAGTTCTCAACAGCTATGCGCAACAGTATCCCTTGGAGGGATGGTTAAACAGTGCCCAGCTGGGTCCCATCCCCCGAGTTCTGGCTCAGCAGGTCTGGAGAGGGGCCTGAGCTTCGCCTTCCCAGGTGATGCTGAAGTTGCTGGTTTGGGGATCCCACTTTGAGAACCACTGGTCCCCTGCAAACTGTAATACAAGGCCGACTACAGCCTGGGCTTTGAGGTTTTGACCAGGGAGGAGAAGAGATTAGGGAAAGAGCCCCCGCGGCAGAGGGAGCAACATAAACAAAGACCTGGAGACTCCAGGAAGCATGGGAGTGGGGCTGGAGTGAAAGGTGCATGGAGGCGTGGCTGGGGGCGGTGGGGAGAGGGGGGGCAGAGGCTAGAAGGCCACATGGGGCCAGGTGGTGGAAGGGCCAGTGGTCGGCCACACCCCTTCCATCTGGCTTGCCAAACAGTTCCTTCGTGCATAGTGCCCCTGGCACCTGTGCCAGGCTCCCTGGGCTGCAGACCAAGACTGTGTCTTCCCCTCGGCAGCTACCAGCACCCCTGCCGCAGGCCTGGCTTTCATGGGCTGCTGTGGTGGCTGTCAGTGGCTCTCCCCACCCTCCCTAGGCGGCTCCCTGGAGGTGCTGGAGCCAGCCCAGAGGTGCCAGGGAAGTGTGCCAGGTGAGCCAGCATGCGTAGTGTAGGCGTGGGCGGCTGGGGAGGAGGCCTGGCTATGGCCCGGCCCTTGTCTATCCAGATTGCTGCCATCTTTTGGCATGACCCCCTGCCTGCCAGTGTGTGAGTGTGCACACTCTATCAGCACCGGGATCTAGGGCTGGGTGTGTGTTTGTTGCCGCTTGAGCCAGAGCAGTTACTATGGGTAGATAATAATAGCAATCGTAATCCCTCATAATTGGACCAGACTTTGCTGTCTGCAGGTCACTTCCATGCCCATGACCTCATCTGACTTCCACAACCACCCTGTAAAACAGCAAGGCTGGAGTCACTGTCCCCATTTTCCAGCTGAGCAAACACAAGCCCAGATGCCCTGAAGTCACATCTCCAGTAAGTGGCATGCTCAGGGCTAGGACCTGGGATTTCTGACTCCTGGTTCAGCGCTGCTTCTCAATCCTGAACTATTATAATGCAGATCCTCACCTGCTGCGGTCCATCGGCGGGGGCCTGGGACTCCGCAGCCCAGAGCAGCAGCAGCGGCGTGGGAGTACAGTCCAGTAACAGGAGTTTGTCCCAGCTGTCCCCACCTCCCCACCTGTGGGGAGCAGCTGACCAGTGACTGCCAGTGCATCGATGGGGAGCTGCGTCAGCAACTGTCAGGACATCGGACCCGGAGTGGGGCGAGGCTCAGGGTCACCTTATCCGACAGAGAAAGCAAGCCAGGCCCAAAAAGGGGAGGGAGTCAGCCATGGCCACAGCTGCCGCTCCAGAGCACAGGCGGCTGCAGGTGTCTACAGCTGAAGGGCCTGGGTCTTCATGCTGCTTGAGTCCTGAAGGGGAGCAGCCTAGGGGTCCGCAGGTATCCAGGACTATTAGTTCTTTTCCCGTGGGTTCAGAGGGGAGGAGACTGATCAGTCGCCCGGGCGCCCTGCCCAGTGGGCCGCAGTGTGTGCTGGCTTTCTGGCCCACTCTGCCTGACTGGGTGCACACACCCCCGTGGCGCTCTACAGGGTGTTGGGCTGGGAAGGCAGGTCCCTGAGCATCATGTGCACTCCTGGGATGTATACGTGTGTCCCTAGCGGGACCTATGCAGGTAGGGCTGTAGGAAGGGCTAGGGCCTGGGAGGCAGGAGAATAGGCCCTCATCTGGACCTGCCACTGCCCAGCGGAGCTCAGCTTCCTCATCTGCAAACTGGGGGCATCTGTCCCTGCCCCATTTGTCTCAAGAGTTGTCCCCAAGGACCAAACAGAACCACTGATGGAAAACTAGGAAACAGAAACACACTCTGAAGAATGAGTAAACCCGGGAAGGAGCTGAGCATGCGAGAGGGAGGTCTCAGAGCTGATGCCCTTCAGGTAGGGTGCCCGGCTGCCTCTAGCCCCAGAGTGCCCAGGGCCCCCACAGCTGGTGCCAGCTGTCCACCTTTGTTGCAAAAGAACCAACTGCTGCCCCCATGAGCATGCCCGGCTACTCCCAGACACCACCAAGCATCACAATGTCCAGCGCTACTCGGGAAGGGGAGCAGGCAGGGGGACTGTGGACAGAGGCACAGCAGACAGACATGCCAGGAAGGCCTATGGCCATCATAAGATCCCTGGAGGGTGGCAGTGAGCTCACCATTCCATTGACAGAGGGCAACACAGTCCAGTGCTGGGGATTAAGGGGTAGCTTTTCTTATCATGGGGACACAGCTTGGTAAGGTCCCAAGGCAGCCTGTAGGGACCCAGCAGGGACTCCCGTCAGTCTGATGTAATCTCCTCTGACTGATTCAGGCACAACCTGGAGTTCAGCAGAAGGGTGGAGAGGCCACCCCCAACTAGATTCTGAAAACATGGAGGTCACCAGCTCCGTGGCCAAAAGCCATACCAAAGATCACCCAGCTACATTCACTTGGAGCCTGGGGTGGGGGGCAGGGACAGGAAATCACCATCTCCAAAGTGCACTGGCGCCACAATGAGCCCAGCCTGTGCCTCCGTCCGTGCGGGAGGGTGGGCCCCCACGGAGTCGTGTTTACTGTGCCCCACCCCAGAACTTGTCTTTGGCCCCCTAGAAGCTACTGAACAGCTTAAGGAAACAGAGGCAGCTAAGAGAGAAAGTGATTCACCTGAGGGCTCACAGCTAGTAAGAGGCGGGTCTGAGAAGGAATCCAGGTTCTGGGACTCTCTGTGAGGCCGAACCTTCACAGTGGCACAAACCTGGGCTTTGAGCCACTGTGCGAATGCCATGGTGGTTAAAAGCCTGGGTCCTGGAGCCAAATGGCTGCTCCACCACCAGAATCGAATCTCTGCAAGCCTCCGTTTCCTCATCACCCAAACAGGGATGTGATGGTCCCACACCCTGTCGTGAGCACTGTGTGATGTGGTCACGCGCTCAGTATGAGGAGCTGGCTGTCATCACGTAGGGACAGGGCTCTCCCTCTCCCAGGCCAGAGGGTCCCCAGCAGAGCCCACTGCTCACCTTTCGGTCCTCCTCCCGCTCTGCAGCAGAGCTGCTGGTGTCCCCGGGGCCGCTGGAGGGCATGGCGGGCGGCTGGGCGCCGGGAGGCAGGCTGGGGCTGCGTGGGGCTGGGGGACTGCTGGGCTTTGGGGAAGGAATTATCGTGGTCTTTGGAGGCGAGAGTTAAAACTTAAACATAGATCCTGGTGTTGAGCCCTCTGGTGAACGGTGCCTCTGTCAGCCTGTGGGTGAGGGCTTCGATGGTTCCACCTGTGGAGGAGAGAAGAGGATCAGTGAGGCGGAGCACCCCACCCTCCCTGGGTCAGGCCCTCAGCCCAGGGCCACACCTGACCTAGGAGACCTGGGGTCTTGCTCCTCCTCCTGGCCTCCCCAGCACCCCAGAGAGCAGAGAAACCAAGGCAGGCTCCCCTCAGGGCCACCTCCTACCCCAGCAGCCTCTGAGAGCCTTGGACGTGGCAGCAGTCTCCCCTCCGTGTCGCTGCGGCCAATGGGTGCCACTTCTGGGACCTCCAGCTGCCTCCGCCTCCTCCCTTCTCTTCATTCACAGCCGTTCTCTCCTTTGAAAGCTTCCCGCATCCTCCCTCCCACCCCAGCCAGCCCCTGGGAAATCCCAGCCTCCCCCAGAGGCCCCCAGCCCGGCTACATTTTCCTTCTAATCTGTCCTCACCCCCACCCCCACACCTCCCGCCACGTGGAGGAAGTGAGTGCAGTCACAGGATGTAGTGAAATGAATGTCACCTCACTTCAGGACCGGCGCCTGGGCCCAGAGAAAGCTGAGGTCTGAGCTCAGGCTGCAGGCCTGATTGGCTCTGGCCTAGGAGGGAGAGGCCGAGGCCACCGTCACGGCCACAGCCACGGCCAAGGCCACAGGTCACGGCCACACTGAGGCAGGAGTGAGGCTGCTCTCTCCCCCATCCCATGAACCAGCCCCATTTGCCTGCAGAGCTGGTGGGCTTGAGGGGTCCTCTGAACCCACATGGCTGAGTTTTAGGGGCTTGTCTTCCCTCTGCTCCAGGTGTAGGCCTCAAGCCAGTGAAGTAACAAAGCCTGCAGCTCAGGCCACAGCTGGGGTGGGGGTGTTGCTGCCTCAGCCCCTCACTCAGAGACACACAAGAGCTCCCCTGCTCCCCACCCCCGGAGGAGGCGGCCGCCAAGCCCCTGCCTCGAGTATGCCAGGGCCCAGGAGGGGATTGGCAGGCGAGGGAGAGAGGGAGGCAGGCTGGATCTGGGCCCACCCACACCCTTCCCCTTCCAGTTCCTGGTTCTGCTTCCCCAGCTCCCCCTCCCTCCTGGCCTTCTCCTCCCATCCCCCTCCAGCCAGGGCTCCCTGGAAAACCAGGACCGGGAGACAGCACGGGCTTGGCTCTCCCACAGGCCCAGCCCCTTTCTCCAGGGGAGCACTGTTGCCTGGTAGTGGGTGCCCCAGCCCTGGCTCTGCCCCAGGGGGGAGTGGGAGGAAGGAGCTGGCGGGAGGAGCTTCTTAGGGCCAGGACAGGAAGGGTTCCATCAGATTAACCCAGAAAGGCTGGAAGTGGGCTTGCCCCACAGCTAAGCCCTGAGGCAGCCCAGGTGCACTGGGTCCATTCCCCATACCCCCAGGCTCAGCGTCTATTCCCCATACCCCCAGGCGCAGCGCAGCGCTGGGCTCAACGAAGGTTTGGTGCCCGAAGGTTTGGTGCCCGGGGTCCCTGAGAAGGTGAACGGCAGCGGAGAGCAGCTCCATGGGCCACATGCCACTCAGGGCCTGGCTCGTGCTCTGCATCCAGGCAGCCGCTGTGCTGTGCCCAGTTTACAGGTGACGCTAAGATCGACAAGACCAGGACCCATCAGAGGCATGAACCCAGATCTCTCTGACACTAAAGCTGTGAGGGGTTGGGTTCACGTCCCCCAACACACACCACAGAAGCAACTCTGAAGATCCCAGCAGAGAACTGGTCCAACTCAGAAGCGCACGGCTCCCAGCCCTTAGCAGCCAATGATTCCCTGTCAAGCCCCACTCCCATTTGTTACCACAGACATCTCCAGCCACCCCAAAACCAAAACCTTCAAAAGGGTCAGAAGCTAAAAGGGGCAGAGTATGGTTGGAAAGAACGTTGAGCCCGAAGTCTGTAGGGGTGGGATCTACTCCTGATGGAGGCTTCCCCAGCCCTCAGTTTCCCCACCAATGAAACGGGAAAGCAAGACCCCTTCTATTAATAGCTCTGACTGGCCAATCTACCCTTAGAGGCTTCATTCTTCCTTCAGGCAGCCCAGCCATGGGGAGTGGGCTCTCCTGGGCCCACAGTCCCAACACAGCAGCAGGCGTCCACCACTCCGGTCCTTCACCGCACAGCCCTGGCTGCTTCCAATACCAAAGTGTTCTCCCCACCTGGGCCAAGGGCTGCACTGCAACCACCACCGCCACCAAAAAACCCTTGCTGAGAACGCTACCACCATGAAAAGCAGCTTTTATTTCCTCCTTTTAGAATCCACAGTGATCATGAATAATGTTTGTAACAGCCACTTAAAAAATTTCAAGGAATCCCACCATGAAGACATCTTCGTATCACAGCTGATAGGATCACCATCTCCACTGCTTCAACTATAAAACTGTTGCGGAAAAAGAACTGAAAGCTTTGAATATGCATACCAAGGCTCACTACCTTCTAAATTCAGTGCAGTAGAAACATCTTTTGTTTGTTTGTTTAGAGCAGGTTCTTGCTCTGTCACCCAGGCTGAATGCAGTGGCAGTATCACAGCTCACTGCAGCCTCAAGCTCCCAGGCTCAAGTGCAAGTGACCCTCCCGCCTCAGCCTCCCGAGTAGGTGGGACTACAGACATGTACCACCACACCTCCTGGATTTTTTTTTTTTTTTTTTTTTTGTAGAAACAGGGTCTTCCTATGTTGCCCAGGCTGGTCTTGAACACATGGCTTCAAAGGATCCTCCCACCTCAGCCTCCCAAAGTGTTGGGATTCCAAGCATGAGCCACCACACCTGGCCAAAAGATTTTTTAAGAAGACATAAAATTACAAGATTAGGCTGAACAAGAGAAGGAATACCACCAACAAAATTGTGGAATCTGGAAAGCAGACTTGTGACAGCCAAATTTCAGACAGGCGTGTGAATACTGATATATAACACAGTCTTCAACAGATGCTTATATGATAGCATCAGGTACTCTGGGACTAGGGCTGAAGAGGATGCGTGTGTGAGAAACGAGAGGCTGAGTGAGATAAATGAATTCCTAGACCCTCCTCTACAAGTCTGAAGGTTTATCTGTAGTCACTGGAGGGCATAAAATAGGGGGTATTTGCACAGAGTCACTTGGCACAGCTGAAAACAAAGATGATATATCAAAACCAAGGAGAGGAAGGTTATTTATTTATTGAGACAGAGTTTTGGGTCTTGTTGCCCAGGCTGGAGTGTAATGCCGCAATCTCGGCTCACCTCCGCCTCCCAGGTTCAAGCGATTCTCCTGCCTCAGCCTCCCGAGTAGCTGGGATTATAGGCATGCACCACCACTCCCGGCTAATTTTCGTATTTAGTAGAGATGGGGTTTCGCCACGTTGGCCAGGCCAGTCTTGAACTCCTGACCTCAAGTGATCCACCCGCCTTGGCCTCCCAAAGTGCTGGAATTACAGGTGTGAGCCACTGTGCCCAGCCAAAATTATTAAAGAATAAACCAAATCTCCAAATCTTAAAACAATCTTCCAATTAGAATTATTTTCAGCCAAATTATCATTTAAGTGTGAGAATAAAATAAAGACATTTTCTTTTTTTTCCTTTGAGATGGAGCCTCGCTCTGTCGCCCGGGCTGGAGTGCAGTGGTGCAATCTCCGCTCACTGCAAGCTCCACTTCAGGGGTTCATGCCATTTTCCTGCCTCAGCCTCCCAAGTAGCTGGGACTACAGGCGCCTGCCACCACGCCCGGCTAACTTTTTTCTATTTTTAGTAGAGACAGGATTTCACTGTGTTAGCCAGGATGGTCTCAATCTCCTGACCTCGTAATCCGCCTGCCTCAGACTCCCAAAGTGCTGGGATTACAGGCGTGAGCCACCACGCTTGGCCCTTTTTTCAAATTTTCTCTTTTTTTTTTTTTTTTTTGAGATGGAGTCTTGCTCTGTCACCCAGGCTGGAGTGCAGTGGCGTGATCTTGGCTCACTGAAACCTCCGCCTCCCGGGAGGTTCTTTTTCTCCTCCGGAGGAGGTTCACTCCTCCCGGGAGGAGTGTAGTGGTACAATCTCCGCTCACTGCAAGCTCCACTTCAGGGGTTCATCCCATTCTCCTGCCTCAGCCTCCCAAGTAGCTGGGACTACAGGCAGCCACCACCACGCCTGGCTAATTTTTTGTATTTTCAGTAGAGATGGGGTTTCACCATGTTAGCCAGGATGGTCTTGATCTCCTGACCTGATGATCCACCGGCCTCAGCCTCCCAAAGTGCTGGGATTACAGGCATGAGCCACCACGCAAGGCGCCTTTTCTTTTCTTAAATAGACATGGGGTCTCACTATGTTGCCCAGGCTGGTCTTGAACTCCCGGGCTCAAGTGATCCTCCCACCTCAGCATCCCAAATTGCTGGGATTACAGCCCTGAGTCACTGTGCTGGGCCCCAGTAAAGACATCTTCAGACATATCAGGCCCCACGCTCCTTTCCCAGGAAGGACAGGACGATGTCCTCTAATACGCAGAAGATCCAGCACAGGAGACATGGGAAGGGAGGCTCCAGGATGAAGGGGAAAAGAGGCCACACGCCAGTCACCCGGCATGAGCCAGAGAGGGTCAGCCTTCCCACTGAGACTAGGGCACTAGTGCCGTCATCACCATGCCCTCTGCTGTCCAACTGTCTTTTTACCTGACAAAACTACAGGTATCGCTCGTGGCCATACTCTGCTATCTAAACCCAGGAACTGAAAAGATTCCTTCTTTCTTTCTTTCCTTCCTTCCTTCCCTTCCCTTCCCTTCCCTTCCCTTCCCTTCCCTTTCCTTCCTTCCTTCCTTCCTTCCTTCCTTCCTTCCTTCCTTCCTTCCCTCCCTCCCTCCCTCCTTCCTTCCTTTCTTCCTCCCTCCCTCCTTCC
>NW_016806571.1:2987164-2990301 GCF_001698545.2 Rhinopithecus bieti
CCCCCCCCCCCCTCTCTCTCTTTCTTGGACCCTTGCTTTCTAGCCCAGGCTGGAGTGCAGTGGCACAATCTCGGCTCACCACAACCTCTGCCTCCTGGGTTCAAGCAATTATCTTGCCTCAGCCTCACAAGTAGCTGGGATTATAGGTGTCCACCGCCATGTCCGGCTAAGTTTTGCATTTTTAGTAGAGACGGGGTTTTGCCATGTTGGCCAGGCTGGTCTCAAACTCCTAACCTCAGATGATCCACCCGCCTTGGCCTCCCAAAGTCCTGGGATTAAAGGCGTGAGCCACCGTGCCCAGCCATGAATGGATTTTGATATGGACAGATGTGTGTCCTGGAAGATGTACTCTAATGAGGGGAGTGAGCCAAGCAAGAAGAGGACATGAAAGCCAGAAAACAGAGATTCCAACTGGAAAGTAATGGGAATTCCAAAGATGACCACAAAAGGAAGTCACAGAACATCAGCTACAATGTGCCTAGAAAGCAACCAGCCCAGAGTGAAAGAGGATAGATAACTTAAAAAATGGAACTGAAACATCTTTTACCTGCTGTGATTGCCCGTGTGGAAAGCAATACTGATGGCTATTAGAAAGTGTGGTAGGCCCACGACAAAGAAGTGATAAATGCTGGAGGTGATGGATATACCAACTACCCTGTGTTGATCATTACACAATGTATACATGTATTAAAACATCACATTGTACCCCATAGATATGCACAATTATTATGTGTCAGTTTAAAAGAGAAAAAGAAAAAGAAGACCTAAGGTAACAGTATTGTTACAGAAAAATTAAATTATATTAGAAGTTGTGGTAGGAATTAGCAACAGGTACAAAAAATAAGGCCGATGAAAAACAAGGTAATTATTAACTTCAGGAAAAAAAAGTAAAAAGAAACCATTATAGTATGCCACAAGGTTCAACTGTGAATAATAGTTGCATTGAAATAATAAAATAAACACTGTATGTAGGTTTGATAAACATGTGTGTGTATACATGTATATATGCATGTATGTACACACAAATTACTTCTGTATGTACCACAAAATTAATGCCTTAAAACAACACATTATCTTGCAATTCTGCAAGTCAGTAGTAAAAAAAAAAAAAAGATTCTCCTTACTAGGCTAAACTCAAGATGTTGGCAGGGCTGCATTCTTTTCTGGAAGCTCTAGGGAGAATCCATTTCCTTGACATTTGCAACATCTAGAGGCTGCCCTCATTCCTTGCCACATGGTCCCCTTCCAACTCCAAAGCCAGCAATGGACAGTCTTTTTCCCATCACAGTACTCTCTGCCTCATCAACATCTCCTGCTCTGACTACTTCCATCTTTCACTTCTAATGACCCTTCTGATTACACTGGGCCCACCCAGATAATCCAGGATAATCCCTTCATCTCTAGGTCATTAATTTAATCACATCTGCAAAGTCCCTTTTGCCATGTAAGGTGACATATTCACAGGTCCAGGGGATTAGGACCTGGCCATCTTAGGGGGGCCATTATTCTGGCAACCAGATACACAAAACATTTTTGAGGCTGGACACGATGGCTCATGCCTGTAATCCCAGCACTCTGAGAGGCCAAGACAGGAGGGTCACTTGGGACCAATATGGTGACACAGGGAGATCCTGTCTGTACAAAAATTTAGAAAATTAGCAGGGTGTATTGGCACATGCCTGTAGTCCCAGCTACTCGAGAGGCTGATGTGGGAGGATCACTTGAGCCCAGGAGGTCAAGGCTGTAGGGAGCTGTGATTGTGCCATCACACTCCAGTCTGGGCAAAGATCGAGATCCTGTCTCAAAACAACCAACAACAATTTTTTGAAACAATATAAAAAGAGTATTGTCAATATTTAGGGAGGATGGTTGAAGAGTAGAAAGGTTGGGCACGTAAGAGGATCTACTAAATAGGAAATCAATGGAAAATGTCTAAATAGATGAATCAAAAATATGCACCTTACTCAGAAATATGAGATGAAAATTGCTGGAAGAAACAGCTAAGAGAATCGAAAGCGGTTGCCTCTGAGAAGAGGATAAGGGTAGGAGTAGGCAAGGAATCACTGCATGTTGTTAGGAGGTTTTAGTACTATTCGACTTCTTAAATTATATGCATGTACTACTGTGAGTAAATAAAAATGAATTTTTAAACAGAGAGTGGGGATGGGAGAAAGGGCTTACATCCCAACTGCAGCCATCGGTTGCATTTGGCCTCCATTTCCTCCTCTATAAATAAGAGCGTAGCTGAGGCCTTTCCACCTCTGTTGTTCTATGAAATCATCACGTCCCACAGAATAACCATCATCAGCTCCTCACACCCACACAGAGTTCCATCACCAGCTACAACACTGGTACCTCCCTCTCCACCCCCCACCCTCACGAAATGTTTAATCCTACAAACGCATCATTCCCACTGCATCCAGCCCATGGGCAGTGCAAGTCAGTGCTGCCTGCATCCGTAACCACAACCCCCGCTCACTCAGCCCCTTCTCAGACCAAAGAGCCACATCTCCAACATCTCCTGGAGCCTCAGGGCTGCTCCCCTGCACCACACTGTCCCCACTGCCGTCCCCACTTCCTCACCAACCCCAGCCTCATCAGCACCCCCGAGATGACCACCCAAGCCTCCTCTCCATCTTCAGATTGAGAGACTGCTGGCCCCCCTGCCACCCCACAGTCTCTCCTCAACAAGGGCTTGCACATAATTATCCTCTTCCAAAATCAAAACTGTCATGGCCCACAAACCTAAATCCTCACTCCACCAAACACGATCCCAATATTCTCACCCCAAGAGCCCCTTCTACTCCATCTCAAGTTCTCTGTCTGAATGGCTGAAAAATATCTGAGCATTTCTGCAGCAGGTCCTTCTCCCTCCCTCTGCTTGAATTCTCCTTTTCCTCTAGTGGACTCTGGTTGTTCTGCTCTACCTAGACGCCTTCCCCTCCTTCCTGGTGGGAAACGCTCCTCAAGGGGTTTTGGTTGTGCCTGTGCTGACCTCAACACCCACCCCAGGCAAGGGGTGAGCATGTGACCAGGCAGAGCCTGGTGGGAAACGCTCCTCAAGGGGTTTTGGTTGTGCCTGTGCTGACCTCAACACCCACCCCAGGCAAGGGGTGAGCATGTGACCAGGCAGAGCC
>NW_016806571.1:2992156-3009947 GCF_001698545.2 Rhinopithecus bieti
CCTGGTGGGAAACGCTCCTCAAGGGGTTTTGGTTGTGCCTGTGCTGACCTCAACACCCACCCCAGGCAAGGGGTGAGCATGTGACCAGGCAGAGCCAATCAGAGGCCTCCCTGGAACCTTTTCACCAATGCGATGGAAAGATGCTAACACGGTCGATGTGAGTCAGGGGCTGCCGGCTGCTGTCTTCCTGCCATGTGGGTGAGCCTGCCTGAGAACGAAGAGCTCAGAGATGAAGACAGAGGGATAAAGCATTGAAGGCACTGTCTGGGCCTCTGGTCTTGCTGTTTCTGGAGGCAGGGACATACATCTCTGAACTTCCGGGTGCTGTGAGCTTTCACTACTTTGGTATGAGTCTATGACTTGTGGCTGACACCCTCTTGACCTAAGGGCCAATCTCAGTCCCCTCCAGGGCTCTCTGGGAGGCCAACTGTGGGGCTTCCAACACTGGCCTTATATCTTACCAGCTGTGTGGCCTGAGGCAAAACTGTGCCTCAGTTTTCTCAGCTGTAGAGTGGGGGAAAGAACTCTCCACCTCACAGCGCTGCTGTGAAAATTAAAACGGAATGCCCTAAAAATGCTTCCAAGAGTGCCTGGCAGAGAGAAAGTACTCAATAAATCTTAACGATGATGACTCTCAGACTCAACCAGCGCGCAGATTTCTCTCCTTTCTTGAAATCCCTGGAGTTCCTCTAAGTGGCCTTCGCTCAGGCAGGAGCTTGTACTTAAGCTCCTCTGACATGCCAGGCCCCGTGAGCAGAGCTTTACAATGTCAACATCTCATTAATCCTCACACCTCACCCCAACCCTTTGAAGTGGGTACTATTTTTATCCCCATTTTCCAGATGAGAATAATGAGGTATGGAGAGATTAATAAAACTGCCCAAGGTCACACAGTGGGTAAGGGGTGGAGCCAGACACAGTCCAGGTCCGTCCCACTCAGAAGCTCACAGCTCTCCACTCCCTCTCTCACAATCCACAATCAGCATGTGACTGCTGCAGATCTATATTAACTTTGGGCACGGGCTGGCCAGAAAACAAAGTTTCCAGTCAGTCTCTCTTTCCTGGTCAGGCTTGTCTGCAGCGGGAGCGGGGAAGGAGGGCACTGCAGCTTTCTAATCACAGTATTCAACGCCCTGCCCAATGCAGTGGTCATTCACTCATTCATTCATGCAGCTATTTCCTGAGCACCTACCGTGTGCCAGGTACTGTGCTAAGGAACATGCACTGTCCTGTTCAATCCTCAAAACAATCCTATGAAGCAGGTCCTATTGTTATCCCCATTTTAGAGAAGACACGGAGACTTAAAGAGGTTTAGTGTCTCTCTAGGATAGCACAGCCGGAAAGCCCCAGGGCAGGATTAGGAATCCAGGTCCATGTGACTCGGGACCCCTTGCAAACGTGGCAGTTCTTGGTCATGAATGGGCGCGCTAAACACAGATCTCACAGCCAGCGCCATGATCAACCCTTTTTGCCTCTGGGGTGACCCTGGCCCACAGATAACAGTCCCATGGCTAAATTTCCTACTTGAGCTTAGGAGGAGGTGCAAATGGGTCCTGCGGGTGACAGAAGGCAGCAGAGCTTCTTGTGCCCCAATCATCTGCTAGGGTGGGGGTCAGCTGGGGGCCAGGAGAAAGCGGAGGAGACCTCCTAGACAGAGATGTCTATCTGTCGACTCTTCCCCCTCCTGTCACAGCCTCTCGTGGTCATAAGACTGGAGACGGATAAGGAGGAGGGAGAGGGAGGGAGGTCTTGGTGCCATTTTCCAGTGAGATGGCCATCACTATTCCATCGCCCTGACTTTCCGAAACATCACTTGCACCCAAACCACCAGCTGTCCATAGAATACCAAAAGCCACTGGTGACAGGCCAGCAGTCCTGCCCTCTGCAAAGCCCATTTATCTGGCTCTAGAGTCACAATAAGACGGCTTGTGGCTCTCACACCACTCTCGAGGCCATGGCACCACCAGCACTGGCACCACCAGCAGAAGCACTTATGATCACACCAAACCTGCTGCCACTACGGCGGCCACATGGGAGTCTGAGTCAGACTCCTTTGCTCACACTAATGGTTGCCATGACACAGCCCCAAAAGTGAGCGGGTGGGGGGAGATTTATACCTAAAATAGATGCTGTTAAGGAGCTGAAGTTGTTCTCAGGAGCCAAAATGAGCCAACACAGACTTCCGTAAGGCAGCACCCATTTCCAAGTGCTGCAAGCCAGGAGAAGCCCTGTCTAGGGGTCACACGTGCTGTGAGTCAGATGGGCTTCCCATGGCCTGGGGCCTGGGAGTCAGGGGCACAGCATGGCCAGGCTGAGAGCCCATGTGAGGATCAGACACATGGTCCTGGATGGGGTCTGGCAGCGACCATCATGGGTCTGATTTTATCATCCCCAGCAGAAGCGGCCCACGGTCATCTGCACGTTTCTCTACTTTTCCAACCTTCTCTACAGAATGGTCCACAGCTGCCAGCTCCAGAGCCTCTATCACTCAGCCCCCTACGCATGGCCCTCTTCCCCCATCCCACAACTCTGAAACCCTCTGGGGATGCTGACTGTCTTCGTCCTCGGGGGAGAATGCTCCCTCCAGGGACATATCACAGTGCTTTCCCTGGGAGAGAAGGCACCCACACGCACTTGGCTTTCTCCATCTCCTAATGCCACTGAACTGACAGTGAAAAAAAGGAGTTATGCCATTGTGTGTGGAGTGATTGATCCTAGTTACCAAGGAGAAAACTGGATTGCTGATCAGCCACAGAGCCAAGCAAGACTATGTCTGGAACCCAGCGAATTCTCTCAGGCACCTCTTAAGAACTTCCATGCCCAAAGGAAAGCTGAATGGAAAGTTATGGTAACAACAACAACAACAAAAGTGGGATAACTAAGGATTCAGGTCCTTTGGGAATGAGGGTTTGGGCTACTCCACCAAGTAAAAGAAGCATGACCTGCTAAGGCTCTGGCTGAGTGTGAAGGAAATACAGAATGGGATAAGAAGACAAGGAAGCCAGTAGCAAGTGTAGCCTTGTGAACAAATGCAGAAAGCAGGCCTCTAGTGGTTTTGCACACTTTCTATTAACTTGATATGTATGTGTGTGTGTGTGTGTGTGTGTGTGTGTGTGTGTGTGTGTGTGTGTTTGCAATACGGTAACCATTTTCTTCTTTTTTTTCTCCTTCCTATTGTTTTCTATACAAGCTGTTGACAGTTAACTTTATAATCTAGTGTTTAGGTAACAGAATATTCAGTGGGACTGTGACTGACTTTGAGAAGTTATTATAGCCAGGGATTGATAGAGTGATGGTTGGGGATCTCTGGGGAAAGGGTGAGAATTTCATAAAAAGGATAACTGTCTTGAGAGGTGGACATCTAGTTGTTCGTTTTTGTATGGCAGTTCAGATGTTGTAAAAAGGTGCAAATAGAAGCTGTGTAGCCAAAGGGGAAACTGAGCCAGTTATCAATTTATTCGCCCATCATTACCTGTGTTGTGAAGATGGAGCTGGGCCCTTTAACTACTTTTCCTTTGTCAGCTGGCACAACTGTGGAGGGCACTGAAGAGGCATTGAAGGAGGAAGCGGGTTTCCTTTCTAGACCCGATGTGCTCTTGTTAGGTTCCTGCATTGTATACAACTTCTCTAGCAGTCAGATCTTGCTGCATGGGTGCTTTCCAGCATCAGGGTCTTGCCAGATACGAAGCTTCCCAGCACCCAGCTCCTGTGCTGTTGCAGCTTCTCCAGCACCCAGTCCCTATGGCATGCAGCTTTCCAGTGCCCAGCTCCTGAAGGAGTGCCAGGCTCTTGCAATGCAGACAGCTTCTCCAGTACCTGGCTCCAGCAACATATGTCAGTCAGGATACCCAACAGCCAGAAGCTTCACCCAGCACTCCCCTGGGAAAACTTAGCAGCGGTGTGCTTCCAGCAAGATACCTCCCACAAACAACTTTCCTTGGGACCCAAAAAGATGGGTTTCCAGTAAATTCCAGAGGGTGAATTTCCAGCAAGTTTTGCCAACATGGCAATTACAGAGACGTTGCCATCCAGGGAGCCATGGCCACACCCTCTCCATCAAGGTCTGGATCTCAGCCCTTGCAGGGCCTCTTCCTTGGGCACTCTGTGGCAACCCTAGAGGTAGGGGCTGTTCTCATAGCTATTATTTTTGTATTCTTTGGAGTTATTTTTACTTCTTCCTAGCCAATTCCTCATTATTCTAATCCAATTAGAGTTAATAATTCGTTATGTGAAACTTTCCTTGTTCCAATCACCACGTAGTTTCTGTCCTCTGAATGGACCCTGATGGATACAGTCACCCATGGCCCCAAAGGGCCTTTTTCCATCCTCATTTCAACATCCTGGCCAGCTAATCATTCCCTGCTTCAAGCACTCACTCAACAGCCATTTCTTGAGTGCTATTGTGGAGCTGGGCCCTGGAGTGAAAGGAGACCCTGCTTCTGGAGCTCATCAGCAACTGCCTTCTCTGTGTTCTCTCCCAGCTGTGACTCCATGTGGCTCCTTGCTCCTGGGTCTCCAGTCTCAGATTCTGCAGCTCTGTCTCTGGGGCTGGCTGGGAGTCTTGATCCCACTTCTGCACGGTGGGCGCTCCTCAAACGTCATGTTCTACTTTCAGCTTTTCTCTAAATGTTCTTCCTCTAAGACACCTGGGCATAAGTAACATAGACCTCCTTCTGCAAGGGGCTCCATCTCTATTTATTTTCGTCCCAAATGGATGATTTGCAGTTGCCTAAAATCCTACTCTTCCAGAACATGCTTCCTTCAGAGCTGGCTCTATTTTCTGGCTTTTCCCTCTATGTGGAAGTAACACTCCCCTCCCTTCAGCTGCCTAAGCCCCAAACCCTGGAGAAAACAGGTCCCACCTTTCCCCTGGGTCCTCACATCCAGCAGGTACCTGGTCCTTGGGCTTCTCTCAACCCCCTATTCCCTCCAGGCCCTTTGTACCTCTTGTGTCTGTGGCACAATAACCTGGTAGATCCCCTGTAGCACATCCACCTGCCTCTGGCATCTCTACCTCCCACCCCACCCTCTCAGCAAAGATTGCCCACACATGGCTCCCTCTATGAAAACCTATGATGCCTGATGAAAATTTTAAACAATTGATTGTGAATGTACTAAAACCATCAAACTATACACTTATATGGGTGAATTGTACGGAATGTGAATTATATCTTCAAACTATTATTTTAAAAAATCCTGTGATGCCAAAGATTTTCACACATGGTAAAATATACGCTCTGGCTTGGTCTCACGAGGGCTGGCTACAATGCAGCCTCCGCCCACTGCTCTGGCCATGCCCCCACCTCTCCCAGCTGCATCATTCCAGGCCCGGCTGCTGTCCCGGAATGACACCCCTGGCTCCCACCCTCTCCCTCAGGGCCCACTCAGCTCCTCTCTCCCAGTCCTTCAACCCAACATCTCTCCTCCCCCACACACTGTCCCCTTCTCCTCCACCACCCACCCAGGGGTCATTGGGTGTTCCATGCATATATAGATGTGTCTGATTTCCCAAAGAGACGAGGTCAAAGTTCATGCCTTGCCTCTTGCTGCCCATCGTCCCCCCCGCCCACAGCTTGTCCCCCACAACCCCATTCCGGGTGACCCTGGAGGCAGAGAGGACTGTGTGAAGTCACTCCCAGGCAGCTGCAACATCCCCAGCACAGTGCTGCGGTGCCTAGAGCGACCCCCCACAATCCCCATTCTAGGGGTCGCTTCGCAGAGCCCCCAAGGCACTGCGTCAGTGGAAAGGCCATTTGCAGGAGCTCCGAGGGCAGAAACATACACCTGCCATGGGTCTGCAGGCTCACCTGCCCCAGATCCCCAAGGTGAAGGGGGTGGTGAGGGCCTAGGCTATCAGTGAACCACAGGAAACAGGGGGGCTGAGTCCTTGTTTAGCCTGTGACCACCCTCTCCCCACACTGCCCATGGCCACGCTCTCCCAACCCCACTTCCTAGACCAGCTCCCTCTCAGGTCAAAACCAGGAGGACCCCAAAAGGGTCTTCAGGGCCTGGGAGCGGCTGTTGGGGCTCAGTCCCCACCCCCATACACTTCAGCAGGAAGGAGCTCGCTGCTCTCAGACTTCCCACAGGGCCGCCTTTCTCCTCCTCTGTCCCAACAAAAACAAACCATTTGTGGAGGGGCCGAGGGAGGGAGAAGAGCCCAGGGTTCCAAGCAGCACATCTCAGAACCACAGGGCCCTGCCTCCAGCAGTCCCCGCCTCAAACCCTGGCTCTGTCACTCGGAGATTCGGGCCTCAGTTTCCCAAGTTGTAAAGCGGGGTGAGAAACAGTCCCTACTTCATAAGTCTATTTTAAGATAGGAGGGAATCTGAGTCGAGTGTTTAACACAGGGCCTGGCACATGGCAGACACTCAATAAATGTTCATTTAAAAAGCATTATGTGCTTGATCAGAAAGAAAGGCAAGCCACATGTTCTTAGGAAACCTAGACTCTGGCCTCAGACCACGCCCCGGAGTGGCTTGTGCTCCTCCTAGAAACGGCTGCTGTGCCAGGGTCACCCTCCCAGCTAATGCCCCTAAGTCTCCAGCCCAGGCCCCTTGCCACTAGAATGGGGAATGTATTTACTAGAGAATTCCAACCTGCCACTGTGGCCTCAGGAATCTCTCCCAGTCAAGCAGACCACACACGCACACACACACACACACACAGGCAGACACATACAGACAGCCACACAGATACAAACACACAGACATAGAGGCACACACAGAGACACACCTAGACACATGCAGAGATGACCCAGGTGCGCACTCGCACACACGTGCACAGCGCCCCTTGTGCTGCACACGCCGGGGCACCTGGAGCCAGAGGATCCTGGGCGGGCCTCCCGACACAGGCACATGCGTTGCACATTTCACCTACTGTATGGGCCAAAGAGGCATTTGGAAACCAGCTTGGGAACCTCATAACCATTCATAACATTGTTCTGAGAGAAAACACAAAACATTGCCCTATAAACAAACATTTGCAATAGAATTCCTCCAAAAGCTTGGAATTGCCTGTACTAGAAAACTAACAGAGCAAGAAGAGAAAAACCACATAAACTTGGTTTGCCTCTGCAAAATTAATACCAATTACAAAAACATTTATGTGAACTGCTTACCATTTACACCTAATTACCATGCAGCACAATTATGCATATCATTAAGGGTATGCCAGATTAATTATGCTGTACATTTCATTTGATTACACCGCCACACCCTGAGTTCATGTATGCCCCACTTCCAGGGGGCTAGTCCTGCAGCATGGCTGCTTGCACAGGTCTGCACAAACCAGAGAAACGTGGATTTCCACATTCAGATGGACCGCAGCCCCCACCCCACCCCCAGCCAGAGACAGCCCGATTCCCGCCCGGCCTTCTTGGCAACATCAACAAGAGCCCCGCTGCAAAGCCATCTTCCCACCAGATCCTCCAGAAAGCAGAGATGCTTCAAAGATCTCCCCAGGGGTGTGGCTGCATGTCAGAGGGCCACCATACAGCCCAAGGGCCGTGATGTGTGGCCCTCACAGAGGAAGCGGCCCTCTTGGCCATCTCCTGAGGTCTGGCTCTGAAAGCAGGGCAGCCTAGCCCATGTCCAGGCCAAGTCCCTCCCAAGCTCATCTCCCAGACCCACCAGGGCTGTGTGCCCCTATCCCCTGGCACACTGAGCCAGCTACAGGGCAAGGTCCCAGCTGTGGTCCCACTGGGTCCTGCAACTTCCCCCCGGCCCCATGCCCTGTGCTCTCCTGGACAGCTCTGCACAGACCCTCCCTCCCCTTATTAAAAAGAGAACAGGAACTGACCCCCAATAACTCCCATTTAGCTCAGTAGATGCTCTTCAAATACACTGGGTGAACCAGGTTTGCAGGGAATAATTGGGAACAATAGAGTCAATAGAACATGATGAATGGACCTTCCCAGGAAGGGGGAACTCAAAACTGATGGAGGGGACAGGAGGAAACAGGCTTCTTGGGAGGCAAAGAACCAAAGGAAGTGCAGAAGCGAGGGAGGGAAGGAAAAAATATCCAGGTTTAGTCCAAGAAGCAATGCTCAAAACAAACAAGAACACCAGCCTGTGAAGTTATGTCCATTTTACAGATGGTAAAACTGAGCCTAAGAAAGGTTGAGTCATCTTCCAACGACACGCAGCCAGGAGGTGGCAGGGCTGAGGCAAAACCACCATCTGTCCAGCCCTCAGCCTGGTGGCCCCGGCATGATGCCACACTGCTCCTGGCCTCTATCTAAATTCAATGATGCTGACAGGGCTCACATCATTTGTCGAGAAATTCTTTGGAAATAGCCTTCCACATTATCCTTCACATAATACACATAAGCCTCCTTTCTATTTTAGAGGAACAGTTTTTGCTTCTTTTCTGTTTGCTTTCCAAAAATGCTGTCCCCAGCTTGTTCCTCCAATCTCTCTCCACAGACCTGCCTCTGAATGGAGAGTGATGGGAAGGCGGGACAGCTTGATATCAACTTCCAGCCCACCCAAAGATACTCAGAGGGTGATGAGACTCACCGCAGGTCCTGGGTGGAGGGCCAGGGTCTAGGTCTTGCAGCTCATCTTTTAGGGAAATCACTGAGAAGCAGAGGCCCTAACTCATCAGCATTCCCAATGCATGGGTGTAAGCACCTTCCTCAAAATCTTCCTTCAAAAATCTGCAGGGGTCCTAACAGTTATGGACCAAAATGTACCTGCCTTTCTCATCCATCACACCAGGCACCCCGCCCCCAGGCCTTATGACTCAGGCTCCAGCCTCCTTCTGCAAGCCTGGCCTGGCTCAGGTTCCCCCTGGGGAAATCCCACCCACCCTCAAGCCCCAGCTCCATGTGGGAGGCACCTCCTGCTCTCTCCGACTCCCCCCAACCTGTGCCCCCTCCATGAAGGGCATCCCCACCCACACGGTTGGCAGAGCTAGAAACCAGACAGCCACCCCAACTCCCCTCATTTCTTTTATCCCAACTGTTCCTACTGACTGCACTTCCTGAATGTCACACCACGCACACCCTGTCCAGGCCCACATTGCTGCCCTGGACTTCTGTGCCAGCCTTCCACCTGGGCTCCCTGCCCCTAAACCCTATTGCCCGAGCTCTCCTCCTCGACGCCCTAGAATTATCCTTCTCAAATACAAACACCAAGCCCGACGTCCGTGGATGGATAACATCCCGCCTTCCATGGTCCTCCAGCCCAGGCCCCCGGCCTCATACCCCATCATTCCCTATACTGCAGCTACATGGGGCCAAAAAGTGCTGCTGTCCACCAAGCTAACTGCTCCCTTCCCTTCGAGACTCAGCTGAAGCATCACCTCCTTTAGAAAGCCCTTCTAGATCTTCTCTCCCCCTGAATCCAACTTCCTTCTCTGAGCCCCGGTAATGCCTGGACATGGTGTGCCAGGGGTCCTTCCGCCCTGCCAGACCCCCACCTAAGCTGCAGTCTCCTTGAGATGAGCGTGAGCCCTTTCATCTAAGCAGCCTGTGTCTGGCACACAGTGGGTCTCTCTTGGATGAACAGATGAACATCATTTGTGGATCTGAAGCAGGGACCTCTGGAAAGAAAACTCAAGCGCTGCCAGGCCTGCCAATGTGGGGGCAGCATCTCACCACGTCAGGCCCTGGCTCCCTCCGATTCCAGCATCTCACCATGCCGGGCCCTGGCTCCCTCCGATTCCAGGCTGCTGGCAGGGTGTTGACAGAAGAAAATGCAGAGGTGACTGACTGCCCAACCCCACTGGGCTTCCCAGCTGAGCTTCCAGTACCAGGCAGGGCCCTCAGGCCACCACCAGTTGGGCTGGGAACCATCAGCCTGTGCGTGGATGGCAACAAGCACCACATTGTTGCTGGTAATAAAACCATTAGGAGCCCTTGCTGCGTGCCAGCTGCCAGACCGGGCTGTGGTCTAGACCCTCCCATGCCTCCAGGCCATGGGGTAGAGCCAGAACCCAGCAGAGGCCACTCTCTGCTTAGCTCCAACAAGACCAGTGGGCAGAGAGGAAAGGGAAAGAGGGCCCAGGCCTTGAGGTAGCTACTGGGTCCCCACACGGACGAGGACTCTGAAGAGATAAAAAAAGGTACAGGCAAATCCTGGCTTCACAGGAAGAAGTGGAGGCTCAGAAAGGCTAAGAGAAAATGGTACAACTTATTGGCAGCTGGAAAAAGGGACCTGGGTCAGACAACGGAATGTAAGGAGGACAGAGACATCTCTCTCTGTCCCTGCCACTCCCTCGCGGCCCCTGACTCCCAGCCCAGAGTCCACCGTGGGCTTGGGGGTCATTCTCAACTTGATGATCTCTTCCCCTCACCGTGAGGGGCCATGGGGAGGACAGGCAACACTTGCAGGGTCTGTTTTTCTTTTTCTTTTGAGACGAAGTCTCACTCTGTCGCCCAGGCTGGAGTGCAGTGGAGCGATCTCAGCTCACTGCAACCTCCACCTCCTGGGTTCAAGTGATTTTCCCGCCTCAGCCTCCAGAGTAGGTGGGATTACAGGCGCGCACCATCACACCTGGCTAATATTTGTATTTTTAGTAGAGACGGGGTTTCACAATGTTGGCCAGGCTGGTCTCAAACTCCTAACCTCAGGTGATCCACCTGCCTTGGCCTCCCAAAGTGTTGGGATTACAGGCGTGAACCACCGCACCCGGCCACTTGCAGGGTCTTACAGAGCAGCAGGGCTTTGTGGGGAGGGTCACCCTAACCCTCAGGCAGCCCTGGAATGACCCCCATGTAAAGAAAAGCAGCTCATGCCTCCTGAGCACCTTCTCTGTGCCAGGCACAGTGCTAGCTGTTTCATAAAATATTGTATGTCATTCAGGCAACCCCTGTAAGATGAGGCTGCTATTCTTATCCCCGATTTACAGATGAAAAACCTGCAGCTCCAGGTGGTTTGCGGCCAGCAGCAACTGAGCACGAATGGGGCTGAGACAGTCCACCAGGTCGGCCTGACTCCCCAGCACCTTTCTTGCCCTGCACATCTGTCCCCTACCAGCCTTGGACCAAATGGCTGGTTTGTAGAGGGGCCAGTTCTGTGCTCGCCTCCAAGTCATGGGTCCTTTTATGTCTGTTCCTGCCTTATTCCAGGAGCAGGGCCAAAAAACTGCACAGACCCTTCTCACGTCCTATTGAACAGGGGCAGCCTCAGAGGAAGGGAAGCTCCAAGAGGTACCCATGGGTGAGGTGGGGGAGGGGAAGGTGGAAGAGGGTGGTAGGTGCTGTTGCTAAGCAACCAGCCCTGAGCTTCCTGGGGTAGCAAAACGACTGCAGACGGAAGAATTGCATTTGCCCCCACCTCACCTCTCCACCCCATCGTCTGGGTAATCACTACCTGCTCAGCGACCCCTAGATCAGAGTTGAACCCATGTGCCAAACAAGTTCCTAGACACCCCTTCGTGGGACCTTCTGAAGCCCTACTTTGTCTCCCTTGGGTGTGGCCTCCCAAGAGGCTCTCACTATGCCAGGGCTGGGTCACCTGAGCTCCATACCTGGACCAGGCCCCAGTTATACCTCCAGTTCTCCAGGAACCATTTGGGTCACAACAGCCATTAGACTGATGCTTCTGGGGAAGACCCTCAGTGATTTGTTCTCCACCTTGGGTCAGAAATGAGTTTCAAGTCGCCATCCTATAAAGCTAACTTTGTCCCCTGTCCCTGGCGTGGGCTGGGGTGCATGCAGTCAGCGGCCTATTTTCTGCTCTCACCTAATCCCTACCAGCCTAGGCCTTTGCACAGAAGCCTTAATATCTGCGATATTTCTCCCTGCAACCTTTCCGGAAAAGACAGGTACCTGAGTAGGCTTACCCCTTGCTGTCAGTCTCTAAACCAGTTTCTTATCCATTATAAAAAAGAGTCCATCCCTCAGCCTTAGGTGACTTAATTCTTTTTTCTACATTCTTATCCACAGGCTTTTAAAAAGTGTAGTTTTATTCTTGTTGTCATTAAGAAAGGAACACAAGTTCATTTACATTTTTTCAAAGAAAACAAAAGTGTATAAAGTTAAAAAGCAAAAACTTGTTCACAGGTTTGTGTGTATCTTTCCAGAACAACTTTTCCACGCGTGTACAAACCTATACATGTGTATATTTGTATCGATTTTAAAGAATTTCACAAAAATGAGATTAAGCTATGAACATTTTTTTTTTTAACCACAACACTACTGCATGGGGATCTAACGCATCAGAACAGATGCACTTACCACCTTGTTTCCAAGGCTTTTAGGGAATCTAGGTGGATTCCCCTTTACCTGTTCGTTTATTTAGTACTTCAGGAACCTATACAGGTAATCGAGCAGGCCTTCCAGAAGCCTCCTTCCAAACAGGTTCTGCTCGATGGGGTACTGGGGGAATCCCACTGGCTTGGCAGGGGCAGCAGCGAACTCGCCCGTGTCTCCCAGGGTCCTCCAAGGAGTGGTGGGGGAGGGATACTCCGAAGGCCTCCCACCCCCAGGCCACGGCCCTTCCCAAGTATTCCCCAGGACACAGCCCACACTCAACAGCTTAGTGAGCCGCAAATCTAACCCATGCCCCATAATCTCCTCTCTAAGCATCTTTTTACCTTTTCAAGGAAGGATCACTGGAACCCATGACCTAGCTGATCTATCAGATCTCGAACATCTGCACCGAAATCCCTCCCCTTTCATTACAGCAAGAAGAGCACTAGACTAGGAGTCAGGAGACCCAAGTTCCAGCTCTCTGGTTACTGGCTGTAAGAGATGGTCCTCCGTCCCCTCTGTGCACTCAGACGGGGCATCTAATAACTGGCTCAGAATTAAAAATGACCTTGACATTTGAAACAGAAGCAGAGAGGAGAGATCAATAGGGATGGTGGCGAACAGGGCTGTGACCACAGGAAAGAGAAAATGGGAACCTGGTCATATATCTAAATAAGGCTGAGCAGCCTTAAGGGTCAGAGAGGACCACGGCAGGACAGGAGTAGGCAACACAGAGCTACTGCTGAAAAAAACAAAAAATCCACTCTATACTGGGATTTAGTTAGGAAAGCCCCAGGCATCTGCGCCTCCCTTACCCCGACCCCGACTGCCCACCAAACACCCTTGCTGTCCTCCAGACAGGCTGGTGGCCTGTGATGTGTTCAGCAAGGGAGATTTTGGCCCAGGAGGCCCTGCCCACCAGCTGTTCTTGCAGGGGGCTGCCAGGCACCTGCACTCATGCCTGGGGGCCTGGGCCATCTGCAGGGCACCTCCCTCTGGGTTGGGTGGCTTGGTTCTGCCCAGCGAGTGTGTGTTCGGGGGCAGGGTCAGGCTGCAGAGACAGGAACCTGACGTCTCCACCCCCATTTCCCTGGCACTGGCAGCCCCTTGCAGGAATGTTCTGGATGCTAGGGCACCTCAGCCTGGTGGAGTAGGCAAGGGGGTCATGGAGACCTCTGCAAGGCCAGAAAAGGGACCCTTCTCCTCCTGCCACATCCTCACCATGACTGCTATCACTCGCACACAGACCAGACCTGACCCTGGCCTCCCCCTTAATCGTCACAACCCCCTGGGGTCAGTGTAATTTAAACCCTGCTCTGTTGCTCTCCAACTCTGAGCTCTTAAGCTCTGGTCTATGGAATAGAAAGAATCAGGATCCGACACCAAATGAGCTCATTTGGCCCCTTCCCCTCCCTCCCTGCTGTCCTCTCTCCACCCCCACCCTGCATTGGCCGCCACACTCAGGCAGTTCAGAGCCATTCTCCTTAGGCCACAGAGGAGTTCCGGAGTGCAGGGACCTGCTCCCCAAACCAAGGCAGGGCCTCAGCGTGGCCTCCAGCACAACCCAGGCCCCAGTCCACCTCCCAGGCACTTGAGCCACCCACAATGATGCCCTGCCCCTGAAGGCCTGGCTTCCTCCCTGAAGTCCCACTTCTGTGCTCTGAGGCGCTTCTGAGATGCCACCTCCTTCAAGGAGCCTTCCCTGATGGCCTTAGTTGGTTGTGACCTCACTCTCCTTGGGCACTTTATTTCTCCCTCTCCAGTGACCCCGGTACCACTCTGCAGTCCTTCGTTAGCTGGGCACATCCTAAACGCACCTTGTCCCCTCAAAGCCAGCACAGGGCATGGCTTACAGGAAATGCTCAGCACATCTCTGGAAAATAGAAGCGAATACAGTGGCAAAATGCTGCTGCACTCAAGATAGGATGAGAATAACGAGCTGAAACTACAGCGGGAGGGATTTCAGGTGGAAGCAAAACAACCTGTTGACATGCGATTTGTTCAACTCAACAGATTGCTAAGTGGCGCCGAGGAGCCTCCCACCTCCCAGGATTTTGAATCAGAATCGGCACTTTCCTCATCTGACCAAGATTCTGCAAAAGACACAGGAAGGTGGATGAGGCTTCTTAGAGCACTTCCTGCAGTGCTAGTCCACGTGAGTCGCCCAAATGATGAAAACAGACACAGCTAACAGGAGGGCTCCCGCTCTGTTAAGGCTGTAACGCACATCATCTCACTCCATCCTCACAACCACCTGTAGGCAGAATCCATGCGCACTCCCATGTTACAGGGGAGGAAACTGAGGCCCAGGGAATCGAGTTGTCGCCCAAGTTCCTGCCGCTGGGAGGTGTCAGAGTGCAGCTTCCTGTGGCTCAAGGGCCTCATGCTGCCTTGACACTGGCTCATGTGGAAGCAAGTCCTACCCATCCACAGGCAGTGGCACACCATGTACACGTACATCATGCACAGACACACGGGCACTGAACCTCGTCTTGCCCACACACTTAGCCAAGTGGAGGCAGGCTCGGACACAGACATAAATCTCAGGCTGACACTTCAGGGATCTCAGATTTGGTCATGTTTTTAGGGAAAAATCGTCAAAGAGAGAAATGATTGAAAATGAGCCCTCAAAATTAAAGTGGAAAGGAATGTGGCACCTCTGGTAGACCATTAAAGCCCCGCTCAGGAACAGCAAAGTCCCTGCAGAAACCCAGCCTCAGGCCAGGTGGGCTTCTTATGGGCTCTCTGCTCATCTACTACTATTCAAACGGAAGTGGAAGCTAGTCTCTGAGCGCTGCAGCATGGGGAATAGCACTGGGGTACATGCTCTGGCCCTACCTGCTAGAGGCCAGAGACACATTCAACTCCCAGTGGGGCATGGGTTGGGGAGGACATGAGCACCAAGTCCAGGACCCCAGGCCAGCAAGTTGGAGGCAGCAGGAAGTACCCAGGGAGAGGCATGTGACCGGCACGTGAACGGCCCTGCAGGCCTCAGGCTCTGGGTAGCATGGACAACCCTGAGAAGAACTGGGCGCCACCTCCCACAAACAGTACCGTACCCAGCACCAAGAGCTCTCAGAGCTTAAACTCCTCTTTCAGCCTGCAATTTTAAGGTTTGGGTTCTAAGGCTGACATTGCAGGCCCAAAGATGGGGAGAGGGTGGTCTGTTTTAACTCACCCATTAGAGTCCTCTTTCTACCTGGATCCCAAAAAGAGAAGCCTTGGGGGAGTCTGGCTCTTGCTGGGAAAGAACTTGGGTCTTTCAGGGAGGTGTGAGCCTGAGGAGCTGGCCTGTAAGTAGGCGGTGGCCACTGGGCAGCGACGCACAGCAGCAAGGGGAAGGGAGCCCAGCACTAACGCTGCCTCGCTGCCTCGCTGCCTCGGGGAGAGGACAGGATGGCAGTACACTCCCCTCATTCAGCAGACTCCCTCGGAGGCCTCATCACTTGTCCAAGGGACCCAGGGAGGCAAGGCCCCTGTTCCCTGGAGATCACAAACTGAGAGGGGGGACGGACACATGCAGCAGCCCAGGTAAGAGGTGTAGTGTGGGGCGTCTTCCCCCGAGCGCAGGCCTGGCTCCACTTCTTCCTGCCAGTGACCCTGGACAAGGATTTTACCATTTGTCCTGTCTTCCTAGCTTTTTGAGAACCACTGGCAGAGGTGGGTGTGAAAGCGATAGTAAAACATCCATAAGGGACTGAGGAGCTTACTGTGAATTGGACTCGAAAAGGAAACCTCAGAAATTATCCACACACAGGGATTTATACACAAACCTACAGAATACACACGTGCTGAGGAGGTTGTACTTTTTACACCCTCTGCAGTCGGACGTGACCAACTCGTCTCTTGCAGGGACCCTCCTCACACTGCCTCTCCTTCCCAAGCCCAACTCATGTGGGGGCCCTGATCTCTCTTATATCTCCTTCTCCTTGGAAGCCTTCCCCTATTACTGCCATGTGCAGAAAAACAGACCACCCTGTCCCCATTTCTGGGCCTGAAATTCCACCACTAGAATCAGAGCCATAGAATGTCAAAGCTGGAATGGACCTTCCGGCTCTAGTCCAACCCCCACCCCACAGAGGAATCCTGTCCGCAGACACCCTGACAGATGGCTGCTGGCGTCCTCTCCTAGGCTTCTCCAGGAAGGACTCAGAGGGCAGCCCTGTCCCTGTGGACCAGTCCACTCCTTGAGTCTAGAAGGAATTCACCTTTCTTGGGGTCAGTCTCCTATGGAAGGAACTGGTGCCTGGGTGGGGTAAGAGGGAAGTTTGGTCGGCCTGAATCCGCAGCTGCTTATCTGGGGAGGAGCTGCACAGAGGAGGGGGACCCACCAGGGAGGCAGGCAGGTGCCAGAGCTGCTGCACAGGCCGGCCTGGGCCCTCGCCTGGAGCCAGCACATGTGCACACACAGACTCCCACCTTGACAGAACCACCTGTCACAGCCCAAGCAGGGTCTTGGTGGAACCTGGAGGCAGAGGGGGACCATTTTGCCCCAGAAATCCAGCAGGAACTCCCCACAACCCAACTCTCCAAAGGCAGGCAGCTCAGAAAACTACCTGGTGATGGCCCCTGCCAGCCAACCAAAGAGGGTCCCCCGGATGCCTGGCCCCCCAAATTCCACAGGCCAGTCCTAACACCCAGGCAACAGCAAGGCGAATAGCTCCCCTGGCTGCAGCTGTCACATCTGCTCGGGAGGGAGGGAAGAGGCGACACTGGAGCAGCACCTGATCCCAGGATCCCTTCGTAGCCGCCCGCCCAGGAGGCTGTTCAGCCGCTGGCAGCCTAGGGTGAAACATGAAGACTGAGCAGGCCCCCTGGGATGCTGATGGCAGTCTCTGGGCACGGCAGTGAGGGGCAAGTTGGGTCACAGGGCGGAGGGCTCTTCTCCCCAAGGCTTCTGTCCCAGCTGGTTTGGAGCGGGGGTTGCTGCGCGGCTGTGGGGCCCGGCCCTGCCCACCCTCCCGCCTGCCGCAGGCCAGAGCTGCCCTGCTGGGTGCCAGACGCCATGTTGGGTCAAGGTGCAGCCACAGGGGGCTCCCCTCAGGAGCGTGGGGGAGGCAGCCCCTGGGAACCAGAGGGCACCGCTCCCCGCCCAGGGCGCCGACACCTCCTCAACTGGCCGTGCAGCGGAGAGAGGGTGCCAGGACGGAGGGGATGAGGAGAGGGGGATAAATGACAGAGGGGCGCTGGGACGGGAGAGGGTGCCCCCAAGAAGGGAGGCTCCAGGAAAGCGAAACGCAGTTTGGCAGTCCCAGGGCCGCGGGCCCCAGCGATGAGGGGCTGGGGGAGGCCAGGGGCGGGCCCTGGACCCGCGCCAGCCCGGTCCACGCCGAAGGGGAGGGAAGGCAGGGCGCCCTGGGGGAGGGGAGCTGGGGTGAGGGCGGGACACGGACCGCGGCCGCCTGCGGCTCCGAAGCTCGGGGTCTCCCGGGGTGCGGGGACGTGGGGCCGAAGACCCCGCTCCGCAGCCGCGGCGAGGCCTCGTCCTTCACTGTGCAGATGCGAAGCTTTCAAGGACACGTCTGCACCGGCCCGGCGGGGTGCGTGTGCGTGAGTGTGTCCGCGTGCGTGGGAGTGTGCGCGGGGGGGGGG
>NW_016806571.1:3011120-3022118 GCF_001698545.2 Rhinopithecus bieti
GGTCCCCGCACGCCGCTTGGCGGAGGTCCGGACCCCGCACCGCCCCGACCAGGGTCCGGGCCCCGGGCGCCCCGCCTCGGCCGCGCTCCCGGCCACTCAGAGCCCCTCGAGTCGGAGCCGAGCCCCGGGCCTCGCTGCAGCCCTCCCCACGCGGGGCGCCCCTCTACCTGGCGCTGCTTCTGCGCTGGGTCCCCGCATCCAGCACTGGCCGCAGGGACAGCGGCCCCTCCTCTCCCCGGGCCGGTGTCAAGTGCCTCCCCCCGCAGCCCGCGGAGCCCCCGGCGGCCTTCGCCCTGCAGTTCTCCCGACCTCCGCCAGAGTCCACTGCGCTCTGCCTGCCTCAGCACTGGGGCTGGGGACAGCAGCGCCGGCCCATCCGCGCCGCAACCCCCAGCCAGGTGCCGCCGCGGAGTGGAGGCCACTCAGCTCTACAGGGCCAAGGTCGGAGCGCCAGGCTCCTCCTGGCCGTCCCGCAGGCTACAGAGCTTCTCTGAGATGAGCTGCCCTGAAGAGAGTGAGTTCCACGTACCTTGAGTTGTCCAAGTAGAGTTGGGTGCCCTCAGTTGGGCACTGGAAGACTGAAAGATTTCATGAGGTGGGAGGTTGAACGAAATGACATTGAAGGTGTCTTCCAGCTGGAAGATTCTGTGCATGCCTACACACCGCCCTCACCCTTTCACCGTGGGGGCTGTTCTCCTTCCCCATGGAGCACTCAGGGATCCAGGTTCCTGACTTGAGGCATCTCTGTCTAATTCCACCAGCACAGCCACTGTGTGCTCCTCTCGCTCCTCCAGCAGCCGCTCTAGGACTTGGGGCTGGGCCCCTCCACCCCTGCCTCCAGGCTCCTTGCGCGCCCCCGCACCCCACCAGCCACTCGCAGATCTGAACCCCGAATTCTACTCAGCACTTCAACTACATCACAGTGCCCTGAGCTCCCTGACTGGCGGGTCCCTTCCCAGGGACCCGCCATCCTACTTGTGGGCAGGGGCCATCCTACTTGGTGGTGGTGGGACTCACTTCACAGTGAAGCGGGTCCTACTTTTCCCTTCTCCCCATGCAGCCCAGCCCCCACCAATGCCACCCTTTTAGCGTCACAGAACGGAGTTGCCAATTTCTCTGGGACCGGGAGCTGACCGTTCATACAGAAGGGAAGGTTTTCCTTCGGGAGGTCCTCCAATGCTTCCAGGTCCCTCGTCTCCCCAACCCCCGCCCTGAGCCTCAATATCTGAGACCAGCTTCTAGGCCATAGTTCTGGCCGTTTTCATTATCACCCTCACTCAAGTGGCCACCCCGTCCTACTGATGATAGGCCCTGTTGTCCATGGTCCCCACCGGCCCAGAGACTCCCAATGTTCTGTGAGGACAGGCGCCAGGTCTGTCATACCTGTAGCCCAGCACTTGTGTTAGGAGATTCTCAGTAAACCTTGGTGAAATTAACATGTGACCCTCCTGGGCGCTTCGCTTTCTACATCAGGAGGGACCTCGGTGAACACTCTAAATGGCGCACCAACTTGGCAAAGGAGAAGACCATTTTTAGAAGGATGACTGAGTTACCTCTGCCTTCATCAAAGACTTACATAACACTGCCCCCAAACAGCAACGACTGTTTACTGAGTGTCTACTACGTACCAGGCACCAGACATGGCATTTTCCCTAGTCTTCACCAGTCCTGTGATATAGTTTGTACTACCCTCATGCTACAGATGAAGAAACTGAGGCTTAGTCTTAGTCAAAGCCATACAGTTGGGAAGTGGCAGAGTCAGGATTCAAAGCTGGGTTCGTTCGGCTCTGAAATCACCCCACACACAATCTTTTTTTTTCTTTTGTTAAGGAACAGTCTCGCTCTGTTTCCCAGACTGGAGTGCAGTGGAGTGATCATGGCTCACTGTAGCCTGGACCTTCTGGGCTCAACCAATCCAATCCTCCTGCCTCAGCCTTCTGAGTGTCAGGGACTATAGATGCTCAGCACCATGCCTGCCTAATTTATTATTATTATTTGTGGAGATAGGGGTCTCTTTATGTTGCTCAAGCTGGTCTTGAACTCCTGGGCTCAGGTGATGCTCCCAACTCAGTCTCCCAAGGTGTTGGGATGACAGGCATGAGCCACTGTGCCCAGCCCACACCACACTTTTGAAACATAGTTGCTCTTAAGAAGCTGAAATTCAGTGGGTGCTGTGGCTCACGCCTGTAATCCCAGCACTTTGGCAGGCCAAGGCGGGTGGATCACTTGAGGTCAGGAGTTCAAGACCAGCCTGGCTAACCGTGTCTACTTAAAATACAAAATCAGCTGGGCATCATGGTGCATGCCTGTAAACCCAGTTACTCGGGAGGCTGGGGCAGGAGAATCACTTGAACCTGGGTGGCAGAGGTTGCAGTGAGCTGATATTGTGCTACTGCACTCCAGCATGGGTAACACAGCGAGACTTTGTCTCCAAAAAAAAAAAAGCTGAAATTCTCATGGCCATGATGAGCAAATGTAAATTTCTATTCAATAGGGCTATTTATGATGACATGATTAGGAGTCACCAAAGTCACTTAGCATGGTAAAGTATGTAACCTTGGATGTATGGGTTGCTGGGGTCAAGAGGCCCAAGGTGACCGTGTTAGGGGGTTTATGTCTATTAAGAAACAACCATTTGGCTACAGGGTTGGTTCCAGGCCCTGACCCTAATGTCTTTGATCCCAAGAGGAGGCATGTCTGTGCTAGCTAACCCTCATCACTGCACCTCATACTCAGGTTAACTCAGGTTGGTTTAGCCTTTGGGCTTCTACATCCCTCACTTGTGTCTGCCCCACTGTGTCCTCGTCAGAATCCTGGCTGATCCTAGATTATCTGGGGTACAGGGCAGTATCAGGACAGGCTAGGATGTCCTGCAGTAACAAACAACTCCAAATCTCAGTGACTCAAAACCACAATGTTTCTAGGGAAAACAGTATGGTGGTACTTAAAAAAAAATTAAACAGAATTACCATATAACCCAGCAGTTCCACTTCCGGGTGTACAGTCAAAAGAATTGAAAACAGAAAATTTTTTTGTTTTTTTTTTTGTTGTTGTTTTGTTTTGTTTTTGAGATGGAGTTTCCCTCTTGTCATCCAGGCTAGAGTACAGTGGCGTGATCTCGGCTCCCTGCAACCTTCGCCTCCTGGGTTCAAGTGATTCTCCTGTGTCAGCCTCCCAAATAGCTGAGATTACAGGTGCCCACCACCATGCCTGGCTAGTTTTAAAATTTTTAATAGAGACGGGGTTTCACCATGGTGGCCAGGCTGGTCTCGAACTCCTGACCTCAGGTGATCCACCTGCCTCAGCCTCCCAAAGTGCTGAGATTACAGGCGTGAGCCACCATGCCCGGCCAAAAGCAGAGATTTGAATAGATATTTGTACACCAATGTTTATAGCAACATTATTCACAATAGCCAAAAGTGGAGGCAACCTAGATGTTCATCAGCTGATGAATGAATAAGCAAAATGCAGTCTATACACATAATAGAAGATGATCTAGCCTTAAAAAGGGAATCCTGACACCTGTTACAACGTGCGTGAACCTTGAGGATATTATGCTAAATGAAATGAGCCGACACAAATGCACAAATACTGTAGGATTCCACTTATGTGAGGACCCTGGAGTAGTGAGACTCATAGAGACGGAAGTGGAATGGTGGGTGCCAGGCGCTGCCGGGAGGGAGAATGGGAACTTGGTATTTAATGGGGGTACAGTTTCAGTTTGGGAAGATGAAAAAGTTCTAGAGATGGATGGCGGTGGTGGTTGTACTTATGCTACTGAACTATACACTTAAAAATAATTAGGCCGGGGGTGGTGGCTCATGCCTGTAATCCCAGCACTTTGGGAGGCCGAGGCGGACGGATCACGCGGTCAGGAGATCGAGACCATCCTGGCTAACATGGTGAAACCCTGTCTCTACTAAAAATACAAAAAATAAGCCAGGCATGGTGGCGGGAACCTATAGTCCCAGCTACTTGGGAGGCTGAGGCAGGAGAATGGCGTGAACCTGGGAGGCAGAGCTTGCAGTGAGCGGAGATGGCGCCACTGCACTCCAGCCTAGGTGACAGAGCGAGACTCTGTCTTTAAAAAAAAAAAACAAAAAAAAATAAATGATGACTCACGCCTTTAATTCTAGCACTTTGGGAGGCTGAGGCGGGTGGATCACCTGAGGTCAGGAGTTCGAGACCAGTCTGGCCACACCAACATGGTGAAACCCTGTCTATACTAAAAATACAAAAATTAGCCAGGTGTGGTGGTGGGTGACTGTAATCCCAGGTACTCTGGAAGCTGAGGCAGGAGAATCGCTTGAACCCAGGAGGCGAAGGTTTTGGTGAGCCAAGATCGTGCCATTGCACTCCAGCCTGGGCAACAAGAGCGAAACTCCATTTCAAAAAGAAAAAAGGCTGGGCACAGTGGCTCAAGCCTGTAATCCCAGCACTTTGGGAGGCCAAGGTGGGTGGATCATGAGGTCAAGAGATTGAGATCATGCTGGCCAACATGGTGAAACCCCATCTCTACTAAAAATACAAAAAATTAGCTGGGCGTGGTGACAGGCGCCTGTAGTCCCAGCTACTTAGGAGGCTGAGGCAGGAGAATCACTTGAACCCAGGAGGTGGAGGTTGCAGTGAGCCGAGATTGCGCCACTGCACTCCAGCCTGGCAACAGAGTGACGGAGGAAAAAAAAAGGTTAAAATGATAAATTTCATGTTATGTCTGTTTTACCACAAAAAAAAAAAAATAGAGCATAGTCCAACTGTACATTACATTTCTTCAGTAGATTACCAACGAACCACCAAGTTCCTTCTCTTGCCCATGTCACATGTCTATCACAGGTCTGCAGAGGGGTGAGGTTGGGGGGCTCTGCTCATTGAATACTCAGGGACCCCGGTCAACAGAAGAGCCACTATCTCAAGCAGAGTACCAGAGGGTGTCCTATTGACAAAAGGCACTTGTCACTATAGGCAGTCACACAGCTCCATTTGCCTACAAGGAACAGGATGTAAATGATACCATGGGCCTCAAAGTGGCGAGAACTAGATAGAGTTAGCACCAGTGACTACCACGGGGCCTTCCCAGCCCCATCACGGGTCACATGTCCCTCTAACATCCTCTACCCCGGGTCTCCAGCCGAAGGCTTAGCTCCTACACTCCTGACTCAGAAGAGAGAAGTGGCGGTAGGTCTACCCTTGCCCCCAGCATCCTGACAGAGACCTGTCCTCCATCCATGCTCTTCTCAAACCATCCCATCTGCCTTTAGCACAGTGGGTGACCTTCCATCCTCCTTCCTGACTTCCAGACCTGGCTCACCTACCAGCTGCTCGGCGACTTCCACCCCCACAGTGACTCACCACTGCAGTCATCTTAATATCCCCTCCATGTGACACCTACCAGGAGAACTATGTCCTGGACCTCGTCACTGTAGGTTCTTCATCTGTAACACATGGGGATCCTTCCACCCACCTTCCAGGTAGGGCTGTTAACATTAGTCAAGATTCTCTCTGTTGCAGTAACAGAATGCCAGCCTGAATTAGCCTGAACAGAGGGACTCTGTTGTTTAGAATTGAGACAATTGGGAAGCCCAGAGTCGGGGATTTAGGACTAGGAAAACCCAGGGGTTCAAATGCCAGCTCCAGAGTGCGCTCTCTCCCTGTTCTCTCTTTCTTCCCGTTTCCATTGCTCACGACTGCTTCCCACTATTTTGGCATCTTTCCCTCCTACTTTAAACAAACTCCACACAGCCTTGGAAGATGGTGACCAGCAGCCTCAGGCTCACATGCTCCCAGCTTAGAATCCCAGTGGAAGAATATAATTTTCTTTTCCTTCAAGAGAGGAAAGAGGACTTCAGGAAGTCCCCTAATGCCTCCACGACATAAAGCTCCAGGTCTTTTAACAACCCCTCACTCCCAACCCTGATCCTCAAGGTCTGAGACATGCAATTTCCTGGTTTTTGTTTCTGTTTTTGTTTTTCTTCAATGTCACCCTCTCGACATAAAGCTCCAGGTCTTTTAACAACCCCTCACTCCCAACCCTGATCCTCAAGGTCTGAGACATGCAATTTCCTGGTTTTTGTTTCTGTTTTTGTTTTTCTTCAATGTCACCCTCTCTCAAGGGGCCATCCCTAGCAGAAAAGTTCCAGGGACTACTTCAGTTGTTCTGGCATTGGTCACAAGTCCAACCTGAACCAGATTCTGTGGCCAGTGGGATAGCACAGATTACATGCCTACATCTGTAAGTGGGTTCAAGAGGTGGCAATGGGATGAACAGATCCTGCCAGCACCCTGTGAAGCAGGGCAAGGCTGTTCATCAAAGCAAGGGTGCTGGGCAAACACGACACGCCACCCGATAGCCACACAGCATCCATGCGTACCTTTCCCCACCGTGGATGCACTTTCTTTTTTTTTTTTTTTTTTTTTCTGTTTTTGAGATGGAGTCTCACGCTGTCACCAGACCAGAGTGCAGTGGCCTGATCTCAGCTCACTGCAACCTCCGCCTCCCAGGTTTGAGCGATTCTCCTGCCTCAGCCTCCTGAGTAGCTGGGACTACAGACATGGACCACCACGCCCAGCTAATTTTTGTATTTTTAGTAGAGATGGGGTTTCACCATCTTGGCCAGGCTGGTCTCGATCTCTTGACCTCATGATCTCCCCGCCTCGGCTTCCCAAAGTGCTGGGATTACAGGAGTGAGCCCCGTGCCCGGCCCATGGGTGCACTTTCAAAAGTGCTCCTGCACTTGACACAGCTGGTGGCTGCACAGCACTGTGAATACACTAACTGCCACGGAATTGTACACTTTAAAGTGGTTAATTTAATGTTATATGAATTTCATCTCAATAGAAAATATAGTGTTAAAAATGCTCCTGCTCATATAAAGAACCCACCCTCGGCCGGGCGCGGGCGGTGGGCTCAAGCCTGTAATCCTCCAGCACTGTTGGGAGGCCGAGACGGGCGGATCACAAGGTCCAGAAGAGATCGAGACCATCCTGGCCTTAACACGGTGGCACTCTCGTCTCTACTAAAACTTACAAAAAACTTATGCCGGGCTAGGTGTGCGGGCGCTGTAGTCACAGCTACCGGGAGGCTGGAAGCAGGAGAATGGTGTGAACCCGGGAGGCGGAGCTTTGCAGTTTTTCTTTGGGGAGCTGAGGATCCGGCACAGCCATCCAGACCTGGGTGACAGAGGCGGACTGCCGTCTCAAAAAAAAAAAAAAAAAGAACCCACCCTATCCACAACTAAAAATGCATTTACTCTCTTTCTGCAAAAAAGATAATCCAAGTCGCGGCCAGCTCTAAGATCAAGATCTCTGAGTAATGTGCATGCCTGTCCATGAGGTCTCAGTGTAGCTTCTTCTTATCCTGTACCCTGTGGTTAAATTGTAAACTCAACCACCCCAAAGCACATATATACAGTAGTGGAGGGAAAATAGATGCTCCCCAATGAAGACTGGCTGTAGAAGAGCTAGAAGGGAAAGAATATGCAGGGGCTACCCTTCTGTGGCCTACATGACACCCAGGGCTTACATCTTGCCAGTGGAGCCAGGCCCTGGCCTGACTCCCTGAGAGAATCCCTGGTTCACTGTGGTCCGTGGCTGCTCCTGAGGGCTGAGGGGAAGAAGTGCCTTTTGGGGAGGACAAGCTTCCTCTTGGCCTGATTGCATCTTCCTGGGGATTCCTTCAGAGGTTGGGCAATCCCTGGGTTCAGGGAATGCAATGTCACTTCCTTACAACCTCAGGCAGCTGCCAGCCAGCTTACTTCCTGGGAATGCCATGGACAAGCAGCCAGCCCCCCAAAGACCCAAAGCTGGTGAGTAGATCACTGTGCATGCGTCCCGTAGACATTGCGAGCATCAAAAGAGTGGATACAAAAGTGCTTTGTAAACCCATAAAATGCCGTTATCCTCATTCACTGAGAAAATCCTAGATACAAGTTCACTCTGTATGGTTTTGTATGTGCCAGTTCACCATATTTGATTAAACTATGTTTACTCTCTTATCGGATTTCTCACAGCAATTTCCACTGACGTCCTCCAACTTCTAGATGCTAACTTAACCCCTTCCCCCAGGAGACACCTCCGAAATACATACATTCACTTGTTCCGTCACCTGAGAGCACCTAGACACAATCAAACCTCAATAGCCATAAAGAAAACTAGTGACCAGATCTTGGTTTCTAAATACTGGTCTTTATTGGAAGGCACTGGACCTGCCTGGAGAAATAGCAGATTCCAGAATTGGGTCGAACAATGGACAAGCGGACTTGTCTGTTGTCCCAAAAGGGGCTGCCAGTGGTGGAATATGGGACAATTTGAGCACCAAAATAAATAATGATACTCATATAGTTTGGCTATTTCTCCCCTCGCAATCTCATGTTGAGATCTGATCCCCAATGTTGGTGGTAGGGCCTAGTGGGAGGTGCTTGGGTCATGAGGACAGATCCCTCCTGAACGGCTTGATGCCCCGCTCAAGGTGATGAGTGAGCTCCTGCTCTGTTACTTCCCTTGAGAGCTGATTGTTGTGTTTTTTTTTGTTTTTTGTTTTTTGTTTTTGTTTTTTTGAGATGGAGTCTTGCTCTGTCGCCCAGGCTGGAGTGCAGTGGTGCGATCTCCACTCACTGCAAGCTCTGCTTCCCGGGTTCATGCCATTCTCCTGCCTCAGCCTCCTGTGTAGCTGGGACTACAGGCGCCTGCCACCGCGCCTGGCTAATTTTTTTAAATGTATTTTTAGTAGAGACGGGGTTTCACCGTGTTAGCCAGGATGGTCTCGATCTCCTGACCTTGTGATCCGCCCGTCTCGGCCTCCCAAAGTGCTGGGATTACAGACGTGAGCCACCGCGCCCGGCAAGAGCTGATTGTTAAAGAGAGCCTGGCACCTCCTCCTCTCTGTCTTCCTTCCTGTCTCACCATGTGACATGCCTGCTTTTCTTCCCCTTCCACCATGAGTGGAAGTTTCCTGAAGGCCTCACCAGAAACAGATGCCAGTGCCATGCTGCTGCTGCTTCTTTTTTTTTTAAATGGAGTCTCTCTGTGTTGCCCAGGTTGGTGCAGTGGTGCGATCTCAGCTCACTGCAACCTCCACCTCCTGGGTTCAAGCGATTCTCCCACCTCAACCTCCTGAGTAGCTGGGATTATAGGCGTGTGCCATTATGCCTGGCTAATTTTTTTTTTTTTTTTTTTTTTTTTTTTTTTTGAGATGGAGTGTTGCTCTATTTCCCAGGCTGGAGTGCAGTGGCACGATCTCCGCTCACTGCAAGCTCCATCGTCTCCCGGGTTCACGCCATTCTCCTGGCTCAGCCTCCCAAGAAGCTGGGACTACAGGCGCCTGCCACCATGCCCTGCTAATTTTTTTGTATTTTTTTTAGTAGAGACGGGGTTTCACTGTGTTCACCAGGATGGTCTCGATCTCCTGCCCTCGTGATCCGCCCGCCTAGGCCTCTCAAAGTGCTGGGATTACAGGCATGAGCCACCGCGCCCAGCCATGCCTGGCTAATTTTTGTATTTTTAGTAGAGATAGGGGTTCATCATGTTGCCCAGGCTGGTCTTGAACTCCTGACCTCTGGTGATCCACCCACCTCAGCCTCCCAAAGTGCTGGGATTACAGACATGAGCCACTGTGCCCAGTCGCCATGCTTCTTGTATAGCCTGCAGAACCGTGAGCGAAATCAGCTTCTTTTCTTTACAAATTAGTCTCAGGCATTCCTTTCTAGCAATGCAAATGGACTAAGACAGATATTAATAGATTATAACCCATAGCCCACACTGACAGAAATAACTAGGGAATACATAGCAAGTTTAGTGAGGAGTAGGATGTTTACATGGTCTCAAAGTACCCCCCCCCCCACAAGATACTTATTAATTACAAAGTGACAAAGAGTAACTTTACAATGGAAAAGGCTGGAACACATCACTTTAATCAAGTGATTGAAAGAAAAGTTAATGTTGTCAGTAATTGGGTAAATCCAAATGGTGCACCGCTTACCAGGATGCAGTCAGAAGGACACGGCATCATTTCTGTGATGTTCCTGCCAAAGGTGCACGCCTGAATCTGACCTTGAGGAGACGCCAGACGAACCCAAAATGAGAGCTGTTTTACAAATTAACTGGCTTGCAGTTTTCGAAAGTATCAAGGTCATGAAGTCAAAGAAAGATTGAGGAACTGTTACATATTGATGGAAACTAAAGACAGGAAAACTAAATGTGTAATTCTGAACTGAATTTTATTTGCTATAAAGGACATTTTTGGAACAACTGGAGAAAGCTGAATGGGGTCTGAGGATTAGATAGTAGTAATGTATCAATGTTGCTTTCCTGATTTTGATGTCTCTAAATTGTAGTTATGAAAACCAGCATCCTGAGGCTGGGCCCAGTGGCTCATGCCTGTAATCCCAGCACTTTGGGAGGTCGAGACGGGTGGATCACCTGAGGTCAGGAGTTCGAGACCAGCCTGGCCACCGTGGTGAAACCCCATCTCTACTAAAAATACAAAAATTAACTGGGCATGGTGGCACATTTCTGTAATCCCAGGTACTCTGGAGGCTGAGGCAGGAGAATCGCTTGAACCTGGTAGACAGAGGTTGCAGTGAGCCAAGATCATGCCACTGCACTCTAGTCTGGGCAACAGAGTGAGACTCTGTCTCAAAAACGAAAAAGAAAAAAAAAAGAAAAGAAAAACGGCATCCTTATCTGTTAGAAATATATACTAAAGGCCGGGCACGGTGGCTCACACCTGTAATCCCAGCACTTTGGGAGGCCGAGGCAGGTGGATCACAAGGTCAGGAGATCGAGACCATCCTGGTCAACATGGTGAAGCCCCGTCTCTACTAAAATACAAAAAATTATTCAGGCATGGTGGCAAGTGCCTGTAGTCCCATCTACTCAGGAGGCTGAGGCAGGGGAATCGCTTGATCCTGGGAGGCAGAGCTTGGAGTAACCTGAGATTGTGCCACTGCACTTTCCAGCCTAGTGATACAGCAAGACTCTGTCTCAAAAAAAAAAAAAAAAAAA
>NW_016806571.1:3022795-3082072 GCF_001698545.2 Rhinopithecus bieti
ATTTTTTTTTTTTTTTTTTTTTTTTTTTTTTTTGAGATGGAGTGTTGCTCTATTTCCCAGGCTGGAGTGCAGTGGCACGATCTCCGCTCACTGCAAGCTCCATCGTCTCCCGGGTTCACGCCATTCTCCTGGCTCAGCCTCCCAAGAAGCTGGGACTACAGGCGCCTGCCACCATGCCCTGCTAATTTTTTTGTATTTTTTTTAGTAGAGACGGGGTTTCACTGTGTTCACCAGGATGGTCTCGATCTCCTGCCCTCGTGATCCGCCCGCCTAGGCCTCTCAAAGTGCTGGGATTACAGGCATGAGCCACCGCGCCCAGCCATGCCTGGCTAATTTTGTATTTTAGTAGAGATAGGGGTTCATCATGTTGCCCAGGCTGGTCTTGAACTCCTGACCTCTGGTGATCCACCCACCTCAGCCTCCCAAAGTGCTGGGATTACAGACATGAGCCACTGTGCCCAGTCGCCATGCTTCTTGTATAGCCTGCAGAACCGTGAGCGAAATCAGCTTCTTTTCTTTACAAATTAGTCTCAGGCATTCCTTTCTAGCAATGCAAATGGACTAAGACAGATATTAATAGATTATAACCCATAGCCCACACTGACAGAAATAACTAGGGAATACATAGCAAGTTTAGTGAGGAGTAGGATGTTTACATGGTCTCAAAGTACCCCCCCCCCACAAGATACTTATTAATTACAAAGTGACAAAGAGTAACTTTACAATGGAAAAGGCTGGAACACATCACTTTAATCAAGTGATTGAAAGAAAAGTTAATGTTGTCAGTAATTGGGTAAATCCAAATGGTGCACCGCTTACCAGGATGCAGTCAGAAGGACACGGCATCATTTCTGTGATGTTCCTGCCAAAGGTGCACGCCTGAATCTGACCTTGAGGAGACGCCAGACGAACCCAAAATGAGAGCTGTTTTACAAATTAACTGGCTTGCAGTTTTCGAAAGTATCAAGGTCATGAAGTCAAAGAAAGATTGAGGAACTGTTACATATTGATGGAAACTAAAGACAGGAAAACTAAATGTGTAATTCTGAACTGAATTTTATTTGCTATAAAGGACATTTTGGAACAACTGGAGAAAGCTGAATGGGGTCTGAGGATTAGATAGTAGTAATGTATCAATGTTGCTTTCCTGATTTTGATGTCTCTAAATTGTAGTTATGAAAACCAGCATCCTGAGGCTGGGCCCAGTGGCTCATGCCTGTAATCCCAGCACTTTGGGAGGTCGAGACGGGTGGATCACCTGAGGTCAGGAGTTCGAGACCAGCCTGGCCACCGTGGTGAAACCCCATCTCTACTAAAATACAAAATTAACTGGGCATGGTGGCACATTTCTGTAATCCCAGGTACTCTGGAGGCTGAGGCAGGAGAATCGCTTGAACCTGGTAGACAGAGGTTGCAGTGAGCCAAGATCATGCCACTGCACTCTAGTCTGGGCAACAGAGTGAGACTCTGTCTCAAAACGAAAAGAAAAAAAAAAGAAAAGAAAACGGCATCCTTATCTGTTAGAAATATATACTAAAGGCCGGGCACGGTGGCTCACACCTGTAATCCCAGCACTTTGGGAGGCCGAGGCAGGTGGATCACAAGGTCAGGAGATCGAGACCATCCTGGTCAACATGGTGAAGCCCCGTCTCTACTAAAATACAAAAAATTATTCAGGCATGGTGGCAAGTGCCTGTAGTCCCATCTACTCAGGAGGCTGAGGCAGGGGAATCGCTTGATCCTGGGAGGCAGAGCTTGGAGTAACCTGAGATTGTGCCACTGCACTTTCCAGCCTAGTGATACAGCAAGACTCTGTCTCAAAAAAAAAAAAAAAAAAAGGAAGAAAGAAATATACACTAAAGTTGTCGGGGAGGGGTAACAGGGTATCTTGTTGACAATTTTTTCACAAATGGTTCCCCCTTGAAATAAGTACTTTGTGCCATATTGGCAAATTTTCTGTAAGTTTGAGATTAAAAATTACCCCCAGGAAGATAACATTTTGCCTTCCCACCAGAAATATATATGAGAGAGCCTTGTTCATTGAGTTCGTTGTCAAACTCTTGGATTTTTGCCTGTGTAATAGGTGAGCATTGGGTTCTTGCTGTATGTTTTCTTTTGCATTTCTCTGATTATGAGGGGTCTGAGCATTTTCCATGGGTCTAAGGACCATTAGCTTGTATCAATGGAGCACTCTCCATTCATCTCTTTTGATTGTTAACCTATCAGGCTGTGGTCTTTCTCCTCTTGATTTTTATAACCTCTTTATACATTTTATGACCTCTTTATACGTATACATCCCTAACTCTGCACCCTCCCTTCATCTCTCTAAGTTCTCCCCCATTTATGCTGCTCCTCCAGAGGGAAGAGGGAAGGAGCTGCCATCTACAGAACCCGATCTCACTTCATCTGCACCGAGCATGGTCTCAGGGAACATAGCCAGACATCTCACCATCCACCCAGCTTTCCGCGGGGTGCGTTAGTTTCAAAATGAAAGATTAGAAACCTGTGGTCATGTGCTTTCAGATGCAAATGTTTTAGTGAGTATAAAGCAGTGGTGTTTTTTTTTATTCCTATTTTTTTATTAGGTAATGTGCCTCCTAATTTATAAGTTGAGTTCCATATAACTCAATAAACGGGGTGTCATTTTTAAAGTTAAACATTTGTGGAGATAATTTTAGATTCTCATGCAGTTGTGAGAAACACTAAAGATATATCGTGTGTACCCTTACTCAGTTTCCCCTGATGATACCATCTCACAGTGAAGTGGGCTGTCACAACCAAGATACTGACAGTGACGTGAACATTTCCATTACACTGGATTCCTCCTGCCACCCTCCAGCTGGCCGCCCCTTAACCCTGAATAATGACGAATGTATTCTCTTTTGCTATACTTTCATCATTTCAATAGTGTTATAGAAATGAACTCATTCGGCTGGGCGCGGTGGCTCACGCCTGTAATCCCAGCACTTTGGGAGGCCGAGGCGGGCAGATCACGAGGTCAGGAGATCAAGACCATCCTGGCTAACACGGTGAAACCCTGTCTCTACTAAAAATACACACACACACACACACACACACACACAAAACAGATGTGGTGGTGTGCGCCTGTAGTCCCAGCTACTTCGGAGGCCGAGGCAGGAGAATGGCATGAACCCGGGAGGCGGAGCTTGCAGTGAGCCAGGATCGCATCACTGCACTCCAGCCTGGGTGACAGAGCGAGACTCCATTTCAAAAAAAAAGAACTAATTCAAGGCCAGACACAGTTCCTCACGCCTGGAATCCCTGCACTTTGGGAGACCGAGGCGGATGGATCACTTGAGGTGAGGAGTTTGAGACCAGCCTGGCCAATATGGTGAAGCCCTGTCTCTGCTTCTCAGAGTCACACGGGATGACAGGTGAGAAACAGACCAGGCAGCTTCATTAGAATACATGGAGACTTGAGGTCATTGATAATCTGATGCCTTGAAAGTCATGTATAAGAAGCTGAGTCTGAATTGGAGGGAGGCCAGGAGATTTGCACCTAGCTCTGGCAATGGGTTTGGGGAAGCTATAAGCCACCTTTCAAAGGGAACACCTGGTTGGGCGCAGTGGCTCATGCCTGTAATCCCAGCACTTTGGGAGGCCAAGGTGGGTGGGTCACCTGAAGTCAGGAGTTCGAGACCAGCCTGTCCAACGTGGTGAAACCCCGTCTCCACTAAAAATACAAAAAAAAAATTAGCCAGGTGTGGTGGCAGGCGCCTGTAGTCCCAGCTACTCGGGAGGCTGAGACAGGAGAATCGCTTGAACCTGGGAGGCAGAGGTTGCAGTAAGCCAAGGTTGCACCACTGCACTCCAGTCTGGGTGACAGAGCAAGACTTTGTCTCAAAAAAAACAAAAAACAAAAAACAAAACACACACACACACACACACACACACACACACAAAGGGAACATCTATTGTTGACTGAAAACAGGTGAGGAGGGACGCAGCAACTGATTTGCATTGTTCTAGGAGCATCCAGATCAAATATGTATTCTGGGGCCAGAGGAGAAGTATAACTGAATTTAGAGGAGTGGGTGGAGTGGGGAATAACTTGAGGAACAGCGCCATCAGTGTGACACTACTCACACCACAGCCACGAAGGGATGGGCTCTCTGGGGAGCGTGGAGACCAGAGGTTCGGGAGTAGGCTACAACCTGGGGCTGGAAGAGATGCTGACAAAGGAGAGAGAAGGAGGCTCAGGGAGGTAAGGGGAACCAGATGAATGAATGAAGGCCAAAGACAAAGGGACTTAGTATTTCTGAGACAAGAGGTCAGGGAGGGAGTGCATTTGTTATCTACAGCGCATAACAAGTTAGCCCATATCTTAGCGGCTGAAACAACACATATTGTCTCTCTGTTTCCATGGGTCAGGAATCTGTGAGTGGCTTGCTGGGGTCGTCAGGCTCAGGGTCTCTCACAGACTGCAATCAAGGTGTTGGGCTGCTGTCATCTCAAGGTTTGATGGGGAAGGATCCACTTCCAGCCTCACTCACATGGTTGTTATTGACAGAATTTAGTTCCTCACAGGTTGGTGGACTGAGGGCTTAAATTCAGTGCTGGCTATTGGCCAGAGGCTGCCCTCAGCTCCTTGCCACGTGGGTCTCTCCACAGGAGAGCTCCCAGGATGGCAGCTGGCCTCACCAGAGTGGAAGGAGAAGAGAGCGAGAGAGTATGTGGCAAGCAAAGAGACGAACTTTCATAACCAAATATCCGCTGTTCTCTCCATTAATAGCCAGTCACTAGGACCAGCCCACACTCCAGTGGAGGGGATTACAAGGATCCAGATACCAGGAAGCCATTTTAGAAGCTGCCCACCACAGGAGCAAAGGCAAGGGGGCTGGACTCGACCTAAGACTACCCCAGGCAGCCCAGAGCAGACCATCCGAGAGTGTGAGGGCAGAATCCCAGCCCGAATCCCAGCTGTCCCAGCACCACAGGGAGACATGGACACAACTCAGGGCCTCCTGCCATTCCCAGAAGAGCCTGGCCCAGTCATTTGCCTGGGTTCCCTCCCACCACCCCCAGCAGCACCGGGAATAAAATGATAAACACAGCAGCAAAAATGCCCTCCAGCAGCCCACATACACAGCCTGGTTCACCTTCCCCATCTCACCAGCCAGCACTGCCATCGAGACACAGGAACCTCTTCAGGATGTGGGAGGAGGGGAAGCAATTCCATAGACATTTCTGGGCCCCTCTCAGCTGCCCCCGCCAGCAGCCAGCAGCCCCTTGACCCATATGGGGAAGGAGACTCCCCTTTCCCCGAGGGCCTCCCGCTCTGAGCCTGGCCAGCACCCTGGGCGTGTTCTCCTGTCCCACTGCAGCTGCAGGGCCATGGGTCCCCTTGTGGGAGGGACAGAAAGACATGGAGGCACCGGGAAGGTGGGCACCAGGGCCTTCCCACCAAGGGCCGACACTCCCCAGGGAACACTTCCGGGGGATGCTCAAGAGGCAGAAAGTGGGATGCAGGGGAAATCCTTAAAGACTGAGGCTACAGCTGGACAGAGACTTGAGGGAGGAACACAGGAGAGTGGCGGGTAAAAATCTCAACCCACGGCAGGTACAAGACATGCAACTTTTTAGAAGTCCCCTGATGTCAGTTTTTAGAAGTCCCCTGATACTTGTCTCTGCCCAAATCTCATGTTGAACTGTAATCCTTTGTATGGGAGGTGCTTGGATCGTAGGGGTGGATTTCTTGTGAATGGTTTAGCACCATCCCCTTGGTGCTGTCCATGTGATAGTGAGTTCTTGTGAGATTTGGTCATTTAAAAGTGACACATAGCATCTCTCACAAAGTGTGGGAGCATACTGTCACTCTCTTGTTCCTGCCTTTGCTACGTGCCTGCTCTTCCTTTGCCTTCCATCATGACTGGAAGCTTCCTGAGGCCTCCCTGGAAGCCGAGCAGGTGCCATCATCATGCTTCCTATAAAGCCTGCAGAACCATGAGCCCATCAAACCTCTTTTATTTAGAAATTACCCAGTCTCAAGTTTTTGTTTTTGAGACGGAGTTTCACTCTGTTGCCCAGGCTGGAGTGCAATGGCGTGATCTCTGCTCACTGCAACCTCTGCCTCCTGGCTTCAAGTGATCCTCCTGCCTCAGCCTCCTGAGTAGCTGGGATTACATGGCACCTGCCCATCATGCCTGGCTTAATCATTTGTAGTTCTTTAAGTATAAGACGAGAGTTTCACCATTGTTGGCCAGTGCGGTCCAAACTCCGCACCGTTCGAGTTGGTGATCTTGCTGCCGGTTCAGCCTCCCAAAGTGCTGGGATTACAGGCATGAGCCACCATAGCCTGGCCAAGTATGTTCTTTCTTTCTTTTTTTTTTTTTTTTTTTCTTGAGATGGAGTCTTTGTCTGTCGCCCAGGCTGGAGTGCAGTGGCATGATCTCCGCTCACTGCAAGCTCTGCCCCCGGGTTCATGCCATTCTCCTGCCTCAGCCTCTCCGAGTAGCTGGGACTACAGGCGCCCGCCACCATGCCCGGCTAATTTTTTGTATTTTTAGTAGAGACGGGGTTTCACCGTTTTAGCCAGGATGGTCTCGATCTCCTGACCTCATGATCCGCCCACTTTAGCCTCCCAAAGTGCTGGGATTACAGTCATGAGCCACTGTGCCCGGCCCTGGCCAATGTCAGAACAACCTAATATATCCCCTTTGGGACGAGGGGCATATGGTAGACAGAATAGTGGCACCTGAAAGATGTCCATGTCCAAATTGCTGGAACTTGTGAATATGTCAGGTCACATGGCAAGGAGAATTAAGGTTGCAGATGGAATTAAGGTCGCTAATAGCTGACCTAGAGGTGGGGGGATTATTCTGGATTATCAGGGTGTGTCCAATGTCATCACAAGCATCCTTAGAAGCGGGAGAGGGAGGGCTGGCTCACACCTGTAATCCCAGCACTTTGGGAGGCCGAGGCAGGTGGATCACAAGGTCAGGAGTTTAAGACCGGCCTGGTCAACATGGTGAAACACTGTCTCTACTAAAAATACAAAAATTAGCCAGGTATGGCGGCGCACGCCTGTAATCCCAGCTACTCGGGAGGTTGGGGCATGAGAATCGTTTGAACCAGGGAGGTGGAGGTTGCAGTGAGCCGAGATCACGCCATTGCACTCCAGCCTGGGCAATAGAGCAAGACTCCATCTCAGGAAAAAAAAAAAAAAAGTGGGAGAGGGAGATGGAAGAGTCAGTGTCGGAGCAATGCAACATGAGAAGGTCTCAACCCATTGTGTCTGGCTTTGAAGATGGAGGAGGGAGCCACAAGCCAAGAAATGTGAGTGCTTCTAGAAGCTGGCAAAGGCAAGGACATTGGTCCTCCCCTAGAGCTTTCAGAGAGGGCCACAGCCTTGTTGCAGCTCCCTTTTCCTGTTCTTCCTCCTCTGTTCTAAGCTGGGGCCTGAGATGGGGAGCTGGGCTAAGAGCTGGAAGACCTGAATTCCAACCCTGGCTCTGCCTCTAATTTGCTCTTGGACCCTGAGAAGTCATGTTTCTTCACTTGACCTTACTTTTCTGACACATGGGCTTGTAACAGGCTCCTGCCTCTCTTCTGGGGTGGCTGGGCCCAGGCCACATGTAGGGATGCTCAAAAGCAGGGCAATAGTCCTGAGGCCCATGCCAGGGCCCTGGCCCCTGGCTCCAGGTCTAACGCCCGTTTGCATTTTCCTTCCTTTTCTAACCCAACAAAGGATCAGGACTAGGATCATAAAAATGACTCCCAGAGAGTAAACCTCCTCTTAGACAAAAGACAGCATGGAGGGCAGAGGCATTAGGTCCTTCCCCAAGTCCACTCAGCCAGCTGGGGCCGAGCACTAAACTTCTAGGCTTCCAGTGAGGGCATTTTCCCCACCCCAGAGGGTGTCCTTTATGGGAACTCTGTCCCAGAGTGGCACTGGCTTCGCATTGGGAATTGTGGATTCTCGTGCCAGCTTGCCCACTCGCCAGATGTTGTGCTCTTGAGTGTGTTAATACTGGGAGTGATGATCATGACTGGCTTGCGGGGTTGTTGGAAGAATTAAATGAGAAGGTGCTGAGTGCCTGGTACTGAGGCCGCATATGGCGAGTACTCCACAGCCTAAGTACTGAGCCCGCACATGGCGAGGACTCCACAGCCTCGGTACTGAGCCCGCACATGGCGAGGACTCCACAGCCTCGGTACTGAGCCCGCACATGGCGAGGACTCCACAGCCTCGGTACTGAGCCCGCACATCGCGATCACTCCACAGCCTCGGTACTGAGCCTGCACATAGCGAGTACTCCACCTCCACAGCTTTAGCTGACACGACCCTTGTGAAGGTCCTGCCTTCCCTGCTTCTCTCCATCCCTCATTTCACGGAAGAGAGGGGAAATTACCCTTTCAGTCAGCGCTCTCATGAGATCCTAATCACAAATCCCGGAGGCAGACAGGCCAGCCCTTTTTCTTTTTTTTTTTGGACAGAGTCTCGTGCTGTCGCCCAGGCTGGAGTGCAATAGCGCAATCTCGGCTCACTAAAACCTCTGCCTCCCAGGTTCAAGGGATTCTCGTGCCTCAGCCTCCCGAGTAGCTGGGATTACAGGCACGTGCCATCACGCCCGGCTGATCTTTTGTATTTTTAGTAGAGACGGGGTTTCACCATGTTGATCAGGCTGGTTTTCATCTCCTGACCTCGTGATCCGCTGGCCTCAGCGTTCCCAAGTGCTGGGATTACAGGTGTGAGCCACCGCGCCGGGACCCAGGGCTTGTTTTGTCCATTTTAAGGATGAGGCTGCTGAGGTCCGTGGCAGAGCCAGGGCCAGACCTGGACTCTCACCTCACCCTCTGTCCACACAGAATTTCCCAGGGGGCCTGGGACTCTCTTGTGCTAGAGACTGGCTGAGGCCGAGGGCTTGTCACCCAGCCCACCTGCTGCCAGGCTGGGTGCTGGCTCACAGCTCTGTCCCTGAGCAGGTCTAACCCAGCCCTCCCCTTGCTGTCCCCTCCCTCTTGCTGCGTCCCAAGCACCCGGCATCCAGGGGCATTTGGAAAACCTGCCTGTCCCCAGACATCTTGAAATCTCTTGAGTAGAGACCTTTCCTTGCCACACTTAATGAATTCCAGGAGCCGAATGTGGGCCCCGGAAGGTTGGGGGCTGTGAATAGTGGGGAGAGGAGTAGACAGGGACAAAGAAGCTCAGGACAGGAGGGTGCAAGAACCTGGGCTGTGGGGGCTGATTTCCCTGAGCAGAACTGGGGCTAGCATGTTCATGGGGACAAGCGAACAACGCGGGAGATGGAGGCCAGGTGTTTTGCTATGTCAGGGCCGGAAAGGCTGACCTTCCGCACTACTCAGGGGCCCAGCAGTGCCCTCCGAACAGACCCTGGAGATACGGGCTTGGGGCTCTTGCCCAGGGAGTGGCAGGGAGGGCCCATCTTAGGTCCTAGGGTGTCCGTCGGTTCTGCCAGGTCTAACTCAGGTGCCCAAGAAGCAAGTCCTCTGAGGGCCCCAAGACCACCCATAGTGGCCCTAGAGAAGGTGGCTCTCCCATCCCCCTTGAGCCTTAACTTGGCAGATTTCTTGGATTCCGTGACTGACACAGACCCTCCTTTCCCAGCAGCCAGCCCTGAGCAGGGCCCATGGACTCGCCCTGTCCATTCCCCTCCTTGACCAGGCAAACCATCTTGAAGTTGCTAGAGCAAGTTTCTTCCTCACCCACTGGGAGAGGCCAGGGTCTGTCCTTCCCTCAGACCCCGCCCCCCACCGCCCCGTCTCTTCTCAGGTGATTTTGGTGGCATACCTCTTCCTTTCTGTCCTAAGGCCACCAAGCCCCCTCCCACTTTTTTTTTTTTTTTTTTTTTTTTTTTTTTTTTTTGGCCATAGACAGGAAAGAAAAGGAAAAGAGCCTAAAGGCACATTCTCCTTTGTGTAAAATTAATATATGATATTCAAGGGTATGTAAATGTAATTTTAACCAGCTTTCTTGGGCCTTCGTGAGGAGGCCACTGTCGTGGTCAGAAATCTAAATAGCGTATGGCATATAGTAGGTGGTCAATAAAAGAAAACTCATCCTGCCCTCCTCTCTCCCCCCATCTTTCCTTTCTCAAGGGTCCCGAGGGCACTAGGGCTTCCCAAAGCAGAGAGGCCTGTTGGGGGCAGATGCCCACCTGCCCTCCCACCACCCCTGCGTGTCTGGGCTTCTCCTCCCAGAACAAAGCCCTCCTGCAGGGGAGGGCAGGTGGGACCTGAGGGACTGTCCTGAGGGCTACTGAGGGACTCAAGGTAAAAATCCACCTTGAGCCAAGCAAGTCTTCAGTGTCTCAGAGGGGATCCTTCCCAGGCCTTTTTTTTTTTTTTGAGGCGGAGTCTCAGAGTCTTGCTGTGACACCCAGGCTGGAGTGCAGTGGTGTGATCTCAGCTCACTGTAACCTCTGCCTCCCAGGTTCAGGTTCAAGCGATTCTCCTGCCTCAGCCTCCCGAGTATCTGGGATTACAGACTGCACCATCATATCCAGCTTTTTTTTTTTTTTTTTTTTTTTTTTTTTTTGAGACAGAGTCTCACTCTGTTGCCTAGGCAGGAGTGCAGTAGCTGATCTCGGCTCACTGCAACCTCCGCCTCCGGGGTTCAAGCGATTCTCCTGCCTCAGCCTGCCGAGTAGCTAGGACTACAGGCACGTGCCACCACACCCGGGTGATTTTTGTATTTTAAGTAGAGACGGGGTCTCACCATGTTGGCCAGGCTGGTCTCAAACTCTTTATCTCAGGTGATCCTCCTGCCTCCGCCCCCCAAAGTGCTGGAGTTACAGATGTGAGCCACTGCGTCTGGCCAGGCCGTCTTTTCAATTAGGAGCAAGGAACACGGCCTGAAAAAATGATTTGTTTTAGTGCCCCGACCCCACGAGGGAGAGCGGGACTGAGACCCCCATCAGGCCACTGACCGGGGAAGCCAGGACAGCTTGGTGGTCACACCCCAGAGATCTGGGTGCAGCGCGGGAAGGCTGGATCCCTTCTAGGATCTCTGGGCCACTAGTGCCGATGTGGGGACAGTGCCTGAAGCCCCAGCCTCACTGACTGGGGACCGGAAAAAGACTTCCACCTCCCCACCCCTGGCATCTACTTTGATTAATGGGGGTTGAGCCCAAAGAGATGCTATTGAGCATCTAACACTATTGTCACTTTTCTGGCCACTTTTCCACATCAAACTCATTCTTTTGGTCAAGTGGGAATAGAAATCAGGGAAAGTTGTGGGGAAAGTCGTTTTGAGTAAACGGATTCAAAAGCGCTCGACAGCCCCTCGGCGGCTCCACTCCGAATAACCCCACCGCGGTCGGCAGGTTTCGAAGCGGAAGCCGGGTCTCCACCGGCTGCAAAAACCGGCTGAATGGGCGGCTCCGTACGGGCGACGACCCGGTGCTGGCGCCGCATTTCGCTCCTCAACCTCCAGGTGGCGCTGGCGGGGGCGAAGCGCAGATTTGTATAAGGAGGCGGAACTTCAGAAATGCTGACTGTTGATTGGCTGGGTTCAATCTCGCTTTCTTTTCTCCCCTTCCTGGCAGAGCTAGGAAGGGGGCCCAGTCCCGCTGCCTGAGCTACGCAAGAGGAAACGTGTGTGTGGGAGGGGGACAGAGGGGACGGGGTTGGCTCACTTGACACACAGAAAGAAAACATTTGTGGCATGGCCCCTGGGTGTGTTCACTCCTCAAGGACAATCCTGATTTCCTGGTTTTTCTTTTTTAATAAAGGCGATTTGTTAAGTGTATAATTAACTGTGTTTTCCATTTACCATTCCTTTATAAGACACCTCATAAATTTACACACCAGGAAAAATCCTTGGTGGGACCTGCTGATAATAAAGACATCGTTTATTTACAAAAGAACGAAGGTGAGGACCTCCTAGACCTCCCTTTTTCATTCTCTTGGCCTCTGAATGTTGTGTGCGTGTTACCAATATAACTATCTGTGGCTGTATTTTATTTGCACATCTAACAACTGATTGTTAAGCTTCCGCTATCTGGCAGGCATTGGGTGGGGTTTCTCTGAGTCAAGAGTGAGGAAAAAAAGAGGGGGAGCTCGTGGACAGGTAGGACAGGCGGCAGACAGGATCCAGGCTGTGCACTGGGAACACTTAAGAACTCTGCCATGGGCACCGAAGGAGAAGTGGAGCCACAGGGAGAGGAGCGGGGAATTTAGAGGAAGTGGGGCCCGAGGGCAGCGAAGCAGAGCCGCTAGCTCAAAAAGCGCAGTGCTGAAGTCACATTGATGTCACTGCAGCAGCCCAGAGGAGCTAAGGAGAGGTGAGATGTTGGGGGTTTCCCTAGGGCAGCTGGAGTGGGCCCCTGGCCTTTTGTCCGGTTGGTGGGGAGGAAAGCATGGGCGAGTGTAACTTCCAGAATATTTCCCTCTTGCTCCGGATAGAAAGCCATCTCTGGGGCCAGGCGCGGTGGCTCACGACTATAGTTTTAGCACTTTGGGAGGGTGAGGCAGGTGGATCACGAGGTCAGGAGTTCAAGACCAGCCTGGCCAACATGGTGAAACCCCGTTTCTACTCAAAATATAAAAATTAGCTGGGTATGGTGGCAGGTACCTGTAATCCCAGCTACTCGGGAGGCTGAGGCAGGAGAACGGCTTGAATCCGGGAGGCAGAGGTTGTGGTGAGCAGAGATCACACCACTCCACTCCAGCCTGGGCGAAAGAGTAAGACTCTGTCGCAAAAAAAAAAAAAGAAAAGAAAAGAAAAAAAAAAAGAAAAAAAGAAAAGAAAAGAAATATTTGCTAAGTAAATAAGGGAAGCAGATGCTTCTTGATCGGTCGAGAAATCTCCGTCTAAGAGCCTGCATAGAGCCCACCCAGTATCTCCGGCAAAGTACAAATTGTTTGGAGAGGGCTCTCTTTAGTGTAGGAGAAAGTAGCCCCTTTGCCCCAGGAGAAAATTGTGACAAAACCTTGGTGTTTCAAGGACTTGAAAATACTGCCCACCCACTGAGGGGCAAGCAAGTTGTGACTGTGTGTATACCTGGTGGTGAGAGTGAGGTCTGCGAGGTGGTCCTCCCCATCCTGTCCTGGTCCTTACCTGCCATTCCAAGACCAGCCTCCACCCCAGAAGCAGATTTTCCCATGACTTGAGGGTTACAGTCTGGGCAGAGATTTGGCTCAGGGCTCTGGACTCCAGCCCTCAACCTCTTTAAGTGGCCCTTTACTTGTCTGGGCAGGGGAGGCAAATCAGTGCACCAAGCCTGAGCACCCTTGCCAGACCTGGGGAGATCCTCAGCCACCTGGCACCAGGCATGGGGCTTGGGCCCTGGCAGCACCAGGTTCCCTCATCCCCATCACTGTAGCCTCTTGCCTATGAGTCCAGGTAGGGTTTGGCCAGTGCGGCGTGGTGTGGCTTGACTCACAGCGCCCAGTGGGTGGTGCAGACACTAGCGCCAGAGGAAGAAAGGAAAGCAACCATTATTACTCATTTACTATGTCCTCAGCCCTGCTCTGGGCATCTCACACGTTTTAATATAATCCTTAGAACAACTAAATAGGTTGGAATTACCTTCATTTTATAGATGCAGAGAATAAGGCAGTGACCTGAGGTCACACTCTAGAAAGGAGCAGCGTCAGGATTCAAATGCAGGTGTGCCTGCCTCCAGAGCCCATGCTTTTCCACTGAACCCTATGGCTGCCCAGGAAGGCATGAGTCCCCAGGGATCCCAGGAACCCTCAGGGACCTCCCTGAGAAGCAGGGCCCCAGCCGGGCCTCCGAGAGAGGGAGGATGAGACAACTCCAGAGAAGAAGGCAAAGCCCTCGCTGGTGAGACCCTTGGGAGCAAAGATGAGGACAGAAGGAGGATACTTAGCACGGGGCCAGCAGGGTGCAGATTTGCAGGAAGAGGAAAGGGAGAAGATTGAAAAGGGCAAACTGAGGCAGGAGGTGACAGATTTAGAACAGGTCTAGGGAGATCATGGAGGAAGCCTGGGGCAGCCGGAGGCGCCCCAGCAGGACTGGATGATTTAGGGACCAAGGTTGGAGCAGAGGGCAGGAGTCACACATGTAAATGCTCCCAGGAACTGGGCAGGTCACGTCAATGGGCAGGTGAGCTGAGGGTGGAGCACGGACAGAGCTGAGCAGGAGACAAGCAGGACGTGGGAGTGGGAGAGGGGTTGGGAGCCCTTAGACAATGGCCAGAGGCTGGGGCACAGGTGCTCAGTCTTTTCCAGGCAGACGATCATGGGTCTGGACCCACACCTCAGCTCCCCTCTTAGCGACTGTGCAAGCTTTCCATCCCCGAGTTTTCTCTACAAATGGACACTCTCCGCATTGCCTTAAAACACGTATTCATTAACCACACTAAAAAGCAGTCTTTTCCCCATCCCAGGACCAGTCTGCACAATCATTAGGTTCTAACGTAAGCTTCATTTCCAGGCCAGCACACCCTCCGGGTCACAATACATTAGTCATTTACCATTCAGAATTGGCACCCATTGTGTGCCAGAACAGTCTTTTAGCTCCTTCTCCCAGGTTTCAGGCTGGTAGGAACTGGCACCCACCGTGTGCCCAGCACCCTGTCTTCTAGCTCCTGCTCCCATGTGTCAGGTTTGTCCGAACTGACACCCACGGTGTGCCCCGCACCATGTCTTCCAGCTTCTGCTCCCATGTTTCAGGTTGGTGGGAAGCTTTCAAGTTTCAAGTGTTTGGGAGAAAGTTTATACCTCATTTGGGTGTTCCCAGTGGGAATACCCTCAGCGGTAACTGGCACAGAGTGAAATATTGCTTCCTGTGGGTCATGGGGATTGGACTGTCTCCCACCTAGCCAGGAAGTGCCTCCAGGCAGGAGCCGACTCTTCTAGAGGCCTGAGACAGGCCCGCTCCTTTGCATAAGAACTTGTTCAGGATGCTTTAGCTTTGGGCTGGGGTGGGGTGGGTGGTGCGTCATTCAGGAAGACAGGTGGATTTTTTTAAAGCAATAAAATAGTACTATTATTTTTAAACTTTTTTGGACACTATCCTAGCATTTCATGTGTGTTGATTAACAGGCAGAAATGTATTATGTATTACCTGCATTATCTCTCTATAGATTTAGTAAATCATTTGTGTGTTAGGTATTTGTCCACAAGCACTCATTTTAGTCACCAGGGATCTTGGAGAACACAGTATTCGCACATTTTGAGAGACCTGAAGGTGTATGTCACTATCCCTGACTTCAGGGACCTTACAGTTGGTTCAGGAAGATAAGAAGAGCACATGTTAAAAAGCGCAGAGGAGCCAGATGCGGAGGCTCAACTGTAATCCCAGCACTTTGGGAGGCCAAGGTGGGTCCAAGAGTTTGAGACAAGCCCCTTGCTTGAGCTCAGCCTGGGCAATATGGCAAAACCCTGTCCCTATTTAAAAAAAAAAAAAAAAAAAAAGGCTGGGTGCGGTCCCTCAGGCCTGTAACCCTAGCACTTTGGGAGTCCAAGGCAGGTAGATCATGAGGTCAGGAGCTCAAGACCAGCCTGGCCAATATGGTGAAACCACATCTCTACTAAAAATATAAAAATTAGCTGGGCATGGTGGCGCACACCTGTAGTCCCAGCTACTCGGGAGGCTGAGGCAGAAGAATCGCTAAAACCCGGGAGGCAGGGGTTGTAGTCAGTCAAGATTGTGCCACTGCACTCTAGCCTGGGCTGGATGTCAAAAAATAAAATCCATCTCTTGGAATCCTGATTTTGGACTCCATCTCAAAAACAAACAAACAAATAACAAAAAGCTAGCCAGGCATGGTGGCATTTGCTTACAGTCCCAGTTATTAATAGTTGGGAGGCTGAGATGGAAAGATTGCTTGAGTCCGGGAAGTCAAGGCTGCAGTGACCCATGGTCACGGCACTGCACTTGAGCCTGGGTGACAGAACAAGACACTGTCTCAAAAAAAAAGAAAAAGAAAAAAGAAACTCTTGGGTTCAAGGCCCTGTGTGACTGGGCTGGATGGGTGCTAATTTCATGACTCTGCCCTTGTTGAAGGGGCTTCTCTCTACTCTGCCTCAGTTCCTTGCTTCTCTAAAACTTCTCCTTTCCTACTTATAGCCCTGGGCCATCCTGGACAGGCATTGGCAGGCTCACCATCACTGTGGGACGGCCCAGGGTCATGTCTGCCAGGAATAACAGCACTTGAGAATTACCTATGCAAATTTTGCACTGACCAGTGATGAGCAAAATAATGTAACCCACATGTAGATTGGGGGTGTGGGGCTTTTGCCACTGGAGTTCCCCCGGCCTTGATGGTGGGAGCAGAGGCACAGTGACAGCAGACATTGGAAGCAGATGGCCTGGGCCTAGGGAACCGTCTCTGACTCGGCAGTGATGTCCCTCTCTGGCTGTTCTGTCCTAAAACCCTGTGGCTTTGCATAGAAGCCACAAGGTAAAAGGGGATGGAATAATTGTGTGGACATTTTCCCACAAACCTGTGCTCCCCAGAAATTCAGTTGTCTTTTTTTTTTTTGAGATGGCGTCTCACTCTGTAGCCCAGGCTGGAGAGAAATGGCACGATCTCGGCTTGCTGCAACCTCTGCCTCCTGGGTTCAAGTGATTCTCCTGCCTCAGCCTCCCGAGTAGCTGGGATTACAGGTGCTCGCCACCTCACCTGGCTAATTTGTGTATTTTTAGTAGAGATGGGGTTTCGCCATGTTGGCCAGGTTGGTCTCAAACTCCTGACCTCAGGTGATCCACCCACCTCAGCCTCCCAAAGTGCTGGGATTACAGGCATGAGCCACCGTGCCCAGACTGCCCTTGCAACTTTTAAGGTAAATCTGTGAAGAGATGTATTTATTTGCACTGTATGTGTTTCAGGTTGAGTTGATTTTATTTTAACACATTGATTCAAAATAAGGTGGACCCTTTGGAAAATCAGCTTGCTGAAGCCATTTATTCAGCTCAGCGAGAGGGGTTTAATTGAAAACAGCTGAGGCACACTGACATCACCACAGGCCTCCAGACTGAAACGGACCTCAGAGGAGGTGCGCTGGCTCAGAGGAGGGAAAGCCTGGCTTCAAAAGTCAGAGCCAGTGAAGTGAAGTTTTATCTGAGGAGGAAGGTTTTGCTGCAAAAATAGTTCCTTTAGTATGTTTTTAAAAAACAAAGAAGCAAGAGGAGCTGACCAGGCATATTTAAGAGCTTACAAGAGTAGGGAACAGTGAAGAACTCACTGGAACTCTGAAAGCAGCCTTGGATAGGCTGTGATGAGCAAGTGAATGGACGTCATGAGACAGTATGGTTTCTGTTATTTCCTAATTTGCTGCCATTTTATTTATTTATGGTTGGACTCTTCTTCCCTTAGCACTCTTCTGTCCCGTATATTTGGTGATTAATAATTGCTTTGTGCAATTGTTCTGCAGCCTCCTACCTTGGGCTGCAGAGACAACATCTAATGCACAGCTGGGCTCCAGGACCTCGTGCTCCTGGTGTGGATGGCAAATGAAGAACTGTTTGTCATTTTCATGCAACTTGTACTTATTTGTCCCACTAATTTTGCAAGGAACTTAAAAGAAGCAGAGAGAGGAGGAGGACGCCCTCTGTTTGGTCACATTAGTGCAGATCTGTCATTGGAAGACCTGCTTCTGGGAGGATGAATATCCCATGTGGAGGGGCCCTACCATCAGGTGGTCAGGAAACCTTGGTTACCAGGCCAAAAGCATTGTCATCAGTGCCAGAGGATGCTTGGTGAGGTGACTTAGGCAGGGAGGGTGGGGTGAAGGCTCAGTTGGCCTAAGGCCAGGATATGAAGTGAGTGATGTAGTATTTTTCCAGGGGAAAGTGTCCTTACACACCCCATTCAAAGGTTTAATATGATTCTAAGCAGTAGGAGCAGTTCCTCTGGTGACAGAGGAGGCCTGGAAGGGGCAACACAGCCTGCAGGGACCTCGCCACTCCCTCCCCATGTGGCCCTGGGCCATCTGATTTGCCTGGCTTTGGCTTCTTGAGCTGTCCTGATGGTTCCTACACACTTGAACGTTATATGACTCTCTGACAAGCCTGAACCCTTAAGTGGCAGTGGGAATGTCACAGCCTCTTTGTGGGGCTAAAGATTCCATTTCTGTTGATTCCCCTGTACAGAGTCTGGGGTGGGTGTTGGTGGAGCCTGGTGAGTCTCTTTAGTGTGAGGCCTGGCCAGGGAGGAATGTGACAGGTGGGGTGGGTGATCCTTCAGAGGAGCGGGGCCCCCAAAGACCTTCCAGTCCTGCTCTGCAGAGCCAGGGTACAAGATGACGGGCCCCAGGATGTTTTAAGGTGAAAAAATAGCAGATCTGGGTGATTATTTCTCCATTGTGGTTTTCAAAATGGGCAAACCAGGTTCCCATTAAGCCAACTGACTCAACACTGCACTTCTTTCCCTGAGCCACTCCCTGCTCTCTCCCTCAAAATCTTCTTTGAAATCTTGCTGCCATTCCATCACATTAGCAAGTTGACACCGTGGTGATGACTAAACTCTGATTTTTAAATCTTGCGCAAATTGCTATCTAAGGGGTCTGCGGAGTCATGCCCTACAAATCATAAATTCTCATCAGATGGGTTTTATTTAACCCTGTATATTGTGACTTACTTTCCAGCCTGACTCTGGCTGGCATAACATTATGAGACAAGGAAGAAAATAAAAATATTTTACCCCAAACATGTTTTCTTTGCCTATATTGAAAATGCGCTGCCCATAAAGCTGTTTTTTTTTTTTTTTTTTTTTTTGCTTCACTTTGTAACTGGATGCTTTTTTGGTTTAGAAATAACTTTGGCCATCTGCTAAAGGATCCTCTATATAAGAAGCTGGATCTTTTTTTCCTGACCCTCCCGAATCCTAAAGAGATTAACTAAGATCTGAATAGGAAACTTTTGTCATCTATTGTCTCTAAGGGCAGCCACTATTAGACTTCAAAAGAACTTTTCCCACAGTCTTTACCTTAACCTGAACATTCCCTTTCTATGAATCCCAGGTGTTTAGACAAACTCAACCAATTGTCAACCAGAAAATGTTTAAATTCACCTATAGCCTGGAACCACCGTCCCTCCCACCCGCCACCTTTGAGTTGTCCCGCCTTTCTGGACCAAACCAGTGAATTTCTTAAATGTAAATGTCTCTTGCCTCTCTAAAATGTATAGAACCAAGCTGCGCCCCGACCACCTCGGGCACATGTTCTCAGGACTTTCTGAGGCTGTGTCATGGGTCATAGCCACTCATATTTGGCTCAGAATCTTCAAATATTTTACAGAGCTCGACTCTTTTCGTCGACAGTGGGAAGTGATGGAGCATCAGAGCCCAACAGACAGATGGGGTTTCTCCTTTCTAACTACGTGAGGACGCCCGACCTCTCCAGGCCCTGTTCACGTGGGAACCGATAACATCACGTCACAGTTTTGCTGAGCAGATGACACTAAGATCACATAGGTGAGCACACCTGGCACACAGTAGGTACTTCACATGCACTTGTTCCCTTCCCTTTAGAACCAAGACCTCTTGAAGAAACCCACCTGGATCTGGTCACCAGTGACTCAGAAGCCCAACGTGCATGCACCTTACAGAATGGCCACACGCTATCCTGTGTGTCACGATCTCGCTATACTTTCGGTTCTAGTGTTTTCCTTTATTCACTCCCTCCTAGGTGTCTTTAAGCAACTCTGCTCTCTGGTTTCCCCAAGCAGAGCTCCATTTTCTCGGTACCTCTCCACAGTGTCTGGATGGTGCTCTCTAGGCCCTGGGGGCTGGGGCTGGCTGTGGTTTCTGAGCTTGGAAGATCCCCCAGACCCCTGCTGGAAGTGAGTTCCTGCCTTGGGTGTGCCTGAGTGTACTGAGTTAAAAGGCAGTTTTGTTTTTTTTTTTTTGCGGGGAACTGTGTGTGCACAACACAGCGAGGGAGTGACCTAGTCCAGGGAGCCGTCGCCCTTTAACACAGCACGCGGAGGAATAAAGACCCAGGCTCTATCATAAAATGGGGGCAGGTAAAGAGTAGTTAGGCGAGGGGGCGTGGGCCGTCAGGGTAGGGGCCTCAGTAAACAGTGTTGAACAAGGGCCTCTCCTAGCTCCACCTTGGCGTTAAACCCCACGGTTTGTAGTTCCGCTCCAGAGGCCTCCCAATGACCCCAATCTCATTCCTCTCGACTCAACAGTGATGGCGGAAGGCAGGAAGATAAGCTGGACTCCTTGAAGCCGACACCCACCAGGGAAATTCCATCACCCGCCTTGGGCACTGTAGACCGGGCTGGGGTAAGGGTGGGATGTGGGGAGAAGGGCGGGGCTGGGGAGCTAAGAGCCTTCTGGGGTGGAGGAGGCAGCCAGTGAGGCCAGGGACTGCGCGTGGGGCAGGGGGCGGGCTAGGGGGCAGGATCCCAGCGGAAGGCCATCTGCAGCCCTGGCCCTGGCTAATGGGATATCCTGGTGGAAAGCAAGTGGGGATCTAATTAGGGTAAAATCCAGGGCTAATGAGCTGTGGAAACAACGGGACAAAGGAACGATTCCCACAAGCCCAGGATGTGACTCGGAGAGTCCACCTCAACTCGGCCTCCTTCCCAGCTTTTCTACCCCAGGGCCCTTCCTGGCTTCCTTCCTCCGCCTTCCTGGCCTCAGACCTGCCGTGCGGCCACCGTATCCCAGTGTCCATGGCTCCCCCTCAGCTCCAGCTCTGCCTCTCTTCCCATCCCTTTCGTTGTCTTTCCCTCTCCTTGCCCCTGGTTCTTCAGCCCACGTGTCCCTGGCGTCACCCTGCTGTTCTCGGTATGCCTCATTTCTTTGTTCTCCTCCTCCGGGAGTGGGAAGAGCTAGGCTCTGGGCTCCCGGGGTAGGCTGGGTGGCAAAGGGTGAACCCGGAATGGTTGCCTAGGCAATGAGGAAAGTAGGACAAACACCAACCAGCAATCAGGAGAAAAGAGAAGCCCACGGAGGAGGGGCTGCGTCCCGGCCCAGCCTGGAGACTTCCTTGCTAACCCTCAGCCCCACTGTCCCCATCCTGGCTCATCCCGAGGAGCTGGTCCAGAAGGAAGCTCGAGCGTCTCTGCAGGAGCTCCCGCCTGGCTCCCTCACAGCCGACATTTGCGCAAGGCCCTTGAGCCAGAGCGATTCCTGGGCGGCCTGCCTCCTCGCTGAGTGGCCTCTTTCTCAGCAGGCCCAGGGCATATTCCTTCTTCCAAAAGACCAGCCCATCAGGGCAGCCCTAAGAGGGCACATGAGCAAGGCCAAGGAGGGCAGGGTCCTCACCAGGGCAGCTCCCTGCTGTTTCTGGCTGGGAAGCAGAGGACATGCTGCTTCTTGCCGGCACCCATGGCCAATAGGTTTTGTAGAGAAGGAAGGAGGAGCCATGGGGCCTCCTCTGATGGAAAGGAAAGGAAGAGGCTTGGGATTGGGAGGAGCTGTGGGGAGGACTCCCAGATGCTTCAGACGTGGGGCCCAGGCTGAACCTCCTCAGTGAGGGCCATGGGTGCCTGGCACAGGAGGCATTTCCAGGCAGAGAGGGAAAGAGACAAAGTGACTAAGGTTTTGGGACATACCACGGTGGTGGAGACAGCGTGGCTCACACGCTGAGGCCTGAACAAAAAGCCTGATGGGTACAGGTGCCCTTCAGGCCGGAAGGCGGGGGGCAGGGTGGCCAGCTGCTCCAGTCCTGAGTCAGGCGCTGAGCCAGAGGCCTTGCTTTCCAGCGCTCCAGCACAGGCTGCTCTCCTGGGGAGAACAGCAGCACCTGTGGCCTGCACCGTCCAAGCCAGGGGCCCCGCGAGGGTGTGCCCACAGCCACGCTTGTGCTCTGAGGACTCTCTGTGCCCCTCACCAAAATGGGGTGAGATTATCTGCTTGTGCCACTACCCCTGGCTTCAGGCCTATGAACTCTGCCTGGGAGTGTGACCATTGCTGAAGGCCAAGCTTCGGACAGGTGTTTCTGCCACCTGCTTGAGGACTTGCTGGGGCTGGCCGAGGCCATCGCTGACTGCGTGGTAACGGACTCTTTCCGAGCCAGCAGTGAGCTGGGTCCCAGGGGGCTGTGAGGTCTCTGTATGTTCGCCGTGACTCCTGAACTCAAGGACACACCCCTAGGTTCCTCAGGTCCCACACTTCCCAGTCTCCCCTCCCACCCATGAGCCCAAAGACCTATCCTTTTCAGCACCTAGAACAGACTCTGAGTAGGGATCACAGCCTTTTCCTCCCCTAGGTGGCCTCACTTTGCACCCACTGTCCTGAGTCTGGTGTGTTCATAGGGCAGGCGGTTCCTCCAATCCCACCCTTCAGTGTACAGTTGTGAACCGAGACCAGATTCCAACCTTAAGCTCTAAGACCCTGGAGCCAGTGAGGCCTGAAGGCCTGAGGAAGGGGCTTCGTGACCAGCACACGGTTGGTGCCCATGAAGAATCTTCCTGAATAAACAACAATTTCACCTCTAGCCTGTGAGTCCCTTCTGAATCTCCACCTTTATCAATGACAGGCTCCATTTAGTTCAGAAATATGAGGATGGCTACCTGGTGTTTGTGTCTTCAACACCTGCCTCCCACCTCCATTCCCAGCAAGTTCTAGTTCTCATGACCTCCCTTAGAGATTTTAAATTTTCCACATGAAAGCACTCACAATCCATTCAAACTGTCACAGAACTAGTAGACTCATATTGCTTTCTGGAACTGGTGAAAGGATTTGACGCCCATTTCTTTTATGCCATGGTCCTACTCCAGCTGTCCACCCTTGGAAGTAGGAGGCAGAGGGAAGATGGAGCCAGTGTCTTCCACCTGTTTGCAGACATGCCTGTGCAGGAGGCAGGAGAGACTCCAAGCTCGCTACCTACAGAGTCCTGGCTTCCCAAGCGAGGTTAAGTGCAGAGAAGGCATCAGAGTCCCTGGGATCTGCTACTTTAACTGGGGAGGCCTGTAACATCGAATTACTAGGTTCTCTAGTAATCATTTTCCCTCTGAAAAGAATAACGCCCATGGGAGACAGAGCTTCCGGGAGGCTGAAGCAGCCCATCTGGGCCTGGATGTTGTTTCATGTGGAAGATGGTATTTGCATCCTGGGGAAAGCATCTTGGTGTCGAGGCTCTGGCTGCGGGGGGTTAGGTGCTTGCAACATCCCCTCTCCCCTGACATCCCTCCTGAGCCAGGCAGGCCTTCAGCACCCCTACCACTGAGACTCTAGACTGAGAAGTAACCCCCTCAGTCACTGGGCCTCCATGATGTTGGTCTTCTGTAACTTACAGGCCTTGCCTCAGTGCTGCCCCCCTTCATGTCTGGGAGAGTCTTTATTGATTGCTGGGGACCAAAACCAACTTAGACTAGGGATCCTAGTTCCAGCACACATCCCCAGGGCCCTTTCTTCCTTTAAAATAGGTGGCTGACTCTGGCCTTTCTTCACTGACAGGCAATGTCTTCCTGCACTGCTTTGTTTTCTTCATCTAAGTGTCGTCCCATGAATCTCACAGGGTGGTCTTTGGACCAACAGCACCACCATCACCTGCAAGCTTGTTAAGTGCAAATTCTCTGGTTCTACCCAAGACGTGCTGAATCAGAGACTCTGGAGGCATGGCCGCACTATCCATATTTTAACAAGCCCTCCAGGGGATTCACGGGCATGCTGAAGTCTGAGAACCACTGGTGCAGTATATTACCTAGGAGCCCTGAGAAGGACATTTCATTTAGTTTTCTGATCCACACAAGGAGAACCCGTCCAGGCACATGAGGCTTGCGGCTACAGAGAGTGTCTTCCCAAGGAAGGCGGGCTACTGACCTCCCACATGTCCAGCATGTAACCCATCAGCTGACCCCTGGCAGTGCAGAGGCCAGAGGCCAGACTGGGAATCCACCGAATGCCTCTTCATGAGCTCTTTTCTTCCAGAAGGTGCAGCAGGAATTCAGATGGCTGTAGGCATTGCCATAGCAACTGCACCCCTCGGAAGCGCTTATGGGCTGCAGGAACACAGTAAGCAGCGCGAAGAGGGGCGCGTCTGCCAGTGGATGAAGCCTCACCAGCAGATGAGAGAGGCCACGAAGGGAAGAGGAGGCTCAGGGTGGCTGGGACTTATGGACAAGAACTTGGTGGAGCTGTTGCTTCCTCAAGGTACCCACGATGTATTAGGTAGCCCTCCAGGAGTCCTCCAGCACAGAAAAGCAGCGCCAGCCCAGGCTATGGTGCTGCACGGCAGCCTGGCTCACCCAGGAGTCAGTGATGCCGCAGTCTCTCAAAAGACCGTCTACCTAGGTTCAATTAGGCTGCTCAGTGGTCCCAGAGCAATTAAGACGGAAGTGCCCATCTTCCGTGATGACCACCTGTGTTCCTCGCCAGGATTGAGGAAAGGGACCCAGTTCCAAACGTCTGACAGGGATGTGGGTCCTAAAGCAGATGCCAACAGTCATGAGGGAGCTCCGGGCTTAGGTAATGGCAGATATTCTAGCTCTGCAAGACATCAACCGTAGCAAGAACCGGCATCAGCAGAGTGCACCCGGTACCTGAGTGCTGGCCTCAGAGTCAGCAGGGGCTTGGGCAGAAGAGAGGGCCCCATGCCCTTGGAAACAGGGATCCCTGCTTGCCTGGAAGGCCAGAGGGGCCACGGTGAGCGGAACCCTGTGGAAAGTTCGGGGGGACACAGTGCCAACCAATGGGAAGATGAGCTATGGGGGAGAAGAGACAGAGAGGAAAGGATGGAAGGAGTGAACATCCACCCCTTCTATTTTACCCTGACTGGGCCTTGGCAGGCTTCCCTGGGACTCCATCCGTGCGCGGCCAGGAGTTGATCCCACCGGCTCTGCACAGACCTCCTCAAAGCCAAGGTCAGGGGTCTGCAGAGGTGGGTGGGGGATGCCAGGGAGCCAGCTGTGGGGCTTCTCGCTTCATTACAGTCACTGCCCTTTATAAATATTTATAGCAGTTCTTCTGCTAAAAATAACATCCTGGAGCCCAGGGAGGAGGAAAAAATAAATGAAAATCACCGGGAACGGGACTTGATCACGTGTACCCGAGCCCAATGTACCCCTAAGGCGAAAGGCTGCGAGCAGCGCCCCCGGCGGCGCGCCCCCTGGCGGCCACGGAGTCCGCGGCGCAGGGAGTCCCTCCCGCCCTCTGCCAGGCGGCCAGCGCGGCTGCGGCGCGATCTCCGCCCCTCCCTCCCGGGTTGCAGGCGGCGGCATCACACGGGGCGGGCGGAAGCCTAACCAGTGTGAGGCTATTTTTAGCACCGTGGCCAGGGTGTGAATGTCTACAGAGCCGAGCAAGGCCTGACGCTTTCTTTGCTCGCTAGAAGAAACCTGTTGGTTTTTAAAGGTCAAAGATAAGGAAACTTGTGCCCCCACGTTTGGGAACACCCCACGTGCTGGCCAGACGCCAGGCAGAGTTCCATCAGGTCACAAACACACAAGAGCTTGGTGCTTTTTCTTTTCTCTTTTCAACCTCCAGGTAAATTCCTGATGCGGAGATGAGACCATGCCCTGAGGGGAGTGATGAAGGTGCTAGTACATGCAGGGCTGTGCAGAGGGAGGCCCACCAGCTGTGTCACGCAGCCCCTCCCCGCTTCCCACCGGCTCTGGCTCCCCTCTCCCTGGCGGGTGGAGTGACGTCTGGCAGCCTGCAAGCCTGGTCCAGGTGTGCGGTGGAAAGATGGAGAGGAATGTGCCTCTGGGGGAAGACCTTGCCTTCGCCATGTCGGCGCCAGCTTGCTCCTTGTCCTCTGTGCCTGCGCAAGACACACTCACCGTTAGTCACGGGCACTGCTGAGGGTTCAGGACAAAAAGCTGCTAACATCTACTGTGAACAGGAGGCCCTGCGGGGAGGAGCTGCTAGGATGCTGGGCGCCTTTCAAGCGTTGAGCTGAGGGGTGGTACCTAGGGTCCTCTGCCATCATTCCTAAGGGTCAGGAAGTGTTTCCGTGGAAGAACTGGGTTCACAATGCAAGGTTTGGAATGGGGTGCTTTCTTGGGAAGAACTGTGGCCCAGGACAAGGGCAGGGAGGACTGAGGTGTGCCAATGAATACTAAGAGGAAAGGGAGGAAGCCTCAGCCGCAGGCCATCAGAGCGCAGGCCTGGGCATCCATGGAACCGCGGCGCCCAAGTTTACTGCTTTTCGTTGAACTCCCGACTGTTGGTGTTTCTCATCACCCCTGATGTGGGTCAGAGAGGGCAGGATTAGGAGGCAGAAAAACCGGCTCCAATTCTGCTTCTGGCATAGAGCTTCTGGTGTGGGGCTTTGGTCTCCTCCATGTGCAACAAGGCGGTGGGGGCACATGGCTCTGCCACGTTTCCTTGCACCCCAGTTCCTTCTGCCCGGGGGGAAAGAGGGGCTCTGGCAGGCTCCTGCAGGGCGAGTCAGTTCCTGATTTCCCTCCTCGGCTGCCACGGCCTAGGCTTGCTTGGGAAAGGGCCTTGCCTGAATGCGCACAGTGAGTTCAGGGAGAAGCGTCTCTCCTAGCCCCTGGGGCACTGTGATTTCCAGGGCAGCGAGAGAATGCGCGTGGCCCAGGTGCTGCCCACCTCTCAGCTTGCACAATCCAGAGTCAGCGCAGGCTGAGACTGCAGGGGCCCCGGGGGAACGGGCAGAGCCCTTCAATGGCCTGGCGCAGTTGGGCAGAGAGGGCTGAGAGGGCCAGAAGCTATTCCAGGATGACAAGACTTGGGAAGGTCTGAAAAAACCCCTTTTCTGGATTGTGGGGCTAGGGCCCTGGCTTTTTCACCTGAGGAAGATGCCTAATTTTAAATATAAGAAGTGGGGAAGGGGAGGGAAGGCAAGATTTTAAAATGGAAAAGTCTGATATCTTGGCGCTGGGACTAGAAAGAGTTAAGGTGTTGAGCTGGAAAATGGGAATGATGAATTCCTAAAGGCAATGAGCATCTGCCACTGGGGCAGTCTGTACTTTTCTGCACTGCTTCTTCAGGAAGTGAGACGGTGCAGCTTGGCCGGGCACCATGGGTAGCGGCTTGGTCAGCCCTGTATGTAGTGTGATCCTGCATGAATCACGTCTGTGGGTTAGGGACTGTGACTCGGTGCAGTGCTGGGTGACAGAATCCAGGGACGCACTGGCTGTGGTTTGGATCCCAGGAAGGAAGTGGGCAGTGGCTGTGGTAAAGGAGCATGGGAGGCAGTGCTCCCCAGGGAGGTGGCCTTGCTCAGCACGCCCTGTTTCAACCAACGGCATTGGGTCTGCCAATGCCATCCCAACACAGAGGACACAGGCCATGCCCAAGGACTAGGCATGCAGACAGTGCCGTGCAAGACAGGACACGGCCTAGAAATAGGGCAAGGAGGGCACATGGCCAGGGTGGGCAAAGGGAAGGGACAGTCAGGCTCTTGCATCTTCACCTGTTAGGACTGTCCTGGCTTGGGACCTGTGACTGCAGAAAGGGAAGGGAAGGGAAGATGTTGAGGAAGGAGGGAGGGGCCGTGGGGAGGCAGAGGACTCTTTGTACTCACCTGAGCTTCCTCTGTGTCCGGCTCCTCTGCTAACCTGTGGCAGCACGGGCAGAAACCACACACTGAGGTCACGGCCAGGTCTTCTCATGTCCCAGACTATGCTTCCTTGAACCACCCACCCCAGGGGCTTCCTTGCTTCTCCCCTGTTACTCGTATGTTGACTTTTCCCACCCAGGTATGACAGCAGGGTAGAGTCATACTTTCCATTACCATAGCCAACCCAAGGCAGCCATGGAGACAGATGCTTCTCAGAAGGAAAGTCATTAAAAATGGAATCAAATCTCCTTAAACCCAGGGAGCAGTTACATGAGGGGGGCAAAGCCCACCCAGCTCTGAAAGTTCCCCAAGGGACTGCACCTTGGGTGAGGGCAGTCCCCCTCCTGCAGATGGTCTGCTTTGAAAAGCCATGCGCTTGCTCACCCGGGGCTCGAGCACTGCCTGGCCCCTCCAGAGCCTGTTCTGTTCTCTGAGGGCCACTGCTGTCCAGCCTTGCACCAGGGCTCTTTATGGATGCAAACTGGATTTACAGCCCCCACACCGGGATGGCAGGGTCTGGGAGGGGAGATTCTGAAGGACACAGGAGCATAACATGAGGCTTTGGAGGGTGGAGAAGACGTACTATGGGGGAAGGTGTCAGTCTGTGCTTCTTCTATGTGTCTTGGTTACACTTCTCTGAGAAGATGCATAGGAGGAAGGGTACCCCAATGGAGCAGAAGCATTCCCCAGGATGCAGCCAGCCAGCCAGCGAGGGCGAACAGGGAGAGACTTGAGGTAGGGGTGAATATGGCAGGGAAGTTCAGCTTGGTCCAGATTCTTCAAAAGTCCCATTTGACTCTCACAGTTTCCCTATCGAGCAGACTGTTTGCCTGACAGTGCTGACCAAATTCTGTTTATATTATGTCAGCATGGTTTCAACCCCAAAGAAGCAAATATACTCTCTCTCTCTATAGTTGACAGTTACAGATCTCTGGTGTCCAGGTGACTGCAGTTAGTTCTAGGTCTGTAAAATTTCAGGCCTAGCTCATGGCAGAGAATCAGGAGGTCCACCCACAAAAACACTTAGTCTTATAAAAATGCCTATGTATCAGCTACATTATAGTTTCAGGGACATATCATAGGACCTATATAATGTGGAGAGTCAAACATAAAATCTCTACCATCTCTCACCCCAACTATTAACACTCTTGGCCTTAGGGATGACAGCAGAAAGTCACATAAAATTCAGGCATTCCCACAAAAAGATTTCACATAGACATACAGACATTCTGGTATATGCATTGAAAGACAGACAAGGAGCTCTAAGGGCAAGAGGCACAGAAATAAGAGATGAAGACAGGGCAGTGCAGGTGTAAAGACAGCGCCCTGGGGCCTGGAGTGCCGGGCAAGGGAAACCCAGTCTGATGCAGACAGGGCAGTGTAGGTGCAAAGACAACGCCCTTGGGGCCTGGAGTGCCGGGCAGGGAAACCGCAGTCTGATGCAGACGGGCAGTGTAGGTTGCAAAGACAATGCCCTGGGGCCTGGAGGGTCAGGCAAGGGAAACCCAGTCTGATGAGGACAGGGCAGTGCAGGTGCAGAGACAGCACCCTGGGGCCTGGAGGGTCAGGCAAGGGAAACCCAGTCTGATGAGGACAGGGCAGTGCAGGTGCAGCATGAGACAGCACTCTGGGGCCTGGAGGGCTAGGCAAGGGAAACCCGGTCTGATTCCCATGTGAGGCACGGCCCACACTCAGAATGGAACCAGGATAAGGGCTGGAGTTCGTGGCCAGGGCAAGGCCTCAGTGGCTGGGGCAGAGTCCTAGGTTTGCTTTGGGGGAGTGAAAGGGACTGAGGAGAGGCCATGGGAAAAAGCTACTGGGGAAGGGAGGGGCAAGTAAAGGGAGGCCAGAGATGCAGCTGTTACATCTTCAGCCAGGAACATTCCACATGAATGCTGGGATTTGGTCGGCGTGTGTGTGTGTGCATGTGTTTGCAGCATGTGTTTACACCAGTGTAAATTTATCTCTGTGTATCTCTTCACCTCTTGCCCTCCTGCCTCCTTTCTTATGTGTGTGCAGAAGTCAACTATTTCTACATTTCTATGAAGCATTCCTAGATGTCTGAAACACTACTCTCTCTAATGTGACCTTTTATTTTTATTTTTTAGAGATAAGACTTTGCCCTGTCACCCAGGCTGGAATGCAGTGGCATGACTATGGCTCACTGCAGCCTTACACACCTGGGCTGAAGCAATCCTGCCTCTGGCTCCCAAGCAGCTGGGACTACAGGTGTGCACTACCACATCTGGCTAATTACTTTTATTTTTTGTAGAGATGGAGTCTTGCTATGTTGCCTACGCTGGTCTCGAACTCCTGGCATCAAGTGATCCCCCCGCCTCAGCCTCCCAAAGTGCTGGGATTACAGGTGTGAGCCACCATGGCCAGCCTAGTCTGACCTTTTGGCGTCCATGCCACATACGTCGTTCTCAACTCAGTGGTGCTGCTGTCCACTTCCTCTCAGGCCTAGCTCAGACTCAGTAGATGATTTCAGAATCTGCAGAATGTTCTTCCTCTTCTCCCAGTTTCTTCCTCAGCAATTTCAGTTCCTTGCTGACAAATTCCTTGCCCCCTGAGACTCCAAAGACCTCTCTCTCTTAGCCACACCAGCCCCTATGGGCCAAGAACACTCCAGACCTGCTGTCCCATAGGTTTCCCTTTCTTGTCACAGCTTCCTTACCTGTAGCTCCCACTTGACTTACATCCTTCCTTAAATAAGACCACTCCACTTCCCTTAGTCTACCAGTTCTGCTCAGACTAAAGCATGGGTATTGGAGTTAAACTCAGGCTGTGCCATTTATCACCTGGCAGGTTCTTTCACTCCGCCGAGCCTTGTTCAGAATTCCTCCCTGGGAGGGCTGCTGCTGGCTCCTCCTCATCTTTCTCCTCAACCTTTACCTCCTTGGGGTGAGCAGCCATTGCATTTCTCTCCTCTGGTAAGATACTCTCTATCTCATCACCCCATTTATTTCCTTTGATTTGCTCATTTATTGACCTCTTACTAAGTACCAGGCACTGGAACACAACATGAACAAAACAGACTAAAATCTCTACCTTGGGGAGCTGATGTTTAGGAGGAATCCAGCAACTAACACATTAATGTGCAACAGAAGGAACAGCTCACCCTCAAATATCCAAAGAAAATTTTGTTTTCTGTTCAGTATAACATAGAAGGATGAAGATTAAGAGCATGAAGTTTGGAGTCAGAAAGACCCAGTTCTCTGCTTTTTTTTTTTTTTTTTTTTTTTTGAGACAAAGTCTCTCTTTGTTGCCCAGGCTGGAGTGCTGTCGCATGATCTTGGCTCACTGCAACCTCTGCCTCCTGGGTTCAAGGGATTCTCCTGCCTCAGCCTCCCAAGTAGCTTCGATTACAGGTATGCACCACCACACCTGGCTAATTTTTGTATTTTTAGTAGAGACAGGGTTTCACCATATTGGCCAGGCTGGTCCCGAATTCCTGGCCTCAAGTGATCCACCCACCTCGGCCTGGGATTATAGGCGTGAGCCACCACACCTGGCCTAATCTCTGCCATTTAACAGCTACATGAACAACAGTTCTCTGAGTCTATTTCCTCATGGGTAAAACGGGGATATTCGAATTTGTCTCACAGTTTTGTTAAGGATTAGATGAGATCATCATACGTGAAAATCATTCTGTGTAGCTCTTCCCAGATGTCACGTTAAGTTAAGCAGGTTTAATATATAACGAAACTAGGAAGGCACTCCTGTCCTTTGCTGACACCTTCCCTTCTTGCTTTTATTCTTCCACGAAGCTACAAAACCATTTGGCTATTCTGGCCCACAATAATATCTTCCTTTTCAGAAACCCTTATTATACTTATATGCTGAAAGTTTTATGATTAGCTTTTTCTGCCACTTCATTTGATCTCTGTTTATTTTGCATTTTGGTCTTGCCTTTTTTTTTTTTTTTTTTAGGAGATAAGAGTTTTACTCGTTGCCCAGGCTGGAGTACAGTGGCGTGATCTTGGCTCACCGCAATCTCCGTCTCCTGGATTCAAGCAATTCTCCTGCCTCATCCTCCCCAAGTAGCTGGGACTACAGGCGCCTGCCACCACACCTGGCTAATTTTTTGTATTTTTAGTAGAGACGAGGTTTCACTATGTTGGCCAGGCTGCTGATCTTGAACTCCTGACCTCATGATCTACCTGCCTCAGTCTCCTAAAGTGCTGGGATTACAGGTATGAGCCACCGCGCTCCAGCCTGGTCTTGCTTTCTTAACTAGATCATAAACTTCTCCAGTCAAAGGGTCATCTTTTGTGTTCTACTTGTATCTGCTTCCTGTATCCCAACCACCTATCCCAGGATCAGGAAATGAAGCTCTTGGTGATCGACTGACATTGGCTCCTGGAAGGTAAAACCTGACTGTCAGATGGGAAAAGTAGGTACAGGGAACTTGGGTCCGAAAGCTTTGGGAAAGGTGGTGGCAGGGAGGATGGCAGAAACAAAGTGGGGGAAGTTCATCCATGAGCTCTGGCTCCCCATTTAAACTAGGGGTCCTGTTGAGCTGCCTTTACCTCTGTCTTTCCCATTGTGCATCTTCTCTTCTTCTTCCTCTGCACCTTCCTCTGCTGTGAAAACAAGTCCAGGGAGGCCAGTGACCCTTCAGCACAGGACCAGTTCAGAAGGAGGGTGAACAAAGCAACTGCTGAGGCTTGGGAGGAAACTCTAGCTAACAGCTCCTGGCTGCAGGCCTCTGAGGGTGCTTCAGCTCACCAGTCTGCACTTGTGTGGCCCACGCCCCAGCACTGTTGAATAGGAGCCCGTGAGCCCAGAGCCCACAAGGAGCAGTGCAGCCACATCACTCACTTTCCTGACCGGGGCGGGGGGCATGCGGTATGGGGTTGCGTGCCTCCGTTCTATGCCTGTCTGCCCTCAGGTGGTGATGACCAGGGAGACATCTAATGTCTTGCATTCAGGTTTAAGAAAGTGACCATACAATATATGGTGGGGGAATACCTAGATTAATATGGGGTTCTGTAAAAAAAAAAAAAAAAAAAAAAAAATCCAATGTTTTAGCTGATGATAAACTTAAAATGACCGCACAGTGCAAAGTGGCTATGTGGGAAGTGCTAATGCTGTCTAAGGTGCTTTTCCAGGGGCCACTCAAGAGGGTCACAGATGCCTTGTGCTCTGCAGGGACAAGATCCCCTGTGATGGACAGCAGAGTGCCCAGCCCTGGGCGTGCACTTTGAATAGGAGCCTTGGAAAATGGCCACATCCTGGTGCGGTCAAGCAGGCTGGTAAGAGAAAACCACGTCACGTTTGGAAAGGTTGAAGGAATTGGGTGTAGCAGTCTACAGAGGAGAACACTAGGAAGGGTTGTCATCTGCCATCCAACCCATGACAGGCGAGCCTGCAGAGGAGGGACTGAGCTTGTCCTGGGTAGCTTTGGAGGACAGGGATAAATCAATTACAGAAACGCAGATTTTGGCTCCCCACTGAGGAAGAACTTTCCAGTGATTAGAGCTGATCATGAATGAGCTCACTGGAAATATTCAGAGGACTGTTTTATTGGGTGGCAAGTTGGATTAAATGACTTCTAACGTCCTTTCCAATTTTTTTCTTTCTCTTTTTTTTTGAGATGCAGTTTTGCTCTTGTTGCCCAGGCTGGAGTGCAGCGGTGCAATCTTGGCTCATGCAACCTCTGCATCCCAGGTTCAAGTGATTTTCCTGCCTCAGCCTCCTGAGTAGCTGGGATTACAGGCATGCACCACCACGTCCGGCTACTTTTGTATTTTCAGTAGAGATGGGGTTTCACCATGTTGGTCAGGCTGGTCTTGAACTCCTGACCTCAGGTGATCCACCTGCCTCAGCCTACCAAAGTGCTGAGATTACAGGTGTGAGCCACTGTGCCTGGCCTCGATCCTTTCCAATTCTAGGATTCCATTATCTGTGAAAAAACTTTATAAAGATGAGGAGTACAAGCTATGTATATACAGTATGTATATACTGTATAGACTATATGTAAAGATAATCTAAGTATGTCATCTCATTGGAACAAAAACCTGTCAAGTCACTGTCAAGGAGATAGTAAAAACGTGTTGGTGTTGGGCAAAGCTGTTCTATTCATTGAGAAATTGGTACCCTCACATGTAAAGGGAGTTTATGTCTGCATGTTAGAGGGATACCATGCCATGTGTGGCTTTGGTCCACATCTACCTGCAGGCTTCAGTGACTGAGAGAACATCAGGGAAAGGGGCCTCTGGGACTCTGGGTTTGATGTCTTATCCTGGAGGGGAGTAAGATCTCTGGCTTAATGCTCTGAAGACCCAAGTTCTAGGACCAGCTTTCCCCCTTCAAGCTGCACGACCTTAGGCAGACAACTTTTCTGATAAGCACATGCAGCATTTCTAAAGTAAGGGACTGGACAATGTGCTCTCTAAGGCACCTTCCAAATTACACTATATAATTTTGTTGAAACCATTCTTTCCTACTATGAGACACTGCTGAGTATTCCTATAACCTTTAAATTTTTGTGAAGCTATTTGGTCTCTATGTGCTTTATGCTTAACGGTATTTAATGACCTCTCACCCTAGCAAGATGAACGCAGAAGCCACTTATTTTGCATAAACTCTAAGAAGTGGCCATGAAGTACAAGTGTAGTTAATTTCCATGGCCCGAAATTCCGTAAGAAATTTCCTCTAAAAGTGGGATTTCTGGCATCTGTGGGGAGCTGTATTAGGGAAAGTGCCTTCTAATCACCTGTGAGGTCATCCCAAAGGCTGTCACCTCTTCTGTTCATGTGTACAGAGGGGGGCCGTGCTTCTGATGGGGGTTGAGAAACAGTGCTAGAATGGAGAGGGTGACACCATCAAACCAGAGAAGCAGCGTCTGACCTCAACTGACTGGAAAGGGCAGACTGGGCCACATACTCACTTTGGTCTGTATGAAAACAGGCAGACTTGAGAGCAGAGCTGGGGGCTCTGTCCAGTCCCATGACAACCCGAAACATGTGAGCTTTCTCCTACGAAGGGCTGAAAAATACCCAAGGCTTGCCTTCCCTAAGAGTGTCTGAATAAATCTATGTGTTTGAATGGTCTGTGGAAAAACTGCTTTATCTTTTATTTAATAGCCCTGTTAAGCTACTTCAAGGTATTTAAAAGCACTACATTAGGTGGAAAGAAACAAAAGAGAACCATCAGTGTGAGTGACCTACAGCACTTAGGAAGGGAAACCATTAGTTTAACAGAAAACACGGAAACCCCACTGCTGTGAAATCGTTAGTGACTCTGGCCCCTACGTAACTGGCAGAGTCATGGGGATTCCTGGAGATGGGATGATACGTGAATGGTCTTTTATTTTCTCTCTCTTTCCTGGGTTTTATGTAAGGTAAAGGTCTTTGGGAAGTCACTGATGTGGCGAGGTGATGGAGAGACTGAGAAAGAAGTCACAGATGAGCTGAACATGAGGAGTGGAAGAGGCGACAGACTCAGGTCATGAACTTCAGGTGAAATCAGAGCCTGGTTACGGACAAAAGGAAGGAATAGGCTTCAAAACCAAATCAAACAGGAGAGAGCAGAAAGGCAGCAGGGGAAGGTCCAGAGCTTTCCTGGCTGATTCGGCTCCAGACTTCCAGGGAAGCTTCAGAATGAGGCGGTCGGTCAGGCCTAGGGAGAGAGAGGCTGTGGACAAAGCACAGATGGAAGACGGGGTAAGTGAGGAAGGGGGCCTGCCTGCACTGAAAGGTCTGAATTTCTCCAAATTCAGCTTGCTCCACAAGATGCACTCCTGAGATAGGCCTGAATGTGAAACCGCCCCTATGCAATCCTGTGTGACAGAGGCTCTCTGGGCAGAGACATCCAATGTGTTCCTAGAAGGCAAAGTTGGGTGGTGAAATGGGGTGGTGCGAGCTGGGTGGTGACGTTCTGCCAGAGCTGGCGAGGAAGTGAGAAGGGCGCGGCCAAGGCAGGGGAGGCCAGGAAGCCAGGTGGGAGCTCTGGGTTTCACCTGAATGGAGCTCCTTCACCAGGGATGACATGGTGTTGGTGATGGAGTCAGCTGCCACCAGCAGGTCATTGCGGAGGTTTCTCCTCGTACCTGAGGAGAGGCAGAGCAGATGGGGATGCCGGGGGGGCGGTGAGCATGGAGAAGAGACGGCTGAGCAAACACCTCCGTTCTGCCAGGCCCGAGGACACAGGTGTGGAATACCTAAGGGGAGATGGGGCCGCAGCAGCTCCACCCACTCCCAGCCACACCGGGGGCAGGAGGCACCAGCCCACTGGGCCCTCTCCGTCTGCCCTCTCTACCTAGGGAGCAGCATTCTGTCAATTCCATGCTTTGCCACCACCACACAATCCAGAGCCGGGTTCCAGAATAGGCATTCCACCGAGGTCTTCCTCAGCCTTGTGGGGGCGGGGCTCTACTCTCCACAACCACCACCACCACCTCCCCTTCTCACCTCCAGCCCCAGCAGGACTTCCCTCTGAATCCCCACCCAACTACTTAATACTGCTGGTCACCAGCTCCTCTGATGACTGTGGCAATGGCGTGCACACTATGCTGTCAGCACGGTCCCAGTTACGGTGCCTGTTACAGTCCCTTATAGGCCAGGGAATTATTCCATCCAATTCCTCTGGAGGAGACGAAGCTCAAAGGACAAAGCACTTCCCATAATCCAGAAAAAAGGGCAGAGAACCCCAGGAGGCCTGTTCTTGGCACACATCGGAAGCCTGCAGCCCTCCTGCTGGAGACCAGCCAGTCTCATGAGAAGGGGCCAGCACCTGACTTATTTACACTGTCAAAATCTGATCAAGCCAAGAGCACAAAACAGAAATGGAAAAACCTCAGCAGGAATCTTGTCCATGTTTGCAGATCCCTTCAGCTCCCCGCTGAACTCTGCTCCAGAAACTCACCTTGTGCAAAGGCCTCCTGAACGTCTCCCCCAACTCCGCTCAGCGAGTCCTGCGGACAGTGGGTGGGGGTGGAGCCGGCAGACGTGGAGCGCACTGGCATGGGCATCGGCCGGCCGCCTCCATGGGTGGGCGATGTATGTGGTGACCCTGTGGCCTGAGCCTGGAGATTCAAAGAGAGAAAATATGTTATCTCAAGTACCTGACCTCTTTGAGGAAGAAAGAAAGTACTTTTTCTCCGTCAACCGGAGCCAGCCAGCGGGCCTCAGTTCAGTGGTACAAGATCGTACTTGAAAGGAAGGGGTCAGGCTGCTTCCAAGACTGGAGAGAGGAAGAAAAGGAAAAAAGGAAGGGGTCGTGCAGGGCAGGAAGAAAGAACATCATAAGAAGAGACCAAGAATGGGAGGGAAAGAAGAGGCTGGCACAGAGTGGTGGAGGACTCTCAGGAAGACAGAGTGAGCTGTATAGCTGGGCCAGGGCTCTAGAAGGGCTTGGCTAGCAGGGCAGGAAGTAACACGCAAACAGCTTTCATTTTGTTTGCAAACACATTCATGTACACATTCTCATTTGGACCATCCCACCCACTCCCAGCAACCTGTGAGTGGAAAGGACATACGTGTGTGTGAGTGTGTGTGTGTATGTATATATTTATATATGTATATGTTTCTTTTTTGGAGACAGAGTCTTGCTTTGTTGCCCAGGTGGAGTGCAGTGGTGCAATCTCAGCTCACTGTAACCTCCGCCTCCCAGGTTCAAGAGATTCTCCTGCTTCAGCCTCCCGAGTAGCTGGGACTACAGGCGTGCGCCACCATGCTGGGCTAATTTTTTGTATTTTTAGTAGACACGGAGTTTCAACATGTTGCCCAGGTTGGTCTTTAACTCCTGAGCTCAGGCAATCTGCTTGCCTTGGCCTCCCAAAGTGCTAGGATTACAGGTGTGAGCTACCACACCAAGCCAGGGTGTATATTTTTACATCCATTTTATAGAAGGAAAAGAAGAATGGAAAGAAAGCATTGTGTCAGGCAACACAGCTTGCCAGTAGGAGGCATGGGAAGAACCCCTTGACTCCAAGGGTGGCAGTGTGCACTCTGCAGGCTGCGCCCCCACTCCCCCAGGGCATGCTCTGAGCATGTGGGGAGCTTGGCTGCAGGCTGCAAGCGGGGCCATCGGGCCAGTCATGCCACACGCACTGCACATACACAGTGAGGCTGTCTGGGGCCACCCCGCAGGGACAAGGTGAAAAGGACACGTAGTAAGCAGAAACTGAGCTTTCCTTGGGAGGCCCTGGTACAGTTGTGGAGAAAGTTTGAGCAATAGGATAAAATAAATAAAAGAAAACTAATCAAGGGCCGCTCACTGAGATGTGGGCTCTGGAGCTCTTCAGCACAATAGGAACTGAGTGTGACAGGTGGACTAGGGTTTTCTGTGGAAGCAAAACTGGAAAAACTATAAGCCAAAGTGTGAGAGTGAGTTCAAATGAAGATAGTTATCCTTCTGGGGAGCTAGCTCAGAAACACCACATACAAACAGAATGGGCCCTGAACAGGTGGACAGGCTGGACACACGACACCCCACTGCAGTGCTTCAACCGTGTGGCCACCAAACTCAACAGAAATGGATTGTTTTCTGTGGTTCTTACTTTGAATCATTTGTGTGTGTGTGTGTGTGTGTGTACACGTATGTGTGTATATTTCAAAAAGTTAAAAAAATACAGAAAACTAAAAAAGTACAACATAATTAACCACCCCAAATTGGTAACTTCATATCGTGTCAAATGTATTTCAACCTAAAAATATTGCAGAGAAATCTGAAGACTGCTTTGACCACCAGTTCTTTCCTGTTCCAGTTCTTTCCTCTCCTCCCTTCAGAGGCAACCATTATCAAAGATTTTGGTGTGAAACTTTTAACCTATATGTGCATACATAGCTATGAATAATAAATGGTATTTCATGCTTTTAAATTTTGCATGACTGGTATTGTACTGCTCATATGACTTTGCAATTTGCTTTAATCACTTAGCATGCTTTCTGAGATCTTTCCATGATACAAATAAACATGAACTAAATCAAAATGGATCATAGTAACTATAAGAGCTAAAACTAAAATGGATCATAGTAACTGTAAGGGCTAAAATTATAAAACTTCTCTAAGAAAATACCCAAACTATGATATGTAAAAACAAAACAAAACAGATAAACTGGCTTTCATTGAAATTTTAAACTTTTCTTTTTTTTTTTGAGATGGAGTTTCACTTTTCACCCAGGCTGCAGTGAAGTGGCACAATTTTGGCTCACTGCAACCTCCATCCCCTGGGTTCAACCGATTCTCTTGCCTCAGCCTCCAGAGTAGCTGGGATTACAGGTGCATGCATGCCACCATGCCTGGCTATTCCTGTATTTTTAGTAGAGACGGGGTTTCGCCATCTTGGCCAGGCTGGCCTCGAACTCCTGACCTCAGGTGATCCACCTGCCTCGGCCTCCCAAAGTGCTAGCATTACAGGTGTAAGCCACTGAGCCCGGCCAAACCTCTGCTTTTCAAAAGATATCACTAAACAACATATGGACAAATCAATTCAGAATGAATCAATAACTTAAACATAGGAGCTGAAATTACAACATTCTTAGAAGAAAACATAGGGGGAAGGATTTATAATCTTGGATTAGGCAATGATTTTTTTTTTTTTTTTTGAGACAGATTCTTGCTCTGTCACCCAAGGCTGGAGTGCAGTGGCGCTACCCTGGTTCACTGCAAGCTCTGCCTCCTGGGTTCATGCCATTCTCCTGCCTCAGCCTCCCGAGTAGCTGGCACTACAGGCACCCGCCACCACGCCCGGCTAATTTTTTGTATTTTTCGTAGAGATGGGGTTTCACCAGGTTAGCCAGGATGGTCTCGATCTCCTGACCTCGTGATCCACCTGCCTCGACCTCCCAAAGTGCTGGGATTACAGGCATAAGCCACTGCACCAGCCTAAGCAATGACTTTTTAGATATGACATCAAAAGCCCAAGCTATGAAAGAAAAACTAGATACACTGAATATTATCAAAAGTAAAACTTTTGTGCTTTGAAGAATACCATCAAGAAAGTGAAAGTCAACCCCCAGAAAGGGAGAAAATGTTTGCAAATTATATATGATACATGATCTATATATAAAATATATAAAGAACTCCTCTTACAACTCAATAATAAAAGGATAAATAATATTTTTAAATGGGCAAAGGATCTGAAGAGACATTCCTCCAAAGATATATAAATGTCCAATAAGTACATGGAAAGATGCTTAATATTATTAGGGAAATGCAAATCAAAACTATAATAAGACACCACTGCACACCCACAAGGATGGCTATAATAAAAAAGACAGGTAGTAACAAGTGTTGGCAAGGATATGAGGAAATTAGAACCCTAATACACTGCTGATAGAAATGTAAAATGGCCATAGGATAGGCCACAAAACAAGTCTCAGTAAATTTAAGAACACCAAAATTATATCAAGTACTCTATCAGACCACATTAGAATAAAATTGGAAATCAACTTCAAAAGGAACCCTCAAAACCATGCAAATACATGGAAATTAAATAATCTGCTCCTGAATGATGGTTGGATCAACAATGAAATCAAGACGGAAATTTAAAAATTATTTGAACTTAATAGTGACAGAATCTATCAAAACCTCTGGGATATGGAAAAAGCGGTGCTAAGAGGAAAGTTCACAGCATTAAATGCCTACATCAAAAAGTCTGAAAGAGCACAGACAATCTAAGGTCACACCTCACAGAACTGGAGAAACAAGAACAATCCAAGCCAAAACCCAGCAGAAGAGAAATAACAAACCCAGCAGAAGAGCAGAACTAAATGAAACTGAAACACACACACACAAAACAATACAAAAGATAAATGAAACAGGCCAGGCATGGTGGCTCACGCCTGTAATCCCAGCACTTTGGGAGGCCAAGGTGCGTGGATCACTTGAGGTCAGGAGTTCGAGACCAGTCTGGGTAACATGGTGAAACCCCATCTCTACTGAAAAAACAAAAATTAGCAGGGTATGGTGGTGCACGCCTCCAATCCCAGCTACTCGGGAGGCTGAGGCAGGAGAATCTCTTGAACCCAGGAAGTAGAGGCTGCAGTGAGCTGAGATCACACCACTGCACACCAGGCTGGGCAACAGAGCGAGACTCCGTCTCAAAAATGAATGAATGAATGAGTGAGTGAAACCAAAAGCTGGTTCTTGGAAAAGATAAACAAAATTGATAGACCATTAGCAAGATTAACCAAGAAAAGAAGAGAGAAGATCCAAATAAGCTAAATTAGAAAGGAAACAAGATACCACAGAAATACAACAACAGATTCAAAGCTACTATGAACACTTTTACATGCATAAACTAGAAAACCTAGAGGAGATGGATAAATTCCTGAAAATATACAACTCTCCTAGATTAAACCAGGAAGATACAGAATCTCTGAATAGACCAATAACAAGCAGCGAGATTGAAATGGTAATACAAAAACTGCCAACAAAAAACAGTCCAGGACCAGATGGATTCACAGCTGAACTCTATCAGACACTCAAAGAAGAATTGGTACCAATCCTATTGACACTATTCCAAAAGATAGAAAAAGAGGGAATCCTGCGTAAATCATTCTGTGAAGCCAGTATCACCCTAATACCAAAACCAGGGAAGGATCTAACAAAACAAGAAAGCTAAAGACCAATATCCCTGATGCACAAATCCTCAAGAAAATACTAGTGAAACAAATCCAACAGCATATCAAAAAGATAATCCACCATGATCAAGTGGATTTCATACCAGGGACGCAGGGATGGTTTAACATATGTAAGTCAATAAATGTGATATACCACATAAACAGAATTAAAAACAAAAATCACATGATCGCTTCAATAAATGCAGAAAAAGCATTCAACAAAATCCAACATCCCTTTGTGATTAAAACCCTCAGCAAAGCTGGCATAAAAGGGACATACCTTAATGTAATAAAAGCCATCTATGACAAACCCACAGCCAATATTATACGGAACAGGGGAAAGTTGAGAGCATTCCCCCTGAGAACTGGAACAAGACAAGGATGCCCAATTTCACCACTTCTATTCAACATAGTACTGAAGTCCTAGCCAGAGCAATCAGACAAGGGAAAGAAACAAAGGGCATCCAAATCGGTAAAGAAGAAGTCAAACTGTCACTGTTCGCTGATTATATGATTGTATACCTAGAAAATTCTAAAGACTCATCCAAAAAGCCCCTAGAACTGGTAAATGAATTCAGCAAAGTTTCAGGATACAAAATTATTGTACACAAATCAGTAGCTCTGCTATATATCAACAGCGACCAAGCTGAGAATCAAATCAAGAACTCAACCCCTTTCAGAATACCTGCAAAAAATAAAATAAAATAAAATAAAATAAAATAAAATAAAATAAAATACTTAGGAATATACCTAACCAAGGACATGAAAGACCTCTGTAAGGAAAACTATCAAACACTGCTGAAAGAAATCACAGATGAGACAAACAAATGGAAACACTTCCCATGCTCATGGATGGGTAGAGTCAATATTGTGAAAATAATCATACTGCCAAAAGCAATCTACACATTCAATGCAATTCCCATCAAAATACTACCGTCATTCCTCAAATAACTAGAAAAAACAATCCTTAAATTCATATGGAACCAAAAAAGAACCCACATAGCCACAACAAGACTAAGCAAAAAGAATAAATCTGGAGGCATCACATTACTTAACTTCAAACTATACTATAAGGCCTCAGTCACCAAAACAGCATGGCATGGTACTGGTATAAAAATAGGCACATCCAATGGAACACAATAGGGAACCCAGAAATAAAGCCAAATACTTACACCCAATTGATCTTTGACAAAGCAAACAAAAACAAAAAATGGGGAAATGACACACTGCTTAACAAATGATGCTGAGATAATTGGCAAGACACGTAGAAGAATGAAACTGGATCCTCATCTCTCACCTTATAAAAAAAATCAACTCAGGATGGATCAAAGACTTAAATCTAAGACCTGAAACCATAAAGATACTAGAAGATAACATCAGAAAAACCCTTCTAGACAATGGCTTAGGCAAAGACGTCATGACTAAGAACCCAAAAGCAAATGCGACAAAGATAATAAATAGATGGGACTTAACTAAACTAAATAGCTTCTGCACAGCAAAAGAAATAATCAGCAGAGTTAACAAACAACCCACAGAGTGGGAGAAAATCTTCACAAACTATACATCTGACACAGGACTAATATCCAGAATCTACAAAGAAAACAAATCAGCAAGAAAAAAACAATTCTATAGAAAAGTGGGCTAAGGACATGAATAGAAAATTTGCAAAAGATGATATACAAATGGCCAACAGGTATATGAAAAAATGCTCCAGTTACCAATTATCAGGGAAATGCAAATCAAAATTACAATGCAATACCACCTCCCTCTTACAACAATGGCAATAAAAAACTCAAAAAATAATAGATGTTGGTGTGGATGCAGTGAAAAAGGAACACTTTCATACTGTTGGTGGGAATGTAAACTAGTACAACTACTATGAAAAACAGTGTGGTGATTCCTTAAATAACTAAAAGTAGATCTACTGTTTGATCCAGCAATCCCATTACTAGGTATCTACCCACAGGGAAGTAAGTCATTATACAAAAAAGATACTTGCACACACATTTATAGCAGCACAATTTGCAATTGCAAAAATATGGAACCAGCCCAAATGCCCATCAATCAATGAGTGGGTAAAGAAAATGGGATATATACACCATGGAATACTACTTAGCCATAAAAAGGAATGAAATAATGGCATTCACAACAACCTGGATGGAACTGGAGACTGTTTTTCTAAGTGAAGTAACTCAGGAATGGAAAATCAAACATTGTACATTCTCACTTATATGTGGGAGCTAAGCTATGAGGACACAAAGGCCTAAGAATGATACATTGGACTTTGGGGACTCGGGGAAAGGGTAGGGTGTGGCAAGGGATAAAAGACTACACACTGGGTACGATGTACACTGCTTGGATGATGGGTGCACCAAAATCTCAGAAATCACCACTAACAAACTTTTGCATGTAACCAAATACTACCTGTTCCCCAAAAACCTATTGAAATAAAAAAACTTAAAAATTTTTAAAAGTTTATGTATCACATAATATGTATACATAAATATATAAATCACATTATACATATTTACAAATATATAAATACACATAAATATATCATGACATATATGTAAATATAAATATACATAAATCTGTATTTATGTATATTTAAATATTTATATACATCTCTCTAACCACATCAGCATCAGAGTTTCTAGCAACAGCAAATATTCAAAATCTATGTGACAAAATCATGATTAAACAAATTAATACATGAATAAATCATTGCAACTGATTTGTAGGTATTTCTCACGTAATTGATAAAGGTACTTCCAGTAAGCAAGGAAGCTAGATAAAAATTTATGTTGTGAAGAAAGCACTAGAGATGGAATTTGCATTCTTATTTCAACATTTTCTTTGAGTAAACAAATTAATCCAAATGAATCTTAGTTTTCTCTTACATAGTATGGAATATTTTAAAAGGATTAATAGACAGTATAGGTTTAAAAAATGTAGCCCAGAATTCTATATAAGAAGCCCTCATTAAATATTCCCTCCCTCCTTCTTGAAGACTGGTGCTGGGATGATTCATAATTGCAAAAATACGGAACCAGCCCAAATGCCCATCTATCAATGCGTGGATAAAGAAAATGTGGTAAATGCATACCATGGAATACTACTCAGTCATAAAAAGGAACAAAACAATGGCATTCATAGCAACCTGGATGGAACTGGAGACCATTATTCTAAGTGAAGTGACTCAGGAGTGGAAAATCAAACATTGTATGTTCTTATCCACAAGTGGGAGCTAAGCTGTGAGAATGCAAAGGCGTACGAATGATACACTGGTCTGCAATCTCAGCACTTTGGGAGGCCAAGATGTGTGGATCACTTGAGGACAGGAGTTCAAGACCAGCCTGGCCAACATGGTGAACCCTCATCTCTACTAAAAATACAAAAATTAGCCAGATGTGGTGGTTCATGTCTGTAATCCCAGCTACTTGCAAGGCTGAGGCAGGAGAATCACTTGAACCCAGGAGGTGGAGGTTGCAGTGAGCTGAGATTGTGTCACTGCACTCCAATCTGGGTGACAGAGCAAGACCCTGTTCTAGGAAAAAAAAAAAAAAAAAAAATGATACACTGGACTTTTGGGACTTGAGGGAAAGGGTGGCAGGGGGGTGAGGGATAAAAGACTACACATTGGGTACAGTATACACTGCTTGGGTGATGGGTGCACCAAAATCTCAGAAATCACTAGAGAACTTATCCATGTAACCAAACCCCGCCCCTGTGTTCCCCCAAAACCTATTGAAATTAAAAAAAAGGAACTTAAAAAAAAAAAAAAAAGACTGGTGCTAGGTGATAGCTCTTGTGATCATTCTGCAGTATCGTTAATGTTCTTTTTTCAACTAACATTAAAACTTCATCTGAGCACTGTTTTGTTCTAAACCACTACTTTTCCTCACCTTCCAGTCCTTCACTGTCATGTATTTGTAGACTGTGATTCTAGGAAAATCTCAACAATTTCTGAATTGAATATAAGTTAAAAGGGATAAATTTGTCTTGAGATTTTAGGTAACTTAATTTCTTTAAGCCATCTATGGAATAAAGATCAAATGCCACACCCCCCACCCCCTCCCCACCCCCACAAAGTAAAACGGTGCAGCTGCTTTGGACAGACTGGCAGCAATTCCATTCATAGGTATATAGCCATGAAACATGAAAACATGTCCACACAAAAATCTGAACCCAAATGTTCATAGCAGTGTTATTCGACATAGCCAAAAAGTCAAAACCACTCAAATGTCCACTAATTCGGGAGGCCAAGGGAGAAGAATTGCTTGAATCTGGGAGGCAGAGGTTGCAGTGAGCTGAGATTACGCCACTGCACTCCAGCCTGGGCGACAGAAAGAGACTCCACTCCGTCTCAAAAAAAAAAAAAAAAAAAAGAAAAGAAAACATTATGCTACATGCAAGAAGCCAGTCACAGAAGACCACATATTGTATGATTCTATTTATATAAAATGTCCAGAATAGGCAAATCTCAGGGCACAGGAAGCAGGATAAGAATCTCTGAGGGCTGGTTTCAGAGTTTGCCTGGAAAAGCCTAGATTAAGTGACCAGTTCAGACAGCGTGGGAACTCAAGATAGAAATTAAATCCACTTAAAGACAAAGAATGGGCCGGGCCCAGTGGCTCATGCTTGTAATCCCAGCACTTTGGAAGGCTGATGTGGGTGCATCACCTGAGGTCAGGAGTTCGAGACCAGCCTGGCCAACATGGCGAAACCCTGTCTCTACTAAAAATACAAAATTAGCTGGGCGTGGTGGTGCATGCCTGTAATCCCAGCTACTCGGGAGGCTGATGCAGGAGAATCACTTGAACCCAGGAGGTGGAGTTTGCAGTGAGCCGAAATGCTGCTGCTGACCTCTAGCCTGGGCGAGAGAGTGAGACTCTATCTCAAAAAAACGAACAAACAAAAAAAGAAGCATGACCTCTGAAATGCTAACACACTTCACTGTAAGACAGACGGCCAAGCCAGCATTAAACATATGGCAAGGACTCAGGAATCTCCCTCTGTATGATCTGGGCCCGGTACCATGGCCTGAGAACCGCACTTCAGAGTCACAGGACCCAGGTTAACATCCAGGCTGCTTCGTAACAGAATGATACTGAACCTTTGCAAATACTTTGATATTGAAATGATGATGGGGGATGAGACAAGAGGGGTAGGCAGGGTAGCCAGCCACATGTGTCTAAAGCTCTAGCATCTGGAAGTGAAACCTCCTGCCCACCATCAGCCTGGAAATAATCAGACCCTCTTCCTGGGATCATCACCCAGGACATGCCTTCTGAGGAAGATAAAAACCAGATTCTAGAAGTTGTGTTTGTTCAGAGCAGTTGAAAGAGAAAAGCTACGACTTCTGGGCAGGTGTTATTTCTCCATGGGTCTTATGCCCCAGTCCTTGGCATTAGGATCATACTGGATGAAAATGAAGCCAGGAAAGAGCTGTCAGGGCCCTCCATGAATTCTGGTTTGGGTAGGGTAATACCAGTTTGCAATCCTGGGTGGGTCAGAGGCAGAAGTGACAGCCCACCAATATGCACGGGCTTTTGCCAGGCCTGAGGCTGAGGGTTCAGGAAGCCCGGAGACTGGAGCTGATCTTGGATGAGGTATACATCACGCAAGGGATGTCAACCAACTCTGCTTCTTGATGGTTTTGACAAAAAAGCAAAAGTGTGGGCCTGTCCACACTTGACTCTGTTGATGGGACCGTGCTCTCTCTTGCCATTCTCTCTGCTGGGAGTGCTACTCTCCCCCATGCTGTCTGACTGGCTCCAGCTGGTCCCCTGGGCATCAATCTCACTGCCATCTCCTCTAGGACGAGACAATGTCTTCCTGAGATGCTCCCACGGACCCTTGTGTGTCTCCATCACAGCACTATCTCGCTTCTTAAATTCCATCCTCTGAATCCCTGTGCTTAGCACTGGTAAATTCTTAATAAACACTTGTCAAATGACAATGAAGGGCATCACATTTTTGGCCCTTTTTCTTCTGTCATGAAAAGTGGAAAAGAACAGGAAAAGGGCTAGAGCAGGCAGTAATCTCCAGGTAGTAATACATCTATCAGTCGTCAGTGAATCTTTTCTTTTTTGAGGCGGAGTCTCACTCTGTCACCAGGCTGGAGTGTGGTGGCATGATCTCGGCTCACTGCAACCTCCACCTCTCGGGTTCAAATGATTCTCCTGCCTCAGTCTCTTGAGTAGCTGGGACTACAGGCATGCGCCACCACGCCCAGCTAATTTTTATATTTTTAGTAGAGATGGGGTTTCACCATGTTGGCCAGTATGGTCTCAATCTCTTGGCCTCATGATCCACCCGCCTCGGCCTCTCAAAGTGCTGAGATTACAGGTGTGAGCCACTGAGCCTCTTTTTTTTTTTTTTGAGACAGGATCTTGCTCTGTCTCCCACACTGGAGTGCAGTGGTGTGATCTCGGCTCACTGCAACCTCCGCCTCCTGGGTTCAAGCAATTCTCATGCCTCACCCTCCTGAGTAGCTGGGATTACAGACGTAAACTACCACATCTGGCTAATTTTTTGTATTTTTAGTAGAGACAGAGTTTTGCTATGTTGGCCAGGCTGGTCTTGAACTCCTGTCCTCATGTGATCTGCCCACCTCGGCCTCCCAAAGTGCTGGGATTACAGGAGTGCTGGGCCCAGCCAACCAGTGAGTCTTTATGTGAGATACTTTAACTAGATAAGCAAATGTGGTCACCAGATCTCTGAGATGGCCCCAAGTGACCCTCCCCTGCATTCATATCCGGGTGTAGTCTCCTCCCCTTCGATGTGGGCTGGGCCTACTGACTCGCTGCTAATGAATCAGACAAGTGGGATATCACTTCCAAGGAGAGGTTATAGAAGACTCTGACTCTCTTCCTTGCTCTCACTCTCTCCTGCTTCCTTGTCCTGGTGAAGGCAGCTGCCATTCTGTGAGCTGTCCTGGGAATGGGCCCTGTGGCAGGACCGATGGTGGCTTTCAGCCATCAGCCAGCACCAAACTGCGGCCCTGAGTCCAAGGAAACATGAGGATCTGAGTCCTGCCAAGAGCCACATGCTGCTGGGCCTTGAGGTGACAACGCCTTGATGGCAGCCTTGTGCGAGACACTGAACTGAGGGGTCTGGGAAGATGGCAGCTGGGTTGCTGTGAGGTAATCCATACTTGTTATTTATTAGTAAACATGTGTTCTCCCAAGCAGCTACGTTTTGGGGTACGTTGTTGTACAGCAACAGCTGACTCATATGCTAAGGTTAATTTTTAAAAATACATTATTAGATCAATCCCATATGATGACATCTGATGAACAGAGAGCGGGTGGATGAATTCTGACATATGTGAGACCAGAACCAGAGGCCCTCAGAGGAACAAGCCAAAGAGCCCAGGAAAGAGGCCTCCAGATGAGACGGGAGGCAGGGATATGCAATCGAGAAAAAAACTTCTCTGATTTGGGAATGTGCAGAGGGCCCTGAGTACATCAGCCTGTCCTGACACCAGAAGACTCACCTCTTCACTTTGTCAGTCATGACCGGGGCCTAGAGGCATTTCTCAGCTGCAAACTCGTTGACCCTGAAGAACAGGGAAAACTGCAGGCTCTCTGGCTCTTACCACATCCCAGGTGGGCACTGAGGAGGCAGCATGCTTCAGTGAAAAGGGTATAGAGTGAGATTTCGGGAGATTTGGGCTCTTCTTTTGATTCTGTAGCACATGCATTTTAAGTTTTCTGGGGCTCAGTCTTATTTGTAAACTGAGGGAACTCAACTGGATAAAAACTGTATTTTTCAGATACAAAATTCTGTGACCTCTGATCTTCGCTAAGTTAACCTCATCTCAGACATGGCAAGAACCAACACTCTGCTTCAGTTCTGACCATTCTGTCCATGAGGAATGCTCTTCTGGGGTCCCAGCAGCATCTCGGTCATGTCATGGCATATTCTGCTTCTAATTTTCCTTTCTCACGAGTGGAGTCAGTACCATAGCTGCTGGCCACTGAGGCCTTGTGCAGATGATGCTGATGAGGAGGTGTAGGGAGAAGGCTACTCTGTAGAAGATGGAACTATCTCAGGAACAAGTTTGAAATAAGGTCCTTCTAACTAAATAAGCACAAACTAGAGTGTGTGGCGCATATGCAGTCTGAGAAGCCTTCTGTGCACAGCAACATTCCTGACGTGCTGACAATCACCTCTGAATCTGGCTGGAGTTTGTTCATTCTGTTTACTTGATAGGCACAGGCCAGACAGAACACACTAAAAATCAAGATGGAGCACCGCCCTGTGCAAATGCACCTCGTCTCAAAAGCACAGATGGGCTTTATGTTCAGAGAGGCGGGCTCTTCTCCATGGAGACTGCCGAACACTCGCTCAGTGCGAACCAGTCTAGAATACGTGGCACAGTGGGAGACTTGGGCGGGGGGCATCACAGTTGGCACCCTGAGAATACGGGAAACCTGAGAAACACGTAGAAATCTGCTAAGGTAGAGGAACTAGTCAGGTGGCTTGAAGGATGGGGATGTGCTGTCCAATGACAGGAACAAAAGACTCTTGTGCCTTTGGGTTTCAGCTGCCAGGAGAGGGCAATTCACCTGGAGAAGCAAGGGAAGCTCTGCAATGTGCTACTCAGTGTTTTAAGGTTTCCTGATACAAGGACAGTGGAATCTTGTTGTAGTACAAGCTGTAACAAAGGCTTGACTCCAGTACAGGCCAATCATGTGTCTAACCAATAACCACACACAATATATGCCCTGTGACTCAGGTTCTCTTAATAAAGAGGTCCCTTGTATAACAGTTGGAAACAATTCTGTTGCAAATGTAGAGCCAGTGAAACATTACAATCTGATAAGCTCTCCAGACTGCTGGCTCTTCATTTTCAAATCAGCAAAGACCCTGAGAACCCGAGAAAGCTCTGCGTCATGTTCCAAGAAAAGTGTTCAGAAGTTACAAATTCAGAGGGTTCAGGACCCCAGCAAACTAGCTTTAGTCCAACATTCATTTTTCATTTGAGGAGGCTGAGGTCAAGAGCGGTCACAAGGTCACACACAAAATCAGTAGATAGGCTAGGACTGGTCCCTGGGTCTGCTAATTGCCTCAAACTGCTAGGAGAAAAGTAAGCATATTAGGATCACAGCACAATGTTTCTGACACCAAAAGGAACACGGATCAGTTAAGACTTCTGACGATTGACCCTAACCATGATTTTCCAGGAGATAGTCAATTTCATTCCCAGCAAGGAAATGTGAGAAAGGAGAATACAGGGATTATGAAAATCTCTTATCTATAAAACCAATCTCATATTGGAGACAAAACAGGTACAGAAAATGCCAGAGAAGGTGCCCTGAGGACACGGGGATCCTTCACCAACTCTGCATCTGAGCACAGAGGCAGGGACTCACATGCTGTGGCAGAGAGAACTGGCCAGGAGACCAGCTGCACAGAGAGAAAGGCACTGTCTTTAGTAGGAAAATGATACTGCACTGTCCTTGGTCATGCTTGGGTGGCCCCAGCAGGAGGCCTGGCACATAGTAGGGGCTCCAAAAATAGGACTTCCCTTCTTTCTTTTCCTCATGGAACAGGGAAGAATTTTTAATCCACCTGGTACACATTATAGTCAGGTAAACAAGGCCAGAGAGCCTTGCGGCAAAAAGCCTGACTTTAAGAGTTAATGCCCTCTGCAGAGCATTCATAACTGCATCCCCCTCCACACACACATGGAACTAAAACTTGGAGCTAAGCTGTTATCATGGTAACAGAATGGAAGACACTTTAGTCTCCATTTCTATCTCCCTGACTCATGGACACCTGCCAGGTAGCAGATGGCCTGTGTGGACAATTACCTTCATTTTGCTGCAGTGTATTTAAATTAAACAAAGTGGCCTCTTTGCTGCCGATTTTCAGAGACCCTCTCAGAGAAACAAAAAACAATGATGGGAGAGAGTTGCTGCAAGTCTGAAATTTAGGCAACCGTGAATGTATAGAGAACTGGGATATGTAGAGAATAGCCTTTGTACATTTTTTTTCTTCAAGAAAAAGTAAAAAACCCCACATAACTATTTTGAGCTGGTGCTGGTGAAGACTGTGCTAGGAAGATGCAGATGTCTCATCAAAGTGCAAGTGAAACGAGGGAGAGGTGATGGGGCTATCTGATGCTGCACTGTCTGTCCTGCTGTGAGAGTTGGAAATAATTGCCTCACATGACAAGAGTTAAGACTATCGGGAGTTAGGACTGGCAATGGAAGCGCTCAGAGAATGGAGAATGAGGGTGAAGGAGAGAGGCAACCAAATGGCCATGAGCAAGGAAGCAGGCAGTGAATGTGCCTGGACACCTTCCCTGCTTAGCAGAGGCGCCCACCTGCAAGTTTAAGTGCTGTGGAGCCTTTTATTTATTTTTATTTTCTATTTTTTTCAACGCCCCTGGTCAGCATGGAAGTGGAGTCTTTTAAAGATGAACTTGGCTTCTAGACACTGGAGAGAGGGGTTAAAGAGTTCTATAAAGTCTCTCTTATCACCGTTAACACATTTACCTATCATGTGTCTGCTGGAAGGATGAGGCCACCAGAAAGTCTGCCATGGGGTCTCTCTGCAGAGGGGTGACGTGTTTGTTTCCACATCACGTCAGGAACCTCAGGGCTCACGTATAACCTGTCCCTCACTGTGATGGCTGGTGAGGCAAGCTGCGATAAGACAGGAAGCAGCTATTCTAGGACTGCTGGATGATTTGTGATCACGGTGTTGCCAACGGCAGAAGGTTACGGTTCTCCATCTTCATGATTCTGTCCCTATTCAAGTCACACTAAATTATATAGAAGAAAAAGCTTATGCTAAGAATTAAAGAGTGAGGGCAAGGTGTACAATTATCTTTCTTAGTAGAAGAAAGAAGGTGTATTAAATTTCTGGGACAAAGAACAACCTATTAAAACTCAAGATAAACCTGTAGATAAAAAGAAAGTTGGAATGTAAACTTTTAGATAGAGAAACTCATAAATTCCAAGACTAGAATTACCTCCTTTCTGTTTCTCCCAGTTTGCCTAGCCCTATTGGAAAATAGTATCCCACTAGTCTTTTTTTTTTTTTTTTTCCAAGACAAGAGTCTCACTCTGTCACCCAGGCTGCAGTGCAGTGGCGCAATCTCGGCTCACTGCAACCTCCGTCTCCTGGGTTCAAGCAATTCTTGTGCCTCAGCCTCCCGAATAGCTGGGATTACGGGTGCCCGACACCACACCCAGCTAATTTTTGTATCTTTAGTAGAGATGGGGTTTCGCCATGTTGGCCAGGGTGGTCTCGAATTCCTGACCTCAAGTGATCCACCTGCCTTGGCCTCCTAAAGTGTTGGGATTACAGGTGTGAGTCACTGCGCCTGACCTGTATCCCACTAGTCTTCACTGCAAGATTTCAAAGCCAGTTCTCTGCAAAATAATGAGAGACCTCACCAATCAAGAGAAAAATACCTATACGATGAAAGCCAAACACTCAGATTGCATACTAGAAACAAAAACTAGGCTAGGTTAGGTTCTCAGGAGGATGCGGTCCTTATTCAGACAGCTAAATCTATTAGCAGGAAGGCAGCTGGGACCTATCAGTGGGTTTTAAAATTCAATGAGTCTAATGTAAATGTTACTTATAGGTAAGCCAAACTTGTGTGGTGAGGTACGGCACCTTTATTCAACAAGGACATGCTGCACTTTGTTAAGTTCCTATTATATATAATATAGTGGTTAGAGTCCAGGCTTCGCAATTGGATAAACCTAGTTTTTGTTTTTGTTTTTTTTCTTTTTGAGATGGGGTCTTGCTGTGTTGCCCAGGTTGGTCTTAAACTCCTGGCCTCAAGTGATCCTCCCACCTCAGCCTCCCTCATAGCTGGGATTACAGGCGTGTGCTGCTGTGCCCAGCCTCGATGAACCTAGTTTGGATTCCGGCTGCCATTTACTAGCTGTGTGATCTTGAGCAATTACCTAACCTCTCTGCACCTACAGTCCTTCATATGTATAGTGGGAATAACAATACCTACCCTCACAGGTTGGTGAGAATGAACATGAAACACTCCACACACTTGGTCCATAGAGTGATACCTGTTATTCTTCTACTTTGAAAGGTACTAGGGGTTGGGGGCTATGCAGCTGAGGCAATGTCTCCACTCTCAGCAGGCCTATCCCGAGGGAGTCAGGTACGTATGCAACCAGCACACCAAACAGGATGAAATAGGGGCCACAGCAGAGGAACGGAGGAAAAGCAGCCTGGCCCGATGTTATGGAACAGGGTTAAGTTTGGTAGAAGAGGTGGCAGCTGAGAGTATCTCGAGGGGTACAACTGCAATGGGCAGAAGAGGCCTGGGAAGGGCAAACCAGGCAGGGGACAGTACATGACCGAGGGTACTGGGCTGGAGAGGTGAGGCTGGAGCGTGAGGAACAGGGAAGACCTGTAGCAGGAGAGCAGAAGTAAAGGAGAAGTGGCGACGGTGAGCAGCCAGAGCCGTAAATGAGCAGCTGCAGAGTTTATTTAACAGACCACAGATAAGGGCTGGGCACGGTGCATCACACCTGTAATCCCAACACTTTGGGGGGCTGAGGTAGGTGGATCACCTGATGTCAGGAGTTCAAGACCAGCCTGGCCAGCATGGTGAAAGCCCGTCTTTACTAAAAATACAAAAATTAGCCAGGCACGGTGGCACGTGACTGTAATCCCAGTTACTTGGGAGGCTGAGGTAGGAGAACTGCTAGAACCCAGGAGGCAGAGGTTGCAGCGAGTCAAGATGGTGCCATTGCACTCCAGCCTGGGTGACAAGAGTGAAACTCTCTCAAAAACTAAAAAATAATAGGCCACAGATAGGAAAACTATATAACCTGTGGAAAATCCAACTTTTGCCACCATTATTTTTTTTTTATTTGTTATTTTTTGACACAGAGTTTTGCTCTGTCTGGAGCGTACTCAGGCTGGAGTGCAGTGGCAAGATCATGGCTCACCACAGCCTCGACCTCCTGGGCTCAAGTGATCCTCCCATCTCAGCCTCCCGAGTAGGTGACATCATGCCTGGCTAATTACTGTATTTTTGGAGAGATGAAATTTTGCCATGTTGCCCAGGCTGATTTCAAATGCCTGGGCTCAAGTGATCCATCTGCCTCGGCTTCTCAAAGTGCTGGGATTACAGGCATGAGCTACCATGCTTGGCCCAACTAACCACCATTCAAAATAAAATGTTCTGGCTGGGTGCAGTGGCTCACACCTGTAATCCCGGCACTTTGGGAGGCTAAGGCAGGCAGATCACTTGAGGTCAGGAGTTCAAGACCAGCCTGACCAACATGGTGAAACCCCATCTCTACTAAAAATACAAAAATTAGCTGGGTGTGGCTGTGGGCGCCTGTAATCCCAGTTACTCGGGAGGCTGAGGCAGGAGAATCACTTGAACTGGAAAGCGGAGGTTGCAGAGAGCCGAGATTGCGCCACTGCACTCCAGCCTGGGCGACAGAGGAAGACACCATCTCAAATAAATAAATAAATAAAATGTTCTACTTTTTCATCACCAGTTTTGCTTTTTGTTTTGTTGTTGTCGTCTTTTTTTCTTTTTTTTAACAGACTATGAGCCAAGAATGATTTTTACATTTTTTAATAGTTACATTTTAAATGGTTATATAGTACCTACATCATATCTGGTTTGGCCTGGAAAGCCTGAAATATTTACTATCTCATCTTTTAAGAAAATGCCTGCTGACTCCTGCTACAGGCAAAGGCAAGAGAAGCCGGTGAAGGTTTCCAAGGAGGGGAGGGCTGTGGCCAGTCTAGTCTGTGCTCAGGAATCGAGCTCTGGGCAATGGCAGGGAGGAACTGAGAAATGAGAGACTGGAGATAGGGTTCTATCAATAAAGAGGCTTTTCCAAAACTAGGTGATAGATAATGGAGGCTGGAATGAGGTACAGGAATAGAAAGAGGGAGAGCAACTTGTAGGAGAAAAAATGGACTAGAAGTTGGCAACTGAGAGGGAAGAGCAGGAGGCTGGCGATGGCTGGCAGGGATACGGCGGTGCTGATAACAGCATCAACAGAAGCAGGAAATACGTGCAGAAGAGGGATCTGTAGGGTCCCACCCTTCCCACAGCCAAACTTCAGAATAAGGGGTTCTGAGAATGCCATGGAGGCTCATACTGGTATCACAGAGAAAGGTTCTCTGGACTCAGAGCAGGGCTTCCAATTAACAAGGGGGCAATTTTACTTGCTAGGGGCCTGAGAGTAGAGGCTACTACTGGCGCTTAGTGGGTAAAGTTAAGGATGCTGCTAAACATCCTTAACAGCCTGACTAACATGGAGAAACCCTGTCTCTACTAAAAATACAAAAAAAAAAAAAACAAAAAAAAATTAGCCAGGTGTGGTGCAGCATGCCTGTAATTCCAGCTGCTTGGGAGGCTGAGGCAGGAGAATCGGTTGAACCTGGGAGGCGGAGGTTGTGGTGAGCCAAGATCGTGCCATTGCACTCCAGGCTGGGCAACAGGAGTGAAACTCTGTCTCAAAAAAAAAAAAAAAAAAAAAGAGTTCAAGACTTCAAGACTAGCTTGGCCAACACTGGCCAACATAATGAAATCCCATCTCTACCAAAAAAACACATATGTTTTTCTACAACACATATGACAACTACTTGCAAAAACAGAGTTATCTGGCCCCAAATGTCACTAGTGCTGAGAATGAGAAGGATGGCTGAGGGCGACTTAGTCATGAGGTCCTACAGAGAATGGTCTGCCCAGGGCTATTTTCCTAGGTGGTAAACTGCTGTGGAAAGAAGGGCAGGCAGCCAGCAGCCTCAGGTTAGTTAGACCTTTAAGGGACTCAAGAATAGACTGCTGTATCTTCTGCACATTGGGATGTCCTGGGGTGGCTACAGATCTGAGAGTCTCCCAGAATCTCTCGTGATTTTCTGAGGTCTGAGCAGGTTAAAAATTGGAGTTGAAATTTGCAATGTGAAAGCAATTAACAGAGAATTGTATATACACTTAAATTAATAATACATAATAATAAAAGAACTGAAGGGTTTATGGTTAGTCATCAGTGCAGAGCAGTGGTGAGCTGGCATGGATTCTTACTATAATAAAAGTACCACTTCAGCAAATGACATGACATTTCTCAAAAGAAGATACACAAATGGCCAACAAACATATGAAAAAATGCTCAACATCACTAACCCGAGGGAAATGCAAATCAAAACCCCAATGAGATTACCACCTTACTCCTGCAAGAATGGTCATTATTGAAATGTCCAAAAACAGTATATGTTGGCATGGATGTGGTAAAAAGGGAATGCTCATACACTGCTGGTAGGAATGTAAATTAGCACAACCACTATGGAAAACAGGATGGACATTTTTTGAGGAACTAAAAGTAGACCTACTATTTGATCTAGCCATCCCACTACTGGGTATCTACCCAAAGGAAAAGAAGTCATCATATGAAAAAGACACATGCACACATATTTATTACAGCCCAATTCACAATTGCAAAAATACAGAACCAACCTAAGGGCCCATCGACCAATGAGTGGATAAAGAAAACGTGGTATATAAACACCATGGAATACTACTCAGCCATAAAAAGGAATGGATTATCTTTTGCAGCAACCTGAATGGACCTGGAGGCTACTGTTCTAAGTAGGGTAGCTCAGGAATGGAAAACCAGATGCTGTATGCTCTCACTTACAAGTGGGAGCTAAGCTATGAGTATGCAAAAACACAGAGTGATATAATGGACTATGGAGACTCAGAAGGGAGAGGTTGGGAGCTGGGTGAAGGATAAAAAACTACGTATTGGGTGCAATGTACACTAGTTGGGTGACGGGTGCACCAAAATCTCAGAATTCACCACGAAATAACTCATCCATGTAACCAAAAACCACTTGTACCCCAAAAGCTATTGAAATTAAAAAAAAAATTAACAAAGTACCACTTGGCTGGGCACAGTAGCAACACTCTGGGAGGCTGAGGCAGGTGGATCACTTGAAGTCACGAGTTTGAGACTGGCTGGGTGCAGTGGCTCACACCTGCAATCCCAGCACTTTGGGAGGCAGAGGCGGGCAGATTACCTGAGGTTAGAAGTTCAAGACCAGTTTGACCAACATGGAGAAACCCTGTCTCTACTAAAAATACAAAAAAATTATCCGGGTGTGGTGGTGCATGCCTGTAATTCCAGCTACTTGGGAGGCTGAGGCAGGAGAATCACTTGAACCTGGGAGGTGGAGGCTGCAGTGAGCCGAGATCGTGCCATTGCACTCCAGCCTGGGCAACAAGAGCGAGACTCTGCCTCAAACAAACAAACAAACAAACAAAAAAAAACAGTACCACTTCAGCTACAGTTAACTGCATTGCCTGTAATTTTATAAAACAGCCTTCTACTTTTCTTTTTTTAAACATCAGGGCATCTATATTGCAGCTCCAAATGCATACTGCCAAACTATGATTCAGAGTAAATGGAGAAAAGTGTAAAGAGTCTACGGTACTTGTTATAACATTCATCTTTTAGCTGAAACTAAGCAGACGTTCTTTTCCGTAAAGGATGCTTCAAACCTTAGCATTACCATTACTATGGAACATCAGAACCAACCTGAGGGTCAGCTATAAAACCTGTTACCCTAGAGACTGGTACAGCTTCATGATTTGACAAAATGCCTCCAGATGCTCTCAGAGTGAAGGGTTATGGAGACAATCCCATGCTGAGAGAAGAGGCTGGGGTGAGGCACAGCAGAGAGGAAGAATGCCAGAGAAACCCATACTGCTGGAGACACGGCCAAGAATCACGCAGGTGAGCCACAGGAAAAGGGCATCAGGGATGCAGCTGACGTTTTCTTAGGATACTTTCTTGTATCTGGAAAAGTGGCAGGTGGGAGGTTGGCATGAATAAACCCTGGGGAAGAAGTTATTGAAAGAAAACCCAGACAATGAAGTAAGGGCCATAGGATTTCAAAGTCAGGAAAGGAGAATTCAGTGAAATAAACCCAACTGGATTTCATTCATTCACTCATTCATTCATTCATTCTTCTATAGGCCAGGACCCAAAAAGATCTCTCGAGACCCTTTTAGGTTTATAGCCTTTCTCCAGAATACCAATTGGTACAATGATGAAAGGATCCAAGAATTGTGGAGCTGAAAGTTTACTGACGAGGAAAATGAGGTTCATAAAGGTTACGTGCTTGTTTAGATAAAAAAGAAATGGGATTTAGCCAACAAGACTTGATTAGTGGGAAGGGCAGTCCATTCACATGTAATTCACAGATTTAAGATTTACATCTTCGTTCAGTGGGGTGATATTATTTGATAGGAGGTGGTGTTGAGGGGTTCGGACAGGACAAAGCCCACTTTTGAGAGCTGGGTGCATTTTACTACTCTACTGAACATTTTCTTTCCCAAGTTGCTGGTAACTTCCTTATTGTCAGATTCACGGGCTTTCTTGTCTTACTGTCTTACTAACTTCCTCCTTCTTGCAATTATCTGGGCTTCCAAGAGAACCGACGGTCCTTCTTCTGCCTCCTCTTTCTTCCTTTTGTCTACTATGCGTTTTCCCTAAGGCTCACGTTTATGGTTTCAATCCTCATTTTGTGTTGAAGGGTTCCAAGTCTACATTGCTAGCCCTGTTTTCCCATTGAAATTTCAGTTGCACATGTCCAAATACCTAGCAGATCTTTTTGCTTGACTGCCTGGCTATAAGACATAATAGTATGTTCAAAATCAGATCAAAATCCCCTCCTAACCCAGATCATGTCTCTATTTTCACTTGTTCAGTAAATGACACTCATCATTTCCCCAGATTCTTCTTAGGCTCCAAGCCTACAAGTCATTTTTTCTTCATCCTTTTCTGTTAATGCTTTGTTGAGATTCAGTCTGTAGTATTCTGGGGGAGGCAGTGTGTCCTAGGAATGCAATATTCTTCCAGTGGAAGAATTTCTCCAGTTGGCTGAGGAGATAATTTTCTTGGAGGCGCTGAAGGATGGTTTTCATATGCTGTGTGCATTCTGGTCAGGAGAGGAAAAGACAGAAATATAGTACAGGAGGGAAATTTAAGAAGTAGGTGGCCGGGCGCGGTGGCTCAAGCCTGTAATCCCAGCACTTTGGGAGGCCGAGACGGGCGGATCACGAGGTCAGGAGATCGAGACCATCCTGGCTAACACGGTGAAACCCCGTCTCTACTAAAATACAAAAAACTAGCCGGGCGAGGTGGTGGGCGCCTGTAGTCCCAGCTACTCGGGAGGCTGAGGCAGGAGAATGGCGTAAAACCCGGGAGGCGGAGCTTGCAGTGAGCTGAGATCCGGCCACTGCACTCCAGCCCGGGCGACAGAGCAAGACTCCGTCTCAAAAAAAAAAAAAAAAAAA